>NC_090442.1:907234606-907565856 GCF_031143425.1 Pleurodeles waltl
CTTGCTTGTTTAATGACCTCCATACACTCTTTTGAGAGGTTTAGATATCCGAATTCTAAGATTTCAGGAGCCAGATGGCAAGGTTGAGCGATGCTGGATTCGGGTGTCTGATCTGTTGTTTGTGTTGTGTTAACAGATCTGGTCTGTTTGGTAGTTTGATGTGTGGTACTACCGAGAAGTCCAACAGTGTAGTGTACCACGGTTGGCGAGCCCACATTGGCGCTATGAGTATTAGTTTGAGTTTGTTTTGACTCAGTTTGTTGACCAGAAAAGGAATGAGCGGAAGAGGGGGGAAAGCGTAAGCAAATATCCCCGACTATCTGCTCCATAGAGCATTGCCCTTAGACTGAGGGTGTGGGTATCTGGACGCGAAGTTTTGGCATTTTGCGTTTTCTTTTGTTGCAAACAGATCTAGGTTTGGTGTCCCCCAGTGGTAGAAGTGATCTTTTAGAATTTGGGGATGTATTTCCCATTTGTGAGACTGTTGGTGATCTCGCCGGAGATTGTCGGCTAGTTGATTGTGAATGCCTGGTATATATTGTGCTATCAGGCGAATGTTGTTGTGAATTGCGCAGTGCCAAATGTTTTGCGCTAGGATACACAGTTGTGACGAGTGCGTCCCCCCTTTTTTGTTTAAATAATACATTGTTGTCATATTGTCTGTCTTGACAAGGATATGTTTGTGGGCTAGAAGGGGCTGAAAGGCTTTTAGTGCTAGAAAGACTGCTAGCAGTTCTAAATGATTTATGTGAAGTTGTTTTTGCTGATTGTCCCATTAACCTTGTATGCTGTGATTGTTGAGGTGTGCTCCCCACCCAATCATGGAGGCGTCTGTTCTGATAATGGCGTGAGGTACTGGATCTTGAAAAGGCCGCCCTTTGTTTCAATTTACAGGGTTCCACCATTGAAGCGAAGAGGGTGTTTGGCGGTCTAGCAACACTAGATCTTGGAGTTGACCCTGTGCCTGCGTCCATTGTTTTGCTAGGCACTGTTGTAAGGGCCGCATGTGTAGTCTTGCATTTAGGACAATAGCTATGCATGAGGACATCATGCCTAGTAGTTTCATCACAAACCTGACCGTGTATTGTTGGTTTGAATGCATGCTTGATCTTATATTTTGAAACGACTGGACTCTTTGTGGACTTGGAGTGGCAATTGCTCTTTGCGTGTTGAGTGTTGCTCCAAGTATTGTTGTATTTGGGATGGTTGTAAATGTGATTTTTGGTAATTTATAGAAAACCCTAGTTTGTGCAGAGCATCTGTTACATATTGCGTGTGATTTTGACATTGTTATTGAGTGTTGGCTTTTATTAGCCAATCGTCTAGATCAGTGATTCCCAACCTTTTGATTTCTGTGGACCCCCACTTTAACATTAATGGAACCCAGGGACCCCCACTGAATCATCACTGGAATCCGGGGACCCCGCCTGAGTATTTACTGGAAGCTGGGGACCTAATTTGACAATATTTGTTTATATTTTTTAATTTTCTAAGCTCTCGCGGACCCCCTGAGAAGGCTTTGCGGACCCCCAGGGGTCCCCGGATCACAGGTTGGGAACCACTGGTCTAGATACGGGAATACGCGCATGTGATTTCTCCTTATATGAGCTGCTACTACAGCTAGGCATTTTGTAAATACTCTGGGGGCCGTTGTTATTCTGAATGGCAACACTTTGAATTGGTAATGTTTGCCTTGTATTACAAACCTGAGGTATTTCTTGTGAGATGGATGGATGGGTATGTGAAAATACGCATCCTTTAGATCCAGTGTTGTCATGTATTCTCCTTGTTTTTGTAAAGGGACTACATCCTGTAGTGTTACCATGTGGAAATGATCTGATTTGATGAAGAGATTCAGTATTCTGAGATCTAAAATATGCCTTAACGTTTTGTCTTTCTTTGGGATGAGGAAATACAGGGAGTAAACCCCTGTTCCTCTCTGGTGATAAGGTACCAGTTCTATGGCTTCTTTTACTAGTAGTGCTTGAACTTCTATTTGTAATAGGTCTAAGTGTTGTATTGACATTCTGTGCGTTCTTGGGGGAACATTTGGAGGGAATCTTGTGAACTCTATGCAGTAACCATGTTGGATAATTGATAGAACCCACGTGTCTGTGGTAATGTGTGTCCAATTGTGGTGGTATTTTGTTAATCTCCCCCCCACAGGTGATGTGTGTTGGGGAAGTGTGACATTGAAGTCACTGCTTGCTACCAGGGGTCTGCTTGGTAGGCTGGAATTTCCCTCTTCCTCTTGGGAACTGTCCTCTGTAGGAACCACGAAACCCCCCTTTCTGGTACTGAGATTGGTAAGTGGGTTTTGTTTGGGAGGTAGATGGCTCTGATGGTTGCTGTCTAAACCCTCTCCTAAATTGTGGTTTCCTAAATGTTCCCCTGTATTGAGAGGAGTAGAGCGCGCCCATGGCTTTGGCCGTGTCCGTGTCCTTCTTCATTCTTTCTATTGCAGTATCCACTTCCGGGCCGAATAGTTGATGTTGATTAAACAGCATATTCAATACTGCTTGCTGTATCTCTGGTTTGAACCCAGAACTTCGCAGTCATGCATGCCTCCCAATTGTTACTGCTGTATTTACAGTTCGTGCCGCTGTATCAGCAGAGTCTATTGCAGAGCAGATCTGGTTATTTGATATGGCCTGTCCCTCTTCGACCACTTGTTGGGCACGTTTTTGATGCTCTTTGGGGAGGTGCTGGATGATGTCTTGCATCTCGTCCCAATGTGCTCGGTCGTAGCGGGCAAGGAGGGCTTGTGAGTTGGCAATTTGCCACTGATTGGCTGCTTGCAATGCCACTCTTTTCCCAGCCGCGTTGAATTTACGACTTTCCTTATCAGGGGGTGGCGCATCCCCTGATGACTGCGAATTAGCCAGTTTTCTTGCAGCCCCCACAACCACTGAGTCCGGAGGGAGCTGTTGTGTAATAAACAGAGGGTCTGACGGGGGCGGTTTATATTTTTTCTCGACCCTTGGCGTGATTGCTCTCTCTTTCACTAGTTCTTGGAAAACCTGTTGTGCATGTTTAAGCATGCCCGGTAACCTTGGCAGGCTTTTATACGATGCATGCGTGGATGCCAGAGTGTTAAACAGGAAGTCGTCTTCCACTGGTTCTGAGTGCATTGTTACATTGTGAAATGTTGCTGCTCTGGCCAGTACCTGCTTGTAGGACGTACTGTCCTCTGGTGGCGAAGGTTTTGTCGGATAACACTCTGGACTATTGTCCAAAACTGGTGGGTAGTATAGATCCCAGGGGTCCGCATCGTCTTGAGTCATCCCAGTATGTGTGGGTGACTGTGCTATTGGTGTACCCACTGGTGACAATTGTGGAGATTGAAGTGGGGACGTTTGTGGTGGGAACTGTAGGGGTGGTGATCTTTCTCTAACCACTTTGGCCTTTGGTTGCATCTCAGTCTCGTGAAAAGTCAGTTTTCTTTTGGACTTGAGCGGAGGGATAGTTTGTATCTTCCCTGTATGTTTCTGGACTTCTAGCCTTTGCTGAGTTTGATCATACTCTTCTAGATCCAGTTCCTGCTCAAATCTGTGCCTTTCTTTGAGCTGTAGAAAGAGCCCCTGCTCTTCCGTGTAGGACGCCTTTTTCGGCTCCGAAGCCGTTTTTTTCGGTATCGAAACCCCAATGGAGATTGTTGGTTTCGGCTCCGAGTGGCTTTTTCGAGGTTTACTCGATTCGATTATTCGATGCCGACTCTTTTCGGTGCCGGTTTCTCGACCTGAGTCGGACGTGTTCGGCACTGATTTGGCCTTTTTCGGTGCTGATGTTACTTGGTCACCGTCTTTTCTGTGGGTTGAGCCATGGCCTACCGGCAGTGGAGTCCCTGAGGCCTTTTGATTCTTGACCTGACCTTGGGTGTGGGACGGGGCAGGTGTACTCACTGTGCCGTCGTCGGCGGTCGATCCCTGTCTGATTCATCAGAGTCCGAACCCTGGATGGATATCCGCATCTCTTCTTCCTCGGCGTCGAGATGCTGCGACTGTTTCGACACCATCTATAACCGCCTGGCGAGTCGATCTCTTAAAGTCTTCTTGGATAAAAACGCTCTGCAGGCCTCGCAAGTATCCACTCTGTGTTCGGGCGATAAACACAGGTTACAGACCCGATGCTGGTCTGTGGAAGGATACTTGGCGTGGCACTTCGGACAGAAACGGAAAGGGGTCCGGTCCATTAGTTCTTTGTCGACAGGTGTGGTCGGGCCGACCAGGCCTTGATTAAGTGCAGAAGCCCCGAAGCGGTCGTGTTGTCGGTGCCGATGTGATGATACTAAACCAGTCCCGAACGCAAACAATACCGATGAATTTTGATGATTTTTTAAGTTTCCCTGATTCGAATTATGGAGCGAAGAGGAACACGTCCGAACCCGATGGCGGAAAGAAAACAATCTAAGACGGAGTCGACGCCCATGCGCAATGGAGCCGAAAGGGAGGAGCCACTCGGTCCCGTGAGTCGAAAAGACTTCTTCGAAGAAAAACAACTTGTAACACTCCGAGCCCAACACTAGATGGCAGGATAATGCACAGCATGTGTATCTGCAGCTACACATGCCATCGAACATATATATACACACATACACACACACGTTCAAATGTTTGTAACTTAAACGACTACAGGCTCCTGGGAATGTGGGAGGGTGCATGTGAATCTGCAGTGGAACATGCCACGAACAGATGTACACTGAGTAAGTGACATTTTCCGTTCAATGGCATGTGTAGCTGCAGATGCACATGCTGTGCATAGAGTACAGAGCAGTTTGTCCTCCCATAAAAATAGCGGTGGTTAGCCCGTAGGAGTTGAAGTTGTTTGAAACAATGTTCAGAGTACAGCTTGGCCTACTGGGCTTGTTGTGATAAAACGTCTACACATTAGTGTTTAGTGAATGTATGTGGTTGTTGACCAAGTGGCTGCTTTACATTTTCCAGCCATTGGTATATTCCCTAAAAAAAGCCATTGTAGCGCCTTTTTTCCTTGTAGAATGTGCTTTAGGAGTAACTAAGAGTTGTCTTTTGGCTTTAATGTAGCATGTTTGGATACAGCTTACAATCCATTTTGCTAAACCTTGTTTTGATATGGGATTGCCTGTATGAGGTTTTTGGAAGGCTACAAATAGTTGTTTAGTCTTTCTAAATGGTTTAGTTCTGTTTATATAATACATTAAAGCTCTTTTGTCTGATGTACGTAGAGCTCTTTCTGCCACAGAATCTGGCTGTGGGAAGAAGACTGGCAGTTCCACTGTTTGATTTATATGAAATGGTGATCCGACCATTGGAAGAAATTTTGGGTTTATTCTTAGTACAACTTTATGCTTGTGTACTTGGAAGAACGGTTCTTTAAGAGTAAAGGCTTGGATTTCACTTACTCTTCTTAAAGAAGTAATTGCCACTAGGAAGGCAACCTTCCATGTTAAGAACTGAATTTGGCACGAGTGCATAGGCTCAAATGGTGGTCCCATAAGTTGTGTAAGCACTATATTTAAATTCCAAGAAGGGACTGGTGATGTCCTGGGTGGAATGATAAGTTTTAAACCTTCCATGAAAGCTTTAATGACAGGAACTCTAAATAAAGAGCTGTGCTGTATATTTTGTAAATATGCTGAAATTGCAGTAAGATTAATTTTTATTGAAGAGAATGCTAAATTAGATTTTTGTAAATGAAGTAAATAGCATACAATGTCTTGTATGGATGTTGTAAGAAGGTCACTATGTTTAGATTGACAATAATATACAAATATTTTCCATCTGTTTGCATAGCACTGTCTAGTAGTGGGTTTTCTTGCTTGTTTAATAACTTCCATACATTCTGATGGGAGTTGTAAATATCCAAACTCTATGACCTCACGAGCCAAATTGCCAGATGAGTGTCTTGGGATTTGGGTGCCTGATTTGGCCTCTGTTTGGTGTCAACAGATCTGGTCTGGCTGGGAGTTGAGTGTGGTACTACTGACAGGTCTAATAACGTTGTGTACCATGGTTGATGTGCCCATGTTGGTGCTACGAGTATCATGTTGAGTGAGGTTTGACGCAACTTGTTGACTAGAAAGCGTAAGCAAATATCCCTGACCAATTGATCCATAGAGCATTGCCCTTGGATAGGGGATGTGGGTGTCTGGATGCGAAGTTTTGACATTTTGTGTTTTCGCTTGTGGCAAACAGATCTGTGTTTGGTGTTCTCCATTTTTAAAAGTATTTTTGAAGTACTCGAGGATGAATTTCCCATTCGTGTGTTTGTTCGTGATTTCTGCTGAAGATATCCACCAACTGATTGTCTATCCCTGGAATGTATTGTGCTAACAGATTAATTTGGTTGTGAATTGCCCATTTCAAAATTTTCTGGGCTAGAAGGGAGAGTTGGGATGAATGTGTCCCTCCCTGTTTGTTTAGGTAATACATGGTTGTCATGTTGTCCATTTTGATAAGAACATTCTTCTGTGTGAGAAGAGGTTGAAAAGCTTTGAGTGCTAGGAAGACAGCTAACAGCTCCAAGTGATTTATGTGTAGCTGTTTGTGTTTGACATCCCATTGCCCTTGAATGTTGTGATTGTTTATGTGAGCTCCCCAATCAATCATTGATGCATCTTTTGTAATTATGGTCTGAGGTACAGGGTCTTGAAATGGCCGCACTTTGCTTAGATTTGTGGAATTCCACCACTGAAAGGACATGCTCGTTTGGCGGTCTACCAACACTGGATCTTGAAGTTGACCGTGTGCCTGTGACCATTGTTGTGCAAGGCACTGTTGTAAGGGCCGCATGTTTAGTCTTGCATGTGGAACAATTGCAATACATGATGCTATCATCCCTAAAATTTTCATGACAAATCTGACAGTGTATTGTTGATTTGTTTGTATTTGTGTGATTATATTTTGGAAAGCTTGAATCCTTTGTGTATTTTGACATGCTAGAGCTTGCTGAGTATTTAGTATGGCACCCAAATACTATTGTATTTGTGCAGGTTGAAGGTGTGATTTTTGGTAGTTTACTGAGAACCCTATTGTGTGCAAGGTTTGTATTACATAATGCGTATGATTTTGGCTTTGCGTATGACTGTTTGATTTTATTAGCCAAACGCCTAGCTATGGAAAGACATGTATAGGTTGTCTTCTTAGGTAGGCTGCGACTACTGCTAGGCACTTTGTGAATACCCTTTGAGCGGTTATTCCAAAGGGCAACACTTTGAACTGGTAGTGCTTTCCTTGAATGACAAACCGGAGATAGTATGCAGGATGGACGGGTATATGGAGATACGCATCTTTGAGGCCTAATGCTGTCATGAAATCGTGTTTTTGTAGTAGTGGGATGACATCCTGTAGAGTTACCATGTGAAAATGTTTGTGTAAAGATTGAGGGTCCTGAGATCTAATATTGACCTGAGGGTGCCATCTTTTTGGGGAATTAGTAAACTCCTGTCCCGATTTGAGATTGTGGCACCAATTCTATTGCTTGTTTGAGTAGTAGAGATTGGACCTCTTCTTGTAACAGACTGAGGTGTTCTGTGGATAGTTTGTGTGACCTTGGTGGAATATTTGGAGGAGTGTGTATCAATTCTAGGCAATAGCCTTTGCGGATAATTGATAGTACCCAGTTGTCTGTGGTAATATTTTGCCAATTTGTGTGGAATTGTTGTAGTCTTCCCCCCACAGGACAGGTGTGGAGCAGAAGGGAATGAGAGAGGTCACTGTTTAGGGTGCTGTGGAGGTTGCTTAGAGGCCTGAAATTTTCCTCTATTTCTGGGGTACTGTCCTCTATATGTGCCCCTAAAACCACCCTGTTGGTATTGCAGTTGGTAGGTTGGTTTTGCCTGTGATGTGGATGCCTCAGTTGTCTGTGGTCTGAACCCACCTCGAAACTGAGGTTTTCGAAAGGGACCCCCTGTAAGGTGCCGAGTAGAGTGCGCCCATTGCTTTTGCTGTGTCTGAATCCTTAATTTTTCTATGGCTGTGTTAACGTCTGGCCCAAAAAGTTTATTTTTTATTTTATTTTTTAAATCGAAATGCATATTTAACACAGACTGCTGTATTTCTGGTTTAAACCCAGAAGATCTGAGCCATGCATGCCTGCGTATTGTGACTGCAGTATTGACACTTCTAGCAGAGGTATCTGCTGCATCTAGGGCAGATCGTATTTGATTGTCAGTAATGGCCTGCCCTTCTTCCACTACTGGTTGTGCGCTTTTTGGGTGTTCTTTGGGGAGATGCTGGATTATGTCTTGCATCTCGTCCCAATGGGCTCTGTCATAGCAAGCTAAAAGTGTTTGTGAGTTGGCTATCCTCCACTGATTTGCTGCCTGGGATGAAACTCTTTTCCCTGCAGCATCGAATTTCCTGCTCTCCTTATCAGGTGGGGGCGCATCTGCTGATGACTGGCTGTTTGCTCTGTTCCTGGCAGCACTAACTACCCCAGAATCTGGAGGTACCTGATGGGTGATATAATCAGGATCGGAAGGTGCAGGTTTATATATTTTTTCCTATCCTAGGTGTTATTATACGTGCCTTAAGAGGTTCACTAAATTCTGATCTGTGTTTTACCATGCCTGGGAGCATGGGAAGGCATTGATATTTAGAGTGTGTTGAGGATAGGGTGTTAAAAAAAGAAATCCTGTTTTAGGGGTTCTGTATGCATGGTGACACCATGATATGCTGCAGCCCTACCTATAACTTGATTGTAGACCGTGCTATACTCAGGGGTGATGGTTTAGAGGGATAGCTGTCGGCGTCATTACTAGGAATGGGATCTGGATCATAAAGGTCCCATGGATCCACATTGTCTTCTTCTGAGTCATAAGAGTGAGTGGGTGACTGCACTGGTGTAGGACTAGGAGGAGAGGTAGGTAGGTGTGGAAAATGAGGAGGAGAAGACTAAGGAGGTGGTGGTTTCTCCTTTTGTTTTGGCACTTTTGCTGGAGGCTGAGCAGTGTTCAATTCCTCCTGAAAGGCTAGTTTCCTTTTTGTTTTCAAAGGAGGTTCTGTTTGAATTCTCCCAGTTTCCTTATGGATGTGGATTCTGGATTGTCTTTCATCCATAACTTCAAGTATTGGTTGTAATTCAAACTCCTCGTCAGAGGTTTTGTGGCTTTCTTTAAGTATTTTGGAAAGTCCATGTTCCTCTGTATAAGTTTGCCTTTTCGGCTCCAAAGCATGCTTTTTTGGGATCGAAAAAGATTTTGCAGACTAAGGTTTCTGCTCTGAGAGGGGTTTTCTAATCTTCGACTCCGAAAAATGGTGCTTATTGGAGTCGGACATAGTGTTTATTGTTGCCTCCGATGTTTTCGGAGGAGTAGCCTTTTTCGGTGCCTAACTGGAAAGTTGGTCACCGCTAGTCTTTTTTCGGGTCGAGCCATGGCCTTCTGGCAGTGGCGTACCCAAGGCCTTGTGTTTTTGTCTTTTGTGAGGGTACAGGGGCAGACGTACTGACATATTGTGCAGCAGTGACCGGTCTGTCTTCTTCTGATTCCTGTTCGGATTCGGAATCTCGAACAGAGACCACTGATTGGATCAGTTCTTCTTCTACGTCGAGATGTTCAATGCTTCTCGACGCCATTTCGAGTCTTCGTGCCCTCCTGTCTCGAAGAGTCTTTTTTGATCGGAAGGATCGACAGGCCTCACAATTTTCTGCCCGATGATCCGGGGAAAGGCAAAGGTTGCAAACCAGATGCTGATCTGTGTACCGGTATTTTGTGTGGCGCCGAGGACAGAATCTGAATGGAGTCCGGTCCATGAGGCTTTCCATGCGGTCGGCCCTAATAGGCCAGAATTTGGCGTGCGTGTCCCGAAGGGCGAACAAAGTTGTTTTCCCGACGGTACTGCTGTGTCGATGGAAGATATCAACCCGATCGAGACAATACTGAAAAAAAGAGTTTTACAGAGGTTTCCGAATCGAAATCTCAGAGCGAGAGGAAACACGTCCGAACCCGAAGGCAGAAAGAAAACAATCTAACAATGGAGTCGATGCCCATGCGCCATGGAACCGAAGAGGAGTCGTCACTATCTTGTGACTCAAAAACACTTCTTCGAAGAAAAACAACTTGTAACTCTCCGAGCCCAACAGTAGATGTCAGAATAATGAACAGCATGTGTATCTGCAGCTACACATGCCATCGAACATTATATATATATATATATATATATATATATATATATATATATATATATATATATATATATATATATAGTAGGAAGTTGGCTCTGTATGTGCTATTTCAAAGTAAGGAATAGCATGCACAGAGTCCAAGGGTTCCCCTTAGAGGTAAAATAGTGGTAAAAAGAGATAATACTAATGCTCTATTTTGTGGTAGTGTGGTCGAGCAGTAGGCTTATCCAAGGAGTAGTGTTAAGCATTTGTTGTACATACACATAGACAATAAATGAGGTACACACACTCAAAATCCAGCCAATAGGTTTTGTATGGAAAAATATCTTTTCTTAGTTTATTTTAAGAACCACAGGTTCAAATTTAACATGTAATATCTTGTTTGAAAGGTATTGCAGGTAAGTACATTAGGAACTTTGAATCATTTCAATTGTATGTATACTTTTCAAGTTATTCACAAATAGCTATTTTAAAAGTGGACACTTAGTGCAATTTCACAGTTCCTGGGGGAGGTAAGTTTTTGTTAGTTTTACCAGGTAAGTAAGACACTTACAGGGTTCAGTTCTTGGTCCAAGGTAGCCCACCGTTGGGGGTTCAGAGCAACCCCAAAGTTACCACACCAGCAGCTCAGGGCCGGTCAGGTGCAGAGTTCAAAGTGGTACCCAAAACGCATAGGCTTCAATGGAGAGAAGGGGGTGCCCCGGTTCCAGTCTGCCAGCAGGAAAGTACCCGCGTCTTCGGAGGGCAGACCAGGGGGGTTTTGTAGGGCACCGGGGGGGACACAAGCCCACACAGAAATTTCACCCTCAGCGGCGCGGGGGCGGCCGGGTGCGGTGTTAGAACAAGCGTCGGGTTCGCAATGGAAGTCAATGAGAGATCAAGGGATCTCTTCAGCGCTGCAGGCAGGCAAGGGGGGGCTTCCTCGGGGAAACCTCCACTTGGGCAAGGGAGAGGGACTCCTGGGGGTCACTTCTGCAGTGAAAGTCCGGTCCTTCAGGTCCTGGGGGCTGCGGGTGCAGGGTCTTTTCCAGGCGTCGGGACTTAGGTTTCAGAGAGTCGCGGTCAGGGGAAGCCTCGGGATTCCCTCTGCAGGCGGTGCTGTGGGGGCTCAGGGGGGACAGGTTTTGGTACTCACAGTCGTAGAGTAGTCCGGGGGTCCTCCCTGAGGTGTTGGTTCTCCACCAGCCGAGTCGGGGTCGCCGGGTGCAGTGTTGCAAGTCTCATGCTTCTTGCGGGGAGATTGCAGGGTTCTTTAAAGCTGCTCCTTTGGATAAAGTTGCAGTCTTTTTGGAGCAGGTCCGCTGTCCTCTGGAGTTTCCTGTCGTCGTCGAAGCAGGGCAGTCCTCAGAGGATGCAGAGGTCGCTGGTCCCTTTGGAAGGCGTCGCTGGAGCAGAGTTCTTTGGAAGGCAGGAGACAGGCCGGTGAGTTTCTGGAGCCAAGGCAGTTGTTGTCTTCTGGTCTTCCTCTGCAGGGGTTTTCAGCTAGGCAGTCCTTCTGGTTGTTGTTGCAGGAATCTAGTTTCTAGGTTCAGGGAGAGCCCTTAAATACTAAATTTAAGGGCGTGTTTAGGTCTGGGGGGTTAGTAGCCAATGGCTACTAGCCCTGAGGGTGAGTACACCCTCTTTGTGCCCCCTCCCAAGGGGAGGGGGTCACATCCCTAATCCTATTGGGGGAATCCTCCATCTGCAAGATGGAGGATTTCTAAAAGTTAGAGTCACCTCAGCTCAGGACACCTTAGGGGCTGTCCTGACTGGCCAGTGACTCCTCCTTGTTATTCTCATTATTTTCTCCGGCCTTGCCGCCAAAAGTGGGGGCCGGGGCCGGAGGGGGCCGGGGCCGGAGGGGGCGGGCAACTCCACTAGCTGGAGTGTCCTGCGGTGCTGTGATAAAAGGGTGAGCCTTTGAGGCTCACCGCCAGGTGTTACAGCTCCTGCCTGGGGGAGGTGTTAGCATCTCCACCCAGTGCAGGCTTTGTTACTGGCCTCAGAGTGACAAAGGCACTCTCCCCACGGGGCCAGCAACATGTCTCTAGTGTGGCAGGCTGCTAGAACCAGTCAGCCTACACAGATAGTCGGTTAAGTTTCAGGGGGCACCTCTAAGGTGCCCTCTGTGGTGTATTTTACAATAAAATGTACACTGGCATCAGTGTGCATTTATTGTGCTGAGAAGTTTGATACCAAACTTCCCAGTTTTCAGTGTAGCCATTATGGTGTTGTGGAGTTCGTGTAAAACAGACTCCCAGACCATATACTCTTATGGCTACCCTGCACTTACAATGTCTAAGGTTTTGCTTAGACACTGTAGGGGCACAGTGCTCATGCACTGGTACCCTCACCTATGGTATAGTGCACCCTGCCTTAGGGCTGTAAGGCCTGCTAGAGGGGTGTCTTACCTATACTGCATAGGCAGTGAGAGGCTGGCATGGCACCCTGAGGGGAGTGCCATGTCGACTTACTCATTTTGTTCTCACTAGCACACACAAGCTGGTAAGCAGTGTGTCTGTGCTGAGTGAGGGGTCTCTTAGGGTGGCATAATACATGCTGCAGCCCTTAGAGACCTTCCCTGGCATCAGGGCCCTTGGTACCAGAGGTACCAGTTACAAGGGACTTATCTGGATGCCAGGGTGTGCCAATTGTGGAATCAAAAGTACAGGTTAGGGAAAGAACACTGGTGCTGGGGCCTGGTTAGCAGGCCTCAGCACACTTTCAATTCAAAACATAGCATCAGCAAAGGCAAAAAGTCAGGGGGTAACCATGCCAAGGAGGCATTTCCTTACATATATATATATATATATATATATATATATTTTTTTTTACATTTTCATCAACACCCTCCCAAGGAAAGAGATTCCAGACACTGTAACATATTGGGTTTCCGGGACCCAGACCAGACCGCTTAGAAACGACCTCTGCATTTAATCGGAACTCTGCTTGCAATTAATATATATATATATATACTAATGAGTACTACAATGACTACAGGCTCCTGGGGAGGAGGAAGGGCGCATGTGAATCTGCAGCACTACATGCCACGAATAGAGGTACACTGGGTAAGTGACATTTTCCGTTTGATGGCATGTGTAGTTGCAGCTACACATGCTGTGCGGCTGCAGATACACATGCTGTTCATAGACTAAAAAGAAGTTCTCCTCCCAATTAAGCGGTAGTTAGCCTGTAGGGGTTGAGTGGTTTGAAATAGTGTTTTTAGCACTGCTTGTCCAACATTGGCTTGTCTTGAGAAAACATCTGCACATTAATGCTTTGTGAATGTATGTGGTGTGGACCATGTGGCAGCTTTGCCTATGTCTGCCATTGATATGTTCCCTAAGAATGCCATAGAGGCACCCTTTTTTCTAGTGGAATGTGCTTTAGAAGTTAAGAGTTGCCTTTTTGCCTTAAGGCAACATGTTTGAATATATCTCACAATCCATCTGGCTAATCCTTGTTTTGAAATGGGATTACCTTTATGTGGTTGTTGGAAAGCAACACGAAGTTGATTAGTTTTCCTAAAGTCTTTTGTTCTGTCAACATAGTACATTAAAACTCTTAAGGTCAAGAGTGTGTAGAGCTCTTTCAGCAGTTGAGTCTGGCTGTGGAAAGAAGACCGGCAATTCCACTGACTGATTAATGTGAAAAGGTGAAACCACTTTAGGTAAACATTTTGGGTTTGTCCTAAGTACTACTTTGTGTACTTTGAAGAACGGTTCCTCAAGAGTAAATGCTTAAATTTCACTTACTCTTCTTAATGAAGTAATTGCTACTAAGAAAGCAACCTTCCACGTGAGAAACTGAATGTCACAGGAGTGCATGGGTTCGAATGGTGGGCCATTAGTCTTGTGAGTACAATATTAAGATTCCATGCAGGAACTGGTGAAGTTCTGGGTGGAATAATGCGTTTAAGTCCTTCCATAAATGCTTTTATGACAGGAACTCTAAAGAGAGAAGTATGTTGTATGGTTTGTAGGTATGTTGATATGGCTGTTAGATGAATTCTAATAGAGAAAAAAAAAGCTAAGTTTGCCTTTTGTAAATAAAGCAAATAGCACATAATATCTTGTACTGATGCTTTAAGTGGATGGAAAATGTCACTTACCCAGTGTACATCTGTTCGTGGCATTAGTCGCTGCAGATTCACATGCTGTGCATAGTCCGCCGTCTGGTGTTGGGTCGGAGTGTTACAAGTTGTTTTTCTTCGAAGAAGTCTTTTCGAGTCACGAGACCGAGGGACTCCTCCTACTTTGGTTCCATTGCGCATGGGCGTCGACTCCATGTTAGATTGTTTTCCCCGCAGAGGGTGAGGTAGGAGTTGTGTATGTTAGTAATAGTGCCCATGCAATGGAATGACTAAGTATGTACAAAATGAATGTTAAAGTAATATATTTACAAATGTACAAATGTTGAAGATTACTTCCAAACGGCTACAGGCTCCCGGGGAGGAGGGTGGGCGCATGTGAATCTGCAGCGACTAATGCCACGAACAGATGTACACTGGGTAAGTGACATTTTCCGTTCGGTGGCATGTGTAGCTGCAGATACACATGCTGTGCATAGACTAGTAATCAGTTATCTCCCCAAAAGCGGTGGTTCAGCCTGTAGGAGTGGAAGTAGCTTGAAATAAAGTTCTTAGTACAGCTTGACCTACTGTGGCTTGTTGTGCAGATAACACGTCTACACAGTAGTGCTTAGTAAATGTGTGAGGCGTAGACCATGTTGCTGCCTTACATATTTCGTTCATTGGAATATTTCCTAGAAAGGCCATGGTAGCACCTTTCTTTCTGGTTGAGTGTGCCTTTGGTGTAATAGGCAGCTGTCTCTTTGCTTTAAGATAGCAGGTTTGGATGCACCTAACTATCCATCTAGCTATACCTTGTTTTGATATTGGATTTCCTGTATGAGGTTTTTGAAATGCAATAAATAGTTGTTTTGTTTTCCTAATTAGTTTTGTTCTGTCAATGTAGTACATTAGTGCTCTTTTGATGTCTAATGTATGTAGTGCTCTTTCAGCTATTGAGTCTGGCTGTGGAAAGAACACTGGCAATTCTACTGTTTGATTTAAGTGGAACGGTGAGATGACCTTTGGTAAGAATTTTGGGTTGGTTCTTAGAACTACCTTATTTTTGTGTATTTGAATAAATGGTTCTTGTATAGTAAATGCCTGAATTTCACTTACTCTTCTTAGAGATGTAATGGCAATGAGAAATGCAACTTTCCACGTTAAGTATTGCATTTCACAAGAATGCATGGGTTCGAAAGGTGGACCCATGAGCCTTGTCAAGACAATGTTGAGGTTCCATGAAGGAACAGGTGTTGTCCTTGGTGGTATTATTCTCTTTAGGCCCTCCATAAACGCTTTAATGACCGGTATTCTAAATAGGGAAGTTGAATGAGTAATCTGCAGGTAAGCAGATATTGCTGCGAGATGTATTTTTATGGAATTAAAAGCTAGATTTGCTTTTTGTAGATGTAGTAAATATGCTACTACATCTTTTGGAGATGCATGCAATGGTTGGACTTGATTATTATGGCAGTAACAAACAAATCTTTTCCATTTACTTGCATAGCAGTGTCTAGTGGATGGCCTTCTAGCTGGTTTTATGACCTCCATACATTCTTGTGTGAGGTTCAAGTGTCCAAATTCTAGGATTTCAGGAGCCAAATTGCTAGATTCAGCGATGCAGGGTTTGGATGCCTGATCTGTTGTTTGTGTTGTGTTAACAGATCTGGCCTGTTGGGTAGTTTGACATGAGGTACTACCGACAGGTCTAGTAGTGTGGTATACCAAGGTTGTCTTGCCCATGTTGGTGCTATCAGTATGAGTTTGAGTTTGTTTTGACTCAATCTGTTTACCAGATATGGAAGGAGAGGGAGAGGGGGAAAAGCGTACGCAAATATCCCTGACCAATTCATCCATAGAGCATTGCCTTGGGATTGCCGGTGTGGGTACCTGGATGCGAAGTTTTGGCATTTTGCATTTTCTTTTGGTGCAAATAGATCTATTTGAGGTGTTCCCCAAATTTGGAAGTAATTGTTCAGGATTTGGGGGTGAATTTCCCATTCGTGGACCGGTTGGTGATCCCGAGAGAGATTGTCTGCTAGCTGGTTCTGGATCCCTGGAATAAATTGTGCTATTAGTCGAATGTGGTTGTGAATTGCCCAATGCCATATTTTTTGTGTTAGGAGACACAACTGTGTCGAGTGTGTCCCCCCCTGTTTGTTTAAATAATACATTGTCGTCATGTTGTCTGTTTTGACAAGAATGTATTTGTGGGATATCATGGGTTGGAATGCTTTCAACGCTAGAAATACTGCTAACAATTCTAGGTGATTTATATGAAACTTTCTTTGATGTACGTCCTATTGTCCTTGGATGCTGTGTTGATTGAGGTGTGCTCCCCACCCTGTCATGGAAGCATCTGTTGTTATCACGTATTGTGGCACTGGGTCTTGGAAAGGCCGCCCTTTGTTTAAATTTGTACTGTTCCACCATAGAAGCGAGATGTATGTTTGGCGGTCTATCAACACCAGATCTAGAAGTTGACCCTGTGCATGTGACCATTGTGATGCTAGGCACTGTTGTAAGGGCCGCATGTGCAATCTTGCGTTTGGGACAATGGCTATGCATGAGGACATCATGCCTAGGAGTTTTAATACCATTTTTGCATGTATCTTTTGATTTGGATACATGTCTTGTATCACCTTGTGAAAATTTTGAACCCTTTGTGGACTTGGAGTGGCTATCCCTTTTGTTGTGTCGATTGTCGCTCCTAAGTATTGCTGTGTTTGACACGGCACAAGGTGTGACTTTGCATAGTTGATGGAGAAACCCAGCTTGTAAAGGGTTTGTATAACATAATCTGTGTGGTGTGAACACTTTGTTAGCGAGTTGGTCTTGATTAGCCAATCGTCTAGGTACGGGAACACGTGTATTTGCTGCCTCCTGATGTGTGCAGCTACTACTGCTAGACACTTTGTAAAGACTCTTGGCGCTGTTGTTATTCCGAATGGCAACACTTTGAATTGGTAGTGTATTCCTTTGAATACGAACCTTAGGTATTTCCTGTGCGAGGGATGTATCGGTATATGGAAATACGCATCTTTTAGATCTAATGTTGTCATGTAGTCTTGCTGTTTCAGCAGTGGGATTACGTCTTGTAATGTCACCATGTGAAAGTGGTCTGATTTGATGTAGGTGTTTAGTGTTCTGAGATCTAATATTGGTCTTAGAGTTTTGTCTCTTTTGGGTATTAGAAAGTACAGTGAGTAAACTCCTGTGTTCTTTTGTGGACCTGGTACTAATTCTATTGCGTCTTTTTGCAGTAATGCCTGAACTTCTAGTCCTAGAAGGTCTAAATGCTGTTTTGACATATTGTGTGTTTTCGGTGGGACGTTTGGAGGGAGTTGGAGAAATTCTATGCAATAACCATGTTGGATAATTGCTAAGACCCAAGTGTCTGTTGTTATTTCCTCCCAAGATTTGTAGAACTGGCTTAGTCTTCCCCCCACTGGTGTTGTGTGAAGGGGTTGAGTGACCTGTGAGTCACTGCTTGTTTTGAGGGGTTTTCGGACCTTGAAATTTTCCCCGGTTTCTTGGGAATTGGCCCCCTTTGTATTGGCCTCGAAAGCCTCCCCTTTGGTATTGTCCCTGGTAGGTAGGCGGTGTTGTTTGTGAGGTGCTGGCTTGTGTGGCATGACCTCGAAACCCTCCTCTAAAAGTGGTTTTACGAAATGTGCCAAATGTGCCTCTGCCCTGCGGGGAATAGAGTGCGCCCATGGCTTTAGCTGTATCAGTGTCTTTCTTTAATTTTTCAATTGCAGTGTCCACTTCTGGGCCAAACAATTGTTGTTCATTGAACGGCATATTAAGCACTGCCTGCTGTATCTCGGGTTTGAAGCCGGATGTGCGCAGCCATGCGTGCCTCCTTATTGTTACAGCAGTATTTATTGTTCTTGCAGCTGTATCTGCTGCATCCATAGAAGAACGGATTTGGTTGTTGGAAATGTTCTGTCCTTCTTCAACCACTTGTTTTGCCCGTTTTTGGAATTCTTTTGAGAGGTGTTCGATGAGATGCTGCATCTCGTCCCAATGGGCTCTGTCATATCGCGCTAGGAGTGCCTGCGAGTTGGCGATGCGCCACTGATTTACAGCTTGTACTGCAACCCTTTTCCCGGCTGCATCAAACTTTCGGCTCTCCTTGTCTGGAGGTGGTGCGTCGCCTGATGTGTGCGAGTTGGCTCTTTTACGAGCTGCTCCTACGACAACTGAATCTGGTGTCAGTTGTGATGTAATAAAAGCAGGGTCTGTGGGTGGTGCCTTGTATTTCTTCTCCACCCTTGGGGTTATTGCTCTGCTTTTAACTGGCTCCTTAAAGATTTGTTTAGCGTGCCTTAGCATTCCAGGGAGCATAGGAAGGCTTTGATAATTGCTATGGGTGGAGGACAGGGTGTTAAAAAGGAAGTCATCCTCGATAGGCTCTGAATGTAGCGATATGTTATGAAACTCTGCTGCCCTAGCCACTACCTGAGCATACGCTGTACTGTCCTCAGGTGGTGAGGGCTTAGTGGGGTACGACTCCGGGCTATTGTCCGATACTGGGGCGTCATAGAGATCCCATGCGTCCTGGTCATCTTGGCTCATGGTGGTATGAGCTGGTGATTGTGACGGAGTCTGTGCCGGTGATATAGGAGGTGCCGGTGGTGGAGAGGGTGGTGGAGTTACCTTCTTCACCACTTTTGCTTGTGGTGTTGTTTCTTGTTGTTGGAAATCTAGTTTCCTTCTTCTTCTGATTGGGGGAAGGGTGCTGATCTTCCCTGTACCACTTTGTATAAAGATCCGCTTTTTCGTGTGATCTACAGCTGTTGTTTGTAATTCCTCCTCAAACCTGTGTTTTTGAAGTTGGGAGGACAGTGATTGTTCCTCTGAGTAGGAACTGGCTTTCGGTTCGGTTGCTGGGCGTTTTGGCACCAAAACCGTGCCTTTTGTTATTTTCGGCTCCGATGAGATTTTCCTCTTTTTCGGCGTCGCACCCTCTCGGTGTCGACCATCTTCGGTGCCGCTATCTCTGTGCCGAGCAGCTTCGGTGCCGCTGTCTCTGTGTCGAGCAGCTTCGGTGCCGCTGTCTCTGTGTCGAGCAGCTTCGGTGCCGCTGTCTCTGTGTCGACCCTTTTCTGCGGCACTTTCTCGGTTCCGAGATTGCTGCGTGCCTGTGTCTCGACCTGAGTCGGACGATCTCGGCACCGTCTAGCCCTTCTTCGGTGCCGATGGACGGTCACCTACTTTATGGGTTGAGCCATGGCCTGTTGGCAGTGGCGTCCCCTGGGCTTTGTCTGTTTTTCCCTGTGATGTTTGTTTCGACGTCTTACTCACGGTTTCTTCGACGTCGAATTCTTCGGAATCTGATTCGTGGATGGAGAATGCTTCTTCTTCTCCCTCTTCCTCGAACCTTTGTTGTCCTGTCGGCGTGGACGCCATCTGTAACCTTCTGGCTCTTCGGTCTCGGAGCGTTTTTCTCAACCGAAACGCTCGACAGGCCTCACACGTCTCTTCTTTGTGCTCGGGTGACAGGCACAAGTTACAGACCAAATGTTGGTCTGTATAGGGATATTTACTGTGGCATTTAGGACAGAATCGGAACGGGGTCTGTTCCATCAGTCTTGATGTTGCACGCGGTCGGGCCGACCAGGCCCCGACGGGGGATCGAAATTACCCCGAAGGGCTACCGGAGCTCTTCTGGATTCGGTGTCGACTAATCTAACCCGATACCGAACGAAACAATACCGACGAATTTTCCGTTGATTCTGACTAACTTTCCGACCCGAAACACGGAGCGAAAAGGAACACGTCCGAACCCGATGGCGGGAAAAAAACAATCTAACATGGAGTCGACGCCCATGCGCAATGGAACCAAAGTAGGAGGAGTCCCTCGGTCTCGAAAAGACTTCTTCGAAAAAAAACAACTTGTAACACTCCGACTCAACACCAGACGGCGGACTATGCACAGCATGTGTATCTGCAGCTACACATGCCACCGAACCTATATTTATAGGTTTGCAATACTATACAAACCTTTTCCACTTATTTGCATAGCACGGTCTAGTTGTTGGTTTACGTGCTTGTTTTAGAACGTTCATATATTCTAATGGAAGCTGTAAACATCCAAACTCTGACTTCAGGAGCCAAAATCGCTAAGTTGAGTACACTGGGATTGGGATGCCTGATGTTACCTTTTTTCTGTGTTAACAGATCTGGTCTGTTTGGAAGTTTGTGATGGGGCACTACTGACAGATCCAGGAGTGTTGTGTACTACTGTTGGTGTGCCTATGTGGGAGCTATGAGTATCATGGTGAGAGAGGTGCGACGCATTTTGTTGACCAGAAATGGAATTAACTGGAGAGGGGGAAAAGCGTAAGCAAATATCACTGACCAGCTATTCCATAGAACATTGCCGTTGGACTGAGGGTGTGCAGAGTTTTGGCATTTTGCGTTTTCAATTGTTGCGAAAAGGTCTATGTTTGGTGTTCCCCACATTTTAAAGTAATGTTGAAGTACCCGTGGGTGAATCTCCCACTTGTGTATTTGTTCCTGCGTCCTGCTTAGAAGACCTGCTAGCTGGTTGTGTATCCCTGGGATGTATTCCGCTAGTAAGTGAATCTGATTGCGAATTGTTCATTTCGCTAATGTTTGAGCTAGAAGGAACAACTGGGATGAATGTGTCCCTCCTTGTTTTTTCAGATAATACATTGTTGTCTGTTCTTATTAAGATTGTCTTGTATGTGATTAGAGGTTGAAATGCTTTGATGGCTCAGGAACACAGCAAATAAGTCCAAGTGGTAAGTTGATAATGTTGAGTCCCATTCCCCTTGTATGGTTAGGTTGTTGAGATGAGCTCCCCAACCTGTCATTGATGCATCTGTTGTGATTATGGTGTTTGGCACTGGGTCTTGAAAGGATCGCCCTTTTGTTAAGTTGTTGTGATTCCACCATTGCAGAGATTTGTAAGTTTGGCGGTTTAACACTGCTAGATCCTGTAACTGACCCTGTGCATGAGACTATTGTTGTGAGAGACACTGTTGCAGTGGTCTCATGTTTAGTCTTGCATGCAATACTACTGCTACACATGTTGCCATCATTCACAATAGTTTCATGATGAATCTTACTGTGTAAGATTGAATGACCTGGATTTGTGATATGAGGTATTGAAAAGCTTGTATTCTCTGTGGATTTGGGTAGGCTAATGCTTTTTGAGTATTTAGAATAGCACCTAGATAAGGTTGAATCTGTGCTGGTTGAAAATGAGATTTCTGGTATTTGATTGTGAACCCCAATATGTGTAGGGTATCTATTGTGCATTGAGTGTGTTGTTGACACTGTAGAATAGTGCTGGATTTTATTAGCCAATCGTCTAGATAAGACATGTAGGTGTTGTCTTCTGAGGTGAGCTGCTACTACAGCTAGACATTTTGTGAAAACCCTTGGAGCTCTTGTTATCCCAAAGGGTAGTACTTTGAATTGGTAGTAGTTGTCTGATACTATGAACTTTAAGTACTTGCGGTGAGCTGGATGTATGGGAATGTGGAAGTAGGCGTCCTTGAGATGTAACGCGTTCATGTAATCGTGTTTCTGTAGTAGGGGAATGACGTCCTGTAGACTGGCCATGTGAAAATGTTTTGACAGGATGTACAAGTTACTTACCTTCGGAAACAGAATATCTGGTAGAGACATATTCTAGTTGCAGATTCCTTACCTTAAAATTTTCCCCCAGGCGTCAGAGTGTGTCCGCAGATTTTTCTTCGAGCAATACCCTTGCGTGTCGGTAGGTGGCGTCGGTTGACTCCGCGGGCATCGTAGTCGCCATGATGACATCGGGAGTAGTATATAGATGTCACTCTCGCGCAGTGACGTCAGTTTCTTTTAAGGACTTTCCACGCCAAAGCGCAGAGCCGCTTACAACACTGAGTGGTGCGCCAGAGCTAAGGACCTGAAAGGGGGAATCCCTGTCCCTAGAAATCAGTTTGCAAGCGGGGAGGATGGGTGGGCGGTAAGGAATCTGCAACTAGAATACGTCTCTACCAGATATTTTGTTACAGAAGGTAACTAACTTGTACATCTGATAGAGACTTCTAGTTGCAGATTCCTTACCTTAGAATAGACACCCAAGCAATGCCATCCTCAGTGGTGGGCTGCGAACCAAGATCATACTAGAAAGTCCTGTAGGACCAAACAACCAAAACAGCCGTCCCAACGGACCTGACTGTCCAGGCAGTAGTGCTTAGCAAACGTGTGCAGGGACGCCCACGTAGCCGCCTGGCAGATATCCAGGACAGAAACTCTGCGTGCTAATGCAGTGGAAGCAGCAGTTGCTCTGGTGGAATGAGCATGCAAGCCTTCAGGTTGCTTCTTGGCCAAAGCATGGCACATTTTGATGCAAAGAGAGATGGTACGTTTTTGCACCGCCTTCCCTTTTTTTCGCACCCACATACCCAACGAAGAGTTGATCGTCCACCCGGAAATCTTTAGTACGACTGAGGTAGAACACCAACACTCTTTTTGGGTCCAGACGGTGGAGTCTCTCCTCCTCTTGGGAAGGATGTGGGGGTGCGTAGAAAGTAGGCAAAGTGATGGACTGGCCTACATGAAAGGGTGTAACCACCTTAGGAAGGAAGGAAGCCCTAGTGCACAACACAACTGTCAGGGTGCACAGACAAGTATGGAGGCTTTGAGGAAAAGGCCTGTAGCTCACTCACCCTGCGAGCAGAGGTGATAGCGACCAGAAAGACAGTTTTGAAGGTGAGGAGCTGCAAGAGACATATATGAATTGGCTCAAAGGGAGTACACATCAAATAAGTAAGGACAAGATTAAGGTCCCACTGAGGCATGATAAATGGAGTGGGAGGAAATAAATGGGTGTGTCCTGTTAGGAATCTACTAACAATAGGAGATTTAAAGAGTGAGGGCTGATCAGGTACCTAAGAAAGGCCGAAATGGCAGATAAATACCCCTTAAGGGTGCCCAAAGCTGAGCCCTGCTGGGCTAAAGAGAGAATGAACATAAGAACCTTGGATAGAGGGGCAGAAAGGGGGATCAACAGACTTGTTGGTAAGCCTTGCCACAAATTTATTTCAATGACAGGCGTATACAGTTTTAGTTGATGGACGCCTGGCTGCCAAGATAACATTGCAGACTTCGGGTGGAAGGGCAAAAGCCATCAACTGTTGCCGCTCAATCTCCATGCATGAAAGCAGAGGTTGGACAGGCTCGGGTGAAGAACCGTCCCCTTTTGCTGCGACAGAAGATCCGCCCGAAGAGGCAGTCTGAGTGGAGGATCGACGGACACGCTCAATAGCTCTGGATACCATACTCTCCGTGCCCAGTCCGGAGCCACCAAGATGACTTGGGCCCAGTCGTTCCTGATTTTCTTGAGAACTCTGGGCAGAAGAGGTTTAGGCGGAAAGGAGGCTGGAGTTCCACTCGAGACGAAAAGCGTCTCTGAGCGAGTGCCTCCTTGGAAACTCCAATGTGCAAAACAGCTGACATTGCGTGTTCTCTGCAGAGGCAAACAGATTTAACCAAGGCTCTCCCCACTGCCGAAAGAGACCTTGCGCCACCTCCGGATAGAGATGCCATTCGTGATCGGCGGCTGAGTTTGTCCGCTCTGGCGTTGAGGGAACCCGCCAGATGCTGAACCATAAAGGTAATGCCCTGAGGTTCCAGCCATGTCCAGAGGCATAGTGCCTCCTGACAAAGGGTCCAGGAACCTACTCCGCCCTGTTTGTTGCAATACCACATGGCGGTAGTATTGTCCTTGAACACCTGCACCACTTTCCCTTTGAGAGAGGGAAGGAATGCTTTCAACACAAGCCTGATCGCCCGGAGCTCCAGCAGATCGATATGGAGCCCCGACTCTGCTGGACACCAGAGTCCTCTGATCTCCGCCTCGCCCATGTGGCCACCCCAACCCATAAGTGACGCATCTGTCACTATAGAGAGATCTGGTTGGGGAAGGGGGAGGGATCTGCTGTGGACCCAATGCGGATTCGAAAGCCACCATTGCAGGTCTTTCGCAGTCCCTTCCAAGATCTGGACAAGATCAGAAAGATTTCCCAATGCTGCTGCCACTGGAACTTCAGGTCCCACTGCAGAGCCCGCATATGCCATCTGGCATGTGTTACTAGCGGGATGCAGGATGCCATGAGGCCCAGCAGCCTCAGAGTCAGTCTCACCGAAACCCAAGACTAAGGAAGAAAGATTGGAATCATAGCCTGAATGTCTTGGACTCGTTTTTCGGGAGGATAAGCCTGAAACTGCACTGTGTCCAGAACCGCTCCGAAGAAAGGGAGCACTGAGGGGGGGTCAGGTCTCCAGCGTGTGCAGGAGGTTTGCTGTAGTCTGAAGGTGGGAGACGACTTTCTGGGGCGAGTCCGCCTTCAACAGCCAGTCTTCGAGGTAGGGGGAAGACTGAAAACCCTAACCTGCGCAGATGAGCTGCAACCACCGCCATCACTTTTGTGAACACCCAAGAGACGCTGGTAAGGCCGAAGTGACCTACCACAAATCGTAGATAATGTCTGAGGGCAGACAGGGTGGGGATGTGGAAATAAGCATCCTGCGAGTCCAACGCTACCATCAAGTCTCCTGGGTCCAAGGCAGACAGAACCCGAGTCAGGGTGAGCATTTTGAATTTCTCCTTCTTGAGGAAGTAGTTTAGGTCCCGAAGGTCTAGGATAGGACGTAAGCCCTTGTCCTTCTTTGGTACCAGAAAGTAGCAGGAATAACAACCACAACCTACTTCTGGCACAGAAACTTTTTCTATAGCTCCCTTGGACAAGAGAGCTGCAACTTCCTGTCTGAGAAGCACCAAATAATCCTCTGGAAGGTGATTGAAGGATGGTGGAGCAGATTCGAAAGGGAGGGAGTAGCCCTTTCGAACCATCTGCAAAACCCACCTGTCCGTGGTGATATGTTCCCAGTGGGTCAGGTGATGGCGAATCCTGCCACCAACTGGACGGGAGTGGGGGGACGGACTAGGAGGGTTTGGAGGCTGTAGTGGGGGCAAAGGTGGACTGGAAAGACCTCTGGGTCCCTGTCCCACGGCCACGTGGGATTCCGCATCCTCGGATACGCATAGGCTGACCAGCGTGCGAGACACGGTGGCTGTGTGGAGGACGCGACAGGGAGCCCCTTGCGTAGCCACGAAAGGGGCGAAAAGCGGACTGTGGTGGGCGAGGGGCCAAGGAAAGACTGAGGGACCGAGCAGTAGCCCGGGAATCCTTGAACCTCTCCAAGGCAGAGTCCGCTTTGTCTCCAAAGAGACGGGAGCCATCAAAGGGCATGTCCATGAGTGACTGTGGATATCCCCCGAAAACCCAGAAGTACGTAACCAGGCGTGGCGTTGTAACGCCACAGTCGTAGCAACCGATCTGCCCAGAGACTCGTTGTTTCCAGCCCACAATGGATCGTGAACTTTGCCGCATCTCCCTCATCGTGCTCTGCTTGGGAGACAATAGCACGGGCATCCTCCAGTATCTGCGGCAGCACTTGCGCAACTGTATCCCACAAAGAGTTGGTATAGCGGCCCAAAAGGCATGCGGTGTTCACAGACCGCAGTGCAAGACTAGAGGAAGAAAACAACTTTGTGCCAAACTGTTCCAGCCTTTTGCATTCCCTATCCGGGGGTGCGGAAGGGAATGCGCCTGAAGAGGAAGCCTGGATAACAAGACTCTTAGGCGTGGGGTGTTGGGACAGGAATTTAGGGTTGTTCGGAGCGGGCGGATGGCAGCGTGCAATACTCTTATTCACAGGAGCCCTTATGTTGGGTTTGGACCATGTACCCAAAAGGACATCAGTGAGGGCTTCATTAAAAGGCAAAAGGGGTTCTGAAGTAGAAGCCCCAGGCTGAAGCACCTCCGTCAGGAGATTAGACCTGACCTCAACAGTGGGAAGCTCGAGACCAAGGACCTCAGCTGCCCTACTGACCACCATACCGTAAGTTGCTCCCTCCGCCGTAGCCACGGTAGGAGGAGACAGCATGCCAGCGTCAGGAGAAGTATCCAGACCACTGGCTTCAGCCAATTCCTGAGCCCAGTCCATAACAGGGTCATCCTGGTACTCATAAGTGACCAGGGACCTCTCCAATTCCTCCCCATATTCGTACCCATAAGAAAAAGGGTCAGAATCCGACCTGGAGAAAATAAGCCCCATCGAAACCGAAGGCGGCTGATGCCGCTCCGACTCAGTCGTCTGGGATAAGAATAGGGTCGACGTCGACAGTGGGCACCGCAGACATCGGGAGCGTTGATATTCGGCCCGGCGCCAGGGAAGATCAAGGGTGAGACGCATGGATCTGGAGGGGACCTCAGTGGCCAGAGCCGAAGCCACCGGTACGGAACCCAAAGGCCCCTCGGCTGAACCCCTCGGGCCCAAAGGCACCATATCAGGGTCGGTCTGCCCAAATACAGGGAGTGCAGAATTATTAGGCAAATTAGTATTTTGACCACATCATCCTCTTTATGCATGTTGTCTTACTCCAAGCTGTATAGGCTCGAAAGCCTACTACCAATTAAGCATATTAGGTGATGTGCATCTCTGTAATGAGAAGGGGTGTGGTCTAATGACATCAACACCCTATATCAGGTGTGCATAATTATTAGGCAACTTCCTTTCCTTTGGCAAAATGGGTAAAAAGAAGGACTTGACAGGCTCAGAAAAGTCAAAAATAGTGAGATATCTTGCGGAGGGATGCAGCACTCTTAAAATTGCAAAGCTTCTGAAGCGTGATCATCGAACAATCAAGCGTTTCATTCAAAATAGTCAACAGGGTCGCAAGAAGCGTGTGGAAAAACCAAGGCGCAAAATAACTGCCCATGAACTGAGAAAAGTCAAGCGTGCAGCTGCCACGATGCCACTTGCCACCAGTTTGCCCATATTTCAGAGCTGCAACATCACTGGAGTGCCCAAAAGCACAAGGTGTGCAATACTCAGAGACATGGCCAAGGTAAGAAAGGCTGAAAGACGACCACCACTGAACAAGACACACAAGCTGAAACGTCAAGACTGGGCCAAGAAATATCTCAAGACTGATTTTTCTAAGGTTTTATGGACTGATGAAATGAGAGTGAGTCTTGATGGGCCAGATGGATGGGCCCGTGGCTGGATTGGTAAAGGGCAGAGAGCTCCAGTCCGACTCAGACGCCAGCAAGGTGGAGGTGGAGTACTGGTTTGGGCTGGTATCATCAAAGATGAGCTTGTGGGGCCTTTTCGGGTTGAGGATGGAGTCAAGCTCAACTCCCAGTCCTACTGCCAGTTCCTGGAAGACACCTTCTTCAAGCAGTGGTACAGGAAGAAGTCTGCATCCTTCAAGAAAAACATGATTTTCATGCAGGACAATGCTCCATCACACGCGTCCAAGTACTCCACAGCGTGGCTGGCAAGAAAGGGTATAAAAGAAGGAAATCTAATGACATGGCCTCCTTGTTCACCTGATCTGAACCCCATTGAGAACCTGTGGTCCATCATCAAATGTGAGATTTACAAGGAGGGAAAACAGTACACCTCTCTGAACAGTGTCTGGGAGGCTGTGGTTGCTGCTGCACGCAATGTTGATGGTGAACAGATCAAAACACTGACAGAATCCATGGATGGCAGGCTTTTGAGTGTCCTTGCAAAGAAAGGTGGCTATATTGGTCACTGATTTGTTTTTGTTTTGTTTTTGAATGTCAGAAATGTATATTTGTGAATGTTGAGATGTTATATTGGTTTCACTGGTAATGATAAATAATTGAAATGGGTATATATATTTTTTTTGTTAAGTTGCCCAATAATTATGCACAGTGATAGTCACCTGCACACACAGATATCCCCCTAACATAGCTAAAACTAAAAACAAACTAAAAACTACTTCCAAAAATATTCAGTTTTGATATTAATGAGTTTTTTGGGTTCATTGAGAACATGGTTGTTGTTCAATAATAAAATTAATCCTCAAAAATACAACTTGCCTAATAATTCTGCACTCCCTGTATGAGGCGCATGGCCTCATAAAACTCTCTACGCTGGGCGGGGGGGCGCTCCAGATCTGGGAAACTCGGGGAAGCGCAGCGCCAACCCAGACGCAGGCTCTGAGGATGGAAGCCTAGGGCGTGGACTCTCTTCCCGCGTCACATCGGCCGAGCAACGGGGTGAAGTCAGAGAGAGATGGGACTTCTTCTTACCTTGACCTGAGGATTTAGAAGAAGTCGAAGACGAGTGGTGATGACTCCATGACCGATCGAGACCTTCCTCTCAAACGAGACCGGGACCTATGCAGAGTCGAGTGCCGGGCCGGAATTACCTTTAGGGACCGCTCCCCTCAAAGCCTTCGGGTGCATGGCCCGGCACTCAGAGCACGACTTCGGGTCGTGGTCGAGCTCGAGACACCACAGACAAACCCGATGAGGATCCGTCACCGTCATCGTCCGATGACAGTCCTCACATGGCTTGAACCCGGTCTTCGGGGACATCCTCGACGCACCAAAGTCACACAGAAAAAAACTCGACAAAACGGTCGAATTTGGACAAAAAAAAATAGCCAGGGTAACTCTTCTCCCGATCTGCGCATGGCACGGAAAGAAAAGAACTGACGTCACTGCGCAAGGGTGGTGTCTATACAACTGCCGACATCATCACAGCGACCACGGCGCCTCGGAGTCGACTGACGCCACCTACCGACGTGCAAAGAAAAATCTCCGGATCCAGTCTGACGCCTGGTGGAAAATTCTAAGGTAAGGAATCTGCAACTAGAAATCTCTATCAGATATATGGATTTAGAGGTCTGAGATCTAGAATGGGTCTGATAGACCCACCCTTTTTTGGTATAAGGAAGTATAGTGAATATACTCCTGTCCATTGAGATGGGAACCATTTCTATTGCCCCTTTTAGTAATAGGAGATTGTACTTCTTGTTTTGGTTGAAAAGTGTGTTCTGGAAAGAGCGCGAGAACGAGGGGGAATATTTGGTGGAGTGGAGATGAGTTCTAGGCAATAACCATTGCGGATAATTGAAAGTACCCACTGATCTGTGGTGATGTTTTGCCAGTGAGAGTGGAATTGATGCAGTCTTCCTCCCACAGGAGACGTGTGTGATTGTGGGATGTTTGGGAAGTCATTGTTTTGTGGATGTGGTAGCACTATGAGGCAGTAAACTTTCCTCTGGCTTGAAAGTTTTGCCCTCTGTAAGAGCCTCTAAATGACCCTCTTGAACAATACTGCTGCGTTTGTTTTGGATGGGAGGTGGAAGCCTCTGTAGTTTGGGGTTTAAAACCTCCCCTAAAATGTTGTTTCCGAAAGGAACCCCAAAAAGGTGAGGTATATAGGGCTCCCATGGCTTTTGCAGTATCTGAATCCTTTCAGAGTTTCTCAATAGTAGTATCTACTTCTGGTCCGAAGAGATGCTGTTTATCGAAAGGCATGTTTAGCACTGCCTGCTGTATTTCGGGTTTAAAACCGGAGGACCTTAGCCATGCACGTCGTTGGATAGTCACACTAGTATTAATACTTATAGCTGCAGTGTCAGCTGCGTCTAGGGCAGATCTAATCTGGTTATTTATAATAGCCTGTCACTCTTCAACAATTTGCTGCACTCTCTTTTGGTGTTCCTTGGGTAGGTACAGCAAAAATTCTTGCATTTAATCCCACTGTGCCCGGTCATATCTTGCCAACAGGGCCTGGGAATTGGCAATACGCCAATGGCTGGCTGCTTGTGTAGATACCCTTTTCTCTGCAGCATCAAACTTCCTACTTTCCTTGTCAGGAGCTGGGGTACCCCCGAAGACTGAGTATTAAGCCGTTTCCTGGCTGCACTGACCACAATAGATTCTGGTGGCAGTTGTTGCGTAATGTAGACTGTCTGTTGGTGCAGGCTTATATTTTTTTTACCAATTCTTCAGGTTAGAACCCCAGCTTTGACTGGTTCTTTGAATATAGCGTCTGCGTGTCTAAGCATACCAGGAAGCACTGGTAAGCACTGGTAGTGTTTATACGTAGAGGATAATGTATTAAAAAGGAAATCCTCTTCCAAAGGTTCTGCATGCATTTTAACCCTATGGTATGCAGCTGCCCTAGATATGACTCGTGTGTAAACTGTACCATCTTCTGGTGGTGAAGGGTTAGTAGGATAAAAATCAGGATCATTGGACAGTATAGGGTCTGAGTCATACAAGTTCCAAGGGTCCACTGTATCTCCCTGTGAGTAGGTGTGGGAGTCTGATGGTGAAGGTAGTGGTGGTGGAGTAGTAGGTGGTGGAGAAAATGAAAGCTGTGGCGAATGTGGAAGAGAAAGCTGGAGAGGTGATGGCTTCTCCTTTCTCTTGAAATGGCAGCTTCCTTTTAGTCGGTGGAGAAGCAATAATTCTTCCAGTCTCTGTGGATGTGTATTCTTCTCTGCTTACTGTCCATAACCTCCAAAATAGGTTGGATATCAGATTCATCCATTTGATATTCTGATATCTTTGTGGCCCTTAGAGGATGGTTTACTGGCTGTTTTGGGCAAATGTTTTAGACGGCTCCAAAGTCCTGTCTCTTCTGTGTAAAAGGATGTTTTCGGCTCCGAAGCGGTTACAAGCTTTTTTTGGTCCCAAAGATAGCAGCCGAGGTTTCGGCTCCGAAGCCGGACACTGTAATTTCAGATCTGAAGATTGTAGGCGTCGGCTCGGAGGGGAAGCTTCTTATTTTTTTGGTCGACTCCAGCACCGAAACAGGCATAGCCTGTTGATGGGGTGACTTGGCCTTTTTCGGCAATTATCCATGTAACCGGCAAAAGTGCAATTATCCATGCAACACAGTCGATGTTACTCCTGCCCAGTGATATCGCGCTGCCTAAGAACTGAAGAGAAAAAGTAGTCCAGAAACCATACGGAAAACAAGGAGCCTCATATGTTTTCAGTAGTTGGCCGGTGGGCTAAACACCAGAAAAGGCATAACGTATGCATGCCTTACACTAATAAAATGAAGCGATTTGTAAAAGGCAAGCCCACGAACCAACCAAACAGATGGGCAGGGCATGGCTGTGGTTACAAGCCCGTAGAGAGATAACAGGGATGGAGCGCTTTGCACTCAACCCTAAAAAGGACACTAGTGTCTTTTTTTGTAGGCACATGCGTGCCTGTTGTGTGTGCCTACAAAATGGCGTGGCTGGACATGTAATGGGCATTTTTAGGGTTGAGTCTGCGATAGCGCATGCATAATGCCTGCTAGGCACCGTTGTATTTAGAAAAGGGATTGGAGCCTGCATATAGCTTATTTGTTGGATTGTGTGCCACTTTCCTTTACGGCCCTGTAATTGGTCACAGTTAGCATATCATTATTTCTGTTCTTGTCCGTGGAGCAGGGACCAAGCACTGATTGATTCAACTTAATTAGTGCCGTCTGCTGCTCACGATGTGATTGAGGTACTGTTTTGTCTGTTTAACTTGTAAAAGGAATTGCTGTAAAAAGGGGAAAAGAATCTAAAGGTGGCGACTGTTAGGATCTGACAGCTGGTGATCTTCCCCCAGCTTTTTTGCCTGCCTCCCTCCATTTTTCTGATCTTGCTTTTGCTGATTTTAACACACTGTGCACTGTACCACTGTGCCTAAACAAAAAGAAAAAAAAGAAGCACCTGAAAAATAAGCAGTGGAAGTACAAGAGTAAGACATCCATGCTTCAGAAAAGGAACAAACGAGATGAGGAAGTAAAGCCCACACAACAAGTCAACTAATAAAAACCAGGTAAATGAGTGACAAAACAAAACATGCCATTTGTAAGTAATGGGTGGGCTCTAAGGTCTCAGTAAGCAAAGAATGTGTCTTGCAACAGACAACACAGGCACTAATGCAACTGAGATACAATGCAAATGGACTCGACTCATTAAGTTCACGTTCCAGAGAGAGTAATAAAGCATTTGCCATCATTTTTTATGCTGATCTGTCAAAAGCACAAGTAGCATCCAACATTCCATCGATTTGTGACAGCCAATTCTTACTTTATCTATTTGGAATGATTATGCGTGGTAAAAGTATGCCTTAAGAGGCAGAATAGTAGAAAGCAGTACATTCCAAACAAAACCATGTTGAATCAAGAAAATGGTCTATAATAATAAATATCCAGCACTCTCCATGTATACAATTCTCATGAAATCACAAGAAGAATGAATACTGTAATCTGTGAAAACTATATTGCTAGATCTGCCTTTCTTTATGAGAAACTGAAATCTGTACAGTGTGGATGCTAACGATTACATATTCAAAATTTAACGGAATAATTTATTTAATTGGTCTAGGAAATTTAAAGCAACACGTTTTCAAAACGTACAGAAGAATACATTCAAAAACATGTCAACAGTTCTCTTTTAAAAACAATATCTAGTGTTGCTTGTAAATCAGTTTGTAAAGCATCACATTTTCAAAATGTTGGTACAAAACAAGTAGTCTAACATGCAATAAATTGTACTACTCACCTTCATGGAAACGTCTGCAAGTATTATTTACAAATATCCGAACATGAAGACTAGTATTCATGCTAAAGTGATAATCCTAAATCAAACCTAATTTAAACAAATGACTGTTTCGATTGCAAACAGCCATTCACATTTCGTAGCATGTTTTTTTAAATGAAATACACTTGCTTTTTCCTTATAAGTTATTATATACTAAGTTAAATATTTTCAACTGAAGACGTAATACCATCCATGCTGAACCTCGAAAGGCAGTAGTACTGCTTGTGAGTAATTAAATTTGGTAATCCTCTGAAAAGACTTCGGCATGATCTGCACTCAAAGATGGTATCCACTTCCTTTAACAATATATGTTTGAGTTGATTTGTTCCTGAAACACAAAAAATTGTATATATTTATATATATTTGTGGAATTTAATATAAAAAAGGTACAAAGCAAGATGAGCATGTTCGATATAAAAAAAAAAAAAAAAATAGATGTCGACATTAATAGAATGGCCATCCTTTACAATGAAGGTAATGAGCAATTATAAGCCAAACACTCTCCACAGTGCGAGGCAACTTGGCATTTCCAGGGTACACATGCCGTTTCAGGCCAAACTTTGGACAGTTGATATGTTTGCCCTCCAAAATAAGGTATATGTAGTCAACAAGTAGGTTCAGTGCCCTCAGAAATTGAAAAACGCACTGGAGACATCAAATCATGATTTATCAGCACATCAGTTGGTAAGATATCGCACAGTTAAAACAATAATGCAGCAAGAATAACGGGCATTTGTTCAAAAACACAAGCCTTACATAAACACAGCATGCTGTAATGCAGCTCTAGTTATGGTTAGCGTTCAGTTTCCATTAAAGAGGCCATTTTTGGTTTGCTCGTAATTATCAGACATTTTAAGTAAGTTTCGTGAAATGTATTAGCAATTTTGCACAAATAGTTTTTTGGCACCCCAAGTTCCCAGTAGATTCAAAAGTGCTTTTCCCCCTCTAGCCCCCTTAGGGATTTTTTTGCTACAACAAAAAAATGAACAGAAGGATGCAAACCATGCCATAAAACTTTGTTACACAAAACAGGGCTTTTGTGAGGTTGGATGCTAATCCTTTCAGTAGGGTTTGAGTTTTGGTACAAATGATGTCCGTAGGCTACGAAGAGTTAAATGACATGAAAATCATGACTTAACATGTGACAATCAGCAGACCCTCAAAGTCTGCGGACCCAAATTAAATAAATAAATAAATAAATACAATTTTGAAAAATCCACAGATTCCACTATATTCCCAGGCCAACATGAGGGGGGCGAAAAGGGAAAAATGAAATCCCTAGAAGTTTAAATAAAACAATGTGGTAAGGTCTGTAGACATAGGTGGCAACTGGGAGACCAAAAGACAGAAAGGAAAATGTTACTTACCAGTAAACATCTGTTTTGGCATGTATTGCTGTAGATTCAAATGCTGTGCATTATCCTGCCATCTAGTGTTCAGCTCGGAGTGTTGCAACTTGTTTTTCTTCGAGAAGTGTTTGAGTCACAGGATCAAGTGGCTCCTCCTCCTCGGGGATACTGCACATGGGCATCGAGTCTTTTGTTAGATTGTTTTCCAGAGGCCGGTAAGAGGTATAGTATAGAGAGAATAATGTCCGTGCAAATATAGGTAACTATATACAAGTAGAAAGCAACTGCAATAGCCACACTTTCCCAGGGAAGAGGGAGGGTGCACGTGAATCTACAGCACTACATGCCACGAACAGATGTCTACTGGCATGTAACATTTTACATTCGATGGCATGTGTGGCTGTAGAAACACAAGATGTGTACAGACTGTAAAGCAGTCCCTCCTTAAAAATGTGGTGGTCAACCTGTGGGAGTTGCAGTTGTCTGAAAAAGTCTTCTGATGACAACTTGTCCCAGACTGGCTTGTTTACAAGCCTAAATATCTACAAAGTACTGTTTTGTAAATGTATGTAGTGTGGACCAGGTAGCTCCTTTGCAAATGTCAACTCAAGGAATATTCCTTAAAAATGCCATAGTGGCGCAATTTTTGCTTGTGGAACGCGCTTTAGGAGAAAGTGGTAATTGTCTTTTTGCTTTAGCATAACATATTTTGCAATGCTGTTTTTTGTGACAGGGTTTCTCTTAGGTGGTAGTGAAAAAGTTACAAAAAGCTGTATTGTTTCCCTAAATTATTTTGTCCTCTCAATGTAATACATGAGAGCTCTTAACATCTAGTGTGTGTAGTGCCCTTTCTGCCCCAGAGTCTGGTTGTGGGGAAAAAACAGCAGTTCAATAGTTTGATTAATGTGAAACTAAGACAACTTTTGGTATAAACTTAGGGTTTGTACAAAAGACTATGTATTTGAAAGAAAGGCTCTCAATGTTAAGGCTTGTAGCTCACTAACACGTCTGAGTGACATAATAGCTACTAAGAAATTAGTGGGATTACCTTTTTAAGACCTTCCATGAAAGCTGTAATGACTGGTAGTTTAAATAATGAAGTATTTGTCTATTTTGTAACTAGGCTGCAATCGTAGCTAAGGACAACCGAATTGATGTATAAACCAGATTATTTTTTTTGCAGGTGAAGCAAATAGCAAAGAATATCTTGCACTGATGGTGTTAATGGATCAATTTCTTTAGATTGAGAGTAACATACAAAGCGTTTCCATTTTGTTGCATCCAATACCCTTGGCTGAAAGTTAAGCACAGAGGGAGGCAGGATGAGCAGTGGATTTGGATCATGGCATGGCAGAAAGCCCTGCATTTTGCTCACGCCCTGCTGTGCATATTCTTTGGCTAGTGAACGCACAAGGGCTAAACATAACTCTGCGTCTGGTCCTCACTGAGTCCAAAGATGTTAAATGTGCTGAGAATTTGCATTCAACCCATGCAGTAGGTTAAGTTTTGTTTATTGTTGCCCATTAACAAAAGTTGTATTTAAAAATAAAAAAATACAGATAAATTGACTGGAAAAATCAAGTTTAAGTGAGGAACAAGTTACTTAACCCATATATTCTCTTTCTGGTGGATACTCAGCAGCAGATTTCTCAACTTCAGAATATCCCCAGGCGCCAGACTGGATTTCGAAGATTTAAACAACATTGCTCCCACCTGCCTTTGTCCCGCCCCCAAGTGATGATGATGAAGCCACATATAATAAATCCTGCATGTGTCAAAATCAGTTTCTCGGACGTGACTGTCAAGGCAGTAGTGATTTGTGAATGTCTACAATGATGCCTACATCGCAACCTGAATGATGTCATGAACAGGCACTACACATGCCAGCACAAAAGCAACAGAGTTGGCCTTGGAGGACTAGGCCCTCAGTCCTTCCTGGAAGCTGCTTCTTGACCACTATGTATCAGATTTGAATGCAGAAGACCAACCACATTGACAGAGACCCTTTTCTACACTGTCTTGCCTTTCTTTGCCTCTAAGAATCATACAAAAAACGGACTGCAATCAATGTAAAATCCCAAGGCTCTGCTGGGGTCCAACTAATGGAGTCTCATCTTCTCCTTTGAGGAGTGAGACAGGGCTAAGAACAATGGGAGAGTGATGGATTGCCAAAAAGTCAACAACAGTCACAACCTTTAGAAACAAGGGTGTCCTGGTCCTCAACGCCACTTTATTGGGTGATGCAATGCTGCTGCACCGTACATGAGAAAAGCGAGGACCAAATTGAGGTTCCACTGAGTCATCACACAGGGTTTCGAGGGAACATGTCAAACCTTTGTGAAACCTCATCCAACACGTGATTTGAACAGGAATGATTAGTCTGGCAAATGCCAAAAGGCTGAAAGGGATGATAACCTTTAATGGTGCCCACTGAAATTCCTAGCTGGGCAAGAGATCAAATAAAGATATGCAATAGCTTTGCCTGTAAAGAGGTCACTTTGGGGGTGCTTCCACAGGTCATAAATGTATCCTACTGCTGGGCGTAAACAGACTTTGTAGAATGTCGCCTGGCAACAAGGGTAACATCCACAACATCGAAAGGAAGGTCAACTGTCCCCACTCATCTCCATGTATGGAGCTACAGACTGCAGGATCTGGTGCAGGACCCTGCCCTGCTCCAGTGACAGGAGATCCTCCTAAAGCAGTGGCCTGAACAGAGAAAATATGCTCATGTCCAGTTGCTTCAGGTACCATACTCTCCAAGCCCAGTCTGGAGCCACTAGGATGACTTTGGCCCAGTCATTCCCAATATTCTCCAGAACTGTCAGCAAGAGAGGCGGCAGCAGGGTGTACAGAGGTCCTGCACTCCACTCTACCTGGAAAGCAACCCAACCCCGCCCCTCCTGAGAGAGCGCCTTCTTAGAATCTCCAGTATGCCAATATTTTGACATTGCGCGTTCAATGGTGCCAAGAAGTTCAAGCTGGATTTCTACTCATTGGTGGCTGTGCCACTCTGGGATGTAATTGCTACTTGTTATCTTCCAGGTACCAACAGCAGAGTTCATTTGCGCTGGTGTTTAAAGATCCCATCATGTTGTTCACGGCCAGGGAAATGCTCTATTGCTTCAGCTACCTTCAGAGGCGAGGAGTCTTCAAATAAGGAACCCAGGACCTGCTTACTACAATAACACATCAGTAATGTAGACAGTGAGAACCTGAAACAGTACCGCCTTAAATCAACGGTAGGAAGGCTTTCAGAACCAGGCAGATGGCCCACAACTTCAGAAAGATCATTTAGAATTAGGATCTCCTCTTCCTCCAGATGACCTCCCCTTACCAGCTACCCCACATTTGTCACCAGAGTCAAGGAGAAGAGTCTACCACTAGTCCAACTGCAGTCAAGCAACTACAACTGCACGTTTTTTTTTTTATTAAGTCTCCTCCGAAATGTGGATAGAATCACGGAGCTTCCCCTGGGGTTGGGCCCACTGAGACTTCAGGTACTTCTGCAGTTCCTGCATATGCTTGCTGCCATAGCAGATGAGCAGGATACATGGTGCCAAAAGGCCTAGAGGCCTCAGAGCCACTTTTATCAGGACCCAGGATCAAGGCTGAAAATCAAGATCAGAGCCCGAATGTCCTGGAGACATTGTTGTGGAGCAAAGGTCTGAAACTAGTGTCTTCATTTTAAGGAAGACACTGCAAAGGATTTAGGTGTGACTTTGGATCGTTGAAAACAAACTCCAACAATATCAAGAGGTTTGTAGTTATCTAGAGGTGGTCTACGTCGGACTGTGGCAAGTCCACACTCAAGGCTCGTCATCAAAGTTGGGGAAGACCGGGATCCCCAACTTCCGAAGGTGTGCAGAGACCAATGCCAAGAATTTGGTTAACAACTGAATATCACTAATGCGGCATAATGAGAGCCTGGCAAACCGGAAATGCTCCTAGCCACTTTGAACCACAACTGGCATCTGAGGAACTATAGGACGGGCACATGAAAACAGGTGCTGTGCAGGTTCAAAACCAACATAGTCATCTGGATGCAGACCAGTACCTGGGAGCATCCTGAATTTGTTCTGCCGCAAAAGGCATTCAAAAGACCGAAATCTAAAGCAGTATGAAGGCCTTATTTGGCATGAAGAAATAACAGGATCATCAACTAGTCCCCATTTCTACAAGGCTCCTTTGGCCAAAACAGCCTGCATCTCTTTGAGCAAGATGGACAGGTAGTCCTCTGAAAGACGCTTTGATGTAGATGGAAGATGGGGTGGTCAAAAAGGTATAGCAGGGCACTGCTCTGATGAACAATTTGAGGGCCCCACCTGTCAGGTATATTTTGCCACCTGTGGAAAAAATTTTTGATACGACCTCCTACGAGGTGGTCATGTGCCATTAAAGGTATACTAAAGCTAGACATTTATGCCTGAGTGGTTGGGGACTGGGAACATTGCTCACCCTTGTCGCCTGGATGTCGTTTGCTTGATACCCACTCTGCCCCGGAAAGTGGGGGCAGTGGGTCTCTGCTCTGTTTGTACATCAACCCTCTAAAGGGTTGAAATTGTTGAGGGTACTGTCCTGCAGGGATAAAGAGGCCTAAGGAATATGCTGTGGTCCAGCTTTCCTTGAAGATTTTCAATGCTTCATCTGATTTCTTGCCAAACAGCAAAGAGTCATTGAATGGCACGTCTTATAAAGAGGCCTGCACATTACCACAGAAGCTCACGGATCTCTCCTAAGCGTGATGTCGGTGCACTATACTAGCTAGTGCATTGCCCTGCCTAATCAATCAGTGGAGTCCAGTCCTGAGCGTAAGACATATCTGGCCACATCCTGAGTGGTTGAAGCCAGGAAGGCCCGAAATTACTCAGGGTTGCCAACAAGATCTCACAAACCACGTCCTATGAAGCAAGGGAATATCTCTCAAGCAAACGGCTGGCATCGATTTACCAAAGGGTTAGACTGGCTGAAGAAACAATCAGTTTTTCACATGTTTCAATTCAATAAGACTGTCAGGGGAGTCATAGGAAATGAGCTGGGATTCACTCAGTCTTCACTCAGTCTGTTGGAAGCCTGGACCAACAAACCTTCTGGTGTAAGGTGCTGTGTCAAGAAGTCAGGCCTCCTAATGCCAGTCTGTGGTATCTAGCAACCAGTCTGTTTACCAGTAGGCAGGAACAAGGCTTGGATCAGATGTCCGTTAGGGTGTATGTCAGGGCTTCACATCATCACAATAAAAGGTAGCACTCAGTTGATGGCCCAGAAGAAGAACAAAGCCAAGTGCCTTGGGAAGGGTCCAACCCACTAGCCTCCTGCATGTCCATGTACAGATGGTCATCATTATAGCATTGGGGAAAGTAATTCTCATCTCCAGAGGCCAGTTGACTGATTAGAGTCGGAACCAAAATTCTGTTGGTTATGTTGGAGTAAACAGGGGATGGGTGCATCGGACAGCTTTAGGGGGCAATCTCAGTCAGAGCAGTGATGGATTCAGCTTAGAGTCAGATAAGACCACAGCAAAAGTGTGTGTCAATGTTGCAGTGACCGGTATGCTTTTTGGAACTGTATTGGAAGTTGGCTCCAATTTTAAGAGCAGGACCAGAGGCAGGTTTAATGAGGCACACATTACAAAGAGGGTGGTCCACCAGCTTTAACCCTCTTGGATGCCACTGCACATTCTTGGGGCCCGAAGGCATACCCGAGGGAGCCAGAAGAGTGGCATAGATTTGAAACAGGGACTTTCGAAAGGCCTCAATGTTTCAATATACCGACTGCCCCAGAAACTTAGGGCGCATTTGGATCAGTTGCAAAATCAGGGGGACTGGCAGTGAGACCGCAAGGCAGCCTAGCATCTTTGTGATTTCTCAGGCTGAGAGTTGCAGGGCTGGGACTAAACTCGCTAGGCTACCTTTTGCTTTGACTAACTGGAACACTTCTAACATGACGAGTACCTATCATGGTAACGGTCCATAGCCTCAACTTCGAGCAGACTTCCAAGACTTTGTTCAGTACTCAGGGACATACAATTTAATTTTGCCTTCCAAGATCACCTTTGGATTCATAAGGGTGCACTTCTCACTGGATTCAGAGCACAACTCCAAATCCTGACACTAGAGGCACACCCCTTGGTGATCTGTCAGACAATTGTTTGTGACAGCCCAAACAAGGCTTAAACCCTGTTTTACATTGTCATATAGTCCTTGCACACTAAGAGAAGAAAAGAAAAAAAAAAAAAAAATCAAGATTTGTAGAAAAAAATTAAAATTGTCAACTGACGAGAAAGAAGTTGAAAGTAAGCTTCAGATGCAAGTATGAAGGCACAGAAAGCAGGGAACTGGTGTCAACAAGCACGGGTGTTATGTACATGCGGTTCCATTGTTCCTTCCAAGGCGGAAGGAAATCAATGCGGAGCGGCACGATGCAGCCCACCGGCACTGGGAGCAATGCTGTTTAACTCCCAAGGATCAAGTCTAGCACCTGGGAATATTCTAAAGTTGAGAAATCTGCGATTAGATATATCTATCAAAAAACATTTTTTCCCAACCAAAATAATCAAGCAAGCATATGGATTACAGCAATCCACATATTCCACTGTCACTTTTACATATAACGGTATACTGTTGGGAAGATGTGACAAACATATCTACAAAGCATTTTGCTTTGAAACAGGGAAAAGGATGGTACCAAAAGTAAAATGCAAGGTTCTTACCAGATTTAAAGCAATCAATAATTTGCAAAATTCCAGATTTGGACATCTGCAGTGGTTTTTGCAATAGAGGAGGGTCACCAGGTTCCAGCTGATACTCTGTAAGACAACAAATAAAATACTGGATAGTCACCCACAAATAGGTTTAAATGCACGGACTACAGAAGCTCTACTTCTAAAGCGGAGAAGCGGCTGACAAAGTCTTTCAACAAGCAAACTGACCAAAAAACAGGGATGCCCGGTGCAGGTCAAAGGCAGTTACCCATGCCAGACTTTTAGGATAACCACAAAACACATTTACAAACTCTCACTGTAACTGAAGATCAAATGGGCAGGTTATCTCAAAGACTTGTATCCTGTACGCCTGGGACTTTGTTCAACACCCATTTAAAACTATATGTAGGCATGGTTTTATTAGAAAACATATGTGAAATTGTCCATACATTGACAATAGAAGTGCTACCTTTCCGTTGTGAAGCACAGTGTGACAAAACTAGCTTCCTAAAAGGTCAACACCAAACTCATTTTGCACGCCTCATTGCAGCTTCACAAAAAAACTACGGATTATAGGAAGACCCACAACTGGCAGACAACAATGGAATATGAGCTACCATTTAGCACCAAGAGCGTTTTATAAGAATTTATCATACAGGTCTCCTAATCAGTCTATGTAAGATGCTTTTTGCTGGCATGAGGCAAGCAGGTGCTACTGGGCCTCCACTGTGGGGGGAATGGGCCTGTCCTATTATGGCTCTTGAACACTAGTCCAAGCTACTATTCCTTCACAATCCCTTCAGAAATTCAATTTCAGGGGTAGAGGTGGGGTAAGAGGGCAGACTTTTCAGGGAGGTAGTGTGTGGGTGCGCAAGCTCAGAACTAATAATCCAGACGCACAACAAGAGACTGTCTAACCCAGTAGTTTAATTTGGTGAATAAAAAGTACTCATATATAAAACTTAATACTTCGCAGAACAGGATACTGCTACAATTACTTTTCTAGCACTTGGGCTAACACACATTGGGTGGTCTTCACCTGGAAGACGAATAAGACGCTCCTCCCAGGCCTAACTGAATTTCTAAAGAAGACTAGTCAATTCTGTCTCCACTTCAGTCTAGGTCTCCTTCCCCCAACTTCGGGAACGTCAGCAATCCACTCCCACCGTCCATGAAACAACCTCACTTGCATCTTGTGTAGTGGAACATAAACTGGGCTTCCAAAAAATGGAACCCACACAGCTCCATTGCTCTGGCCTCACTCATACAAACATATGTATCACAGAGTTCAGAGTTTCACACAACATACACTTGGGATGTTAGCATTAGGCTATGAAGAAGCTCACAGCAGCAGAACTTTACATAAGTGGGCCAGTAGGCCTCAATTTCAGAAAAGATCTGATCACTACTATAGATTTGTGGATTCATTCAGGAGAACTTTTCAGTGATTAAGTCATCAGAGATAAAATTTACAGGATTAACCACAATACGACCCCAAAGAAGAGGTGGAAACAGAATGTTAAAATTAAGGAAGCTTAAACCCTTTTGGATTCACAAATTACGGACTGTAGAAAGAAGGTTGAATGCAGATGAGGAGTTGCCGGTATATTTAGGATATCATTATAACATAAAAGTATAAAAACTACTTAAATCTCAAACTAGAGTATTATGGTTCGATTACATTTATGGCTTTGTTGCAGAACCATTACACTTGAGAGCTGCACATCTCGACTTTAAATTAGAAAGAAATGAAACTGAAGGTTAATAGAAAATTCTTTTAATATTTTTACTGTAATTTTATACTTCAAATATCACTCCTAAATTTTGGACTTATTAACATACTATAGTAAATTATGAAAGAATTCATTGTAATAGCACACCTGGATGAATAGCTCTTTTAATTGAGTTGGTTATGATTTGAAATAATAGCACAAGGATAATAAGATGTCAAACTGATAAGTTAGGAACTATCACCAGTAGCTTGTAAAGACCCGATCTAACAGTTGATTGAAAGACAACAGAACCTAAGCACGAGTACTGAACCAATGCATTCAACAGTACTGTTGGGCATTACTGAGATTAATGGAGACCAACAAGTTAAGTACTAAACTGCTAGAAATAAGAAGAAATTGACATTTGACTTGAACCGCTATATTAGGATGTTTATAGTACTGTCTTGCATCACTGAGAATCATGGAGAACTAGCAGCTGGAGAATAAAAGCACTAGAAATTTAAAAATATTTTTGGTCTAATAAGTACATGCATCACTTACATTATATAATGATCTACGTTTTCCAGGCTAAGAAACGATACCTAATACAACTGTGAATACAGCATAATTTATAGGTGTAGATACACTAAAATTTCATAAGTTAAAGAGGTTTGCGTTTACTTATCTTAAAAATATTGTTATGTTCCTTTTGTAGTTAGTAGGACATAACATTGGGTGGCTCTGAAGAAGCTACAGGGGATTCAGTGTTTTCAGGTGAAGGATAGCCAAAATGGAGAAGCTTGTCTTGTTTTAGAATGTCCGTCTTACCACACAGTTTCGATGTTTTTGCTTCACAAAAAAAAAAAAAAAAAAAAAAAAAAAAAAGAAGAAGTACTGGGCTAGGTTTACCGAGGGGGTAGACTGAAAGTAAACACTCCTAATCTGACCCCAGAGTGGTAGGAAGTAATTTATTTTGTTGGGTGGGAAATGGGTGGGGTTGGGGTCTGTGGTGGAGGGGTGGGTGGGATACAGGGGCCTGGCAAGATGCCAAGGATTGCCCACTTCCCCCCCCACCAAACTCCATTTCACTGGTTTTATTTCATTTTGGAGCAGGCAGCTTGGGGGACAACATCACCAATTGCCCCCTCAAAGGGAAATGAAGGTTGATGCTGCAGAGGCAAGGAGAGCAGTAGTGATGGGTTGGATACCTCCTCAAGAAATAAAAACACCTGGTGATCAAATGGTGGATTTCAGCTAGGGTAGGATCACTCTCCTAAAACCTTCTCTAAGCAGGATACTTTTGGAAGAGATATCACTGGAAAACAAGATGCTCCCCTTTCCAATAGATACATGTTGAGCCTTCTCTTTTTCGGCTTTAGTTCAACCCATCTTTAGTCTGGAATATTATTTTGTAAACAGTGTATTATAATACATGGGAGTCTAATCCCTATGTATTCGCTCATCTCTAATTTCCTTATTAAGGTTGAGTTGTAAAATCTGTAGTAACATGTAACAGAATGCGGTAGCTGCTGAACTCTCAGCTGTTTTAACTTATTACAGTAGAGTTGTGGCATTGAAATGACTACTGCCAGAGCCAGCAGGTGATGTGAAAGACAGGTCACAGAGCAGAATTTCAGGTGCAATATAAACAATGAAAACTTTGAAAAGATTTTCCGTCTTCGGAGTTATTTTATTTTTTTTACACATTCGGAGGTACAGCATGGTTTACATTTGATTTACATTAACAGATTCTGATATCTTTTCGCAACACATCACTAAGTGCTTTTTGGCATATTTCATTTTGCACCCCAGGTTCCAGTTTTACTCTTCATGTTTGTGTGGACATGCTATTTTAGATAATCTGCATGACAATGGCGCCTAAATTGCGTGGTCGGGGACGGTGTTGACATCAAGGACTATGACGTGATGTGTCCCTTGCAACAAGCTTCACAACAGAAATTTTTAAAAAACAGCTATGCAGAAAAGCCACGAAGGTTTATTAAAATATTAAGTGCAATACAAAAGACAAGATAAGGCTTCACTTGTTCAATACATCAATCATAGGAACATAGGAATCAATTTCCATGAAGGCATCAATATTAATGAAATAATGAGCAAAATCAGAAAAATTGACTACAATGCAGCAAATCAACTGAAAACTGGGCAGCATCTATAGAGTCTCAGACAAGAGTAAAAAAGTTCTAGCTCACTGATAGAAATGCGTGTCTTTTATTCTGTTTTCTTGAATAGAAAATGATAAGAAAGCAGTCAGCATTGAAAGAGCAAATATATCAACATTTCTGCAAGTCACAACTCTAGATTATAAAACGTAATGCAATTCCACCATACTAGCACTAGACCTCAAATATAAATGTGTAACTCTTCCTGACCTAAAGTCATTGGAAGTGGCATGAAAAGATTCAGAGTTGAACAGTCAACAACAAACAGGCAGAAAAAACCTAGAAAGCTCCTAATAGGCTTCCTTCGTAGTTTGAGAACAGTAAATTATTACAAAATAAACAGCGTGCATCTCACTGCGTGCAAATTGTGAAATAATAGCACGCAATAAACATTATGAAACAGCAGCAATATAGAAGGTGGAGTTGAGGCCTAGTTAGCTTAAGACAGGAAAAACACATCAAGGCACATCATTTCATTTGCTGCATGTTAATGTATACTTATAATTCAAATATGAAATACCTTTAACAACATATCACTAAATGCTTTTTGGTATGTTCCATTTTGTTCTACAGATTACACTTTTAGTATTCATATCTGCAACAGTACACCTCAGAACTCAAAATAGCGTAACAAGAGAGCAAGCAGCTGGAGAGAAAGTGGTGAACTGGCAAGAACAGCTCCGACACGGCAGCTATCACTGCCTTCTGAAAGCAACAAAGATGACAGCCCTAGCCACACGGATTGAAACCATCAGTAACACCACCAAGGAACTCTATCATCATCAAGGAATTCTCAAACCCAGCTGCCAGCAAAAAACAACATCACGCACTCAAAGGAGCTTTGCAACAACCTCGCAGACTGCAACCATATACATAAACTTCTAACCCCAAACTACATTCATGGACTTTATCAACAGATGTTCTATCTGGTGTGGCCAAGATGGCGTTGCGAGCGGTTGCCTTTCTGTGAGGCTGTGCGGCCATCGATCACCATCCTATTATACACCCCACAGGTCCCCTAAACAAGTGTGAGACCCTTATCTGTTACTGCTGGCGGGCAAGAAGTACAGGGACTGACTCCTGGCACGGCCAGCGGAGTTGTGGCCGACCTGTATGGTGGGACTGACTGCAGGGCCCAACCAGTGCTTGCCCTGTGACTGCAGCAGAGTGCTGGTCACCAACAGCCTATGGGACAGGAGGAGTACAGATGCTGCCTCTGCTGTGTTGCCCGACTGGAGGAGGTGCCTGGGGTGCCGGCTGCGTTGCCACCCCACCAGCTGTGGGGGACCACCTAAGACAAGGAGGCAAGTGGCCCATAGGCACCTCAAAGCAGTGCACTGCTGCTTGGCAATAATTTCTCACTGGCAACCACAAGGCCCTGACGGAGACTGGGCCCGTGACACTGAGTGATTCTACATTTCTGGTACCCTTGGGATGAGAGACATAACTCCACCCTCCACTGGTGACTGGAACGGATGCACCTGCCTGTGGGGAGCTAGAGGATGAGCGGCAGACACCCTGCGCCAGATGTTGGCATCTCAGTAAGGGCTCTGGGGGTGGGGTGGGGGGGGGGGGGGTGGCTACTACACTGTTGGTCCTTCTCATTTCTTGCCTCCCCTCCTGCACCTGGTAGCTTCCCCACCTAGTACAGGTGGCAAGATAGATGCTCTGGGATCGTGCCCCGGGGCCTCCCTGAGCCACCCCCTTGTTGACAGATACCATGGTGTGCAGAGCAGGGTACGCTGGGGACAGGGCCGGCGGTTCCTGGGTGGATGCTGTGATGTGGGCAACCACGCCCATTAGCTTGGGTACCTCTGTTGCCACTGCGATGAGGGGCTACTTGATGTAGGATGCCTACCCAGGGCTCCAAAAATCATAAAAATATTACTAGACCTGCAGGTCGAGTAACTTAAATAATCTACTCGAACTAGCTGCAATGTACTTGACCCATAAACGGGTCTCAAACTGTGCGATCCTAGGCAAATAGTTTACAGAGTCGCCTTTTTCTTAATTCTCACGTAGGACTGCACCTTCAAATATGTGAGCTCAGCATTTCTGCAGTACAAAAGAACCTCTTTTGTTTGATGAAGTAGATTAAAGTTTGCTGCATGCATCACAAGACTTCAGCCCACATACCCATATGGTCTAGCCCACATAACCTAGGACTTTTTAGTTTACTAACAACATTGCCATCAGGGCAGGAGTGTTCTAAGTTTGTTTAAACACTCAATTTAATGAAATATATTACTAAATCATGATGTGGTAACATATTGTACGCACAGTAACTTTCCAATAAATGTCCAAAAACCACTCCACTAACTTGCAGTGTATTAACAATCTGTAAAAATTGGGTTTCAGAAACATGTAAAGTATTCTGATTTGTTTTCATACTATCAAAATATTTTTTCATCACACAGAAATATAAAACAAGCATTTGCAATGCAATAGGGTCTCGCATTTCTCTGAGTGACAGCTATTAGCAGTTGTAAACTCACAACCTGACTTTTATTGCCACATTAAATGGAAAAAAAACAGTGCGATCGCGTTCGGCAAAAGTGCAATTATCTATGTAACCGGCAAAAGTGCAATTCTCTATGTAACAGGGTCGATGTCATGAAAAACGCTGGACTTCTGCCAAGTGAGATAGCGCTGCGAAAAAAAGATTTAAAAAAAAGTCCACAAACCGGATGGAAAACAGCGATTCTCGCATGTTTTCAGTACTTGGTCGCTGCGCTTGAGGAGGGCTAACCACCGGAAAAGGCATGACGTATGCGTGCCTTCCACTAATGAAAGCAAGCAGATTTTGAAAGGCACAGTCACGAACCAATGAAAGACACTGACGTGACATGGACGGGGCTCCGAGCCCTATTCTATCTACTAAAGCGTCTCGCGAGCAATACGCATGAGCAAGCACATGCGACGCAGGCTCGACCCTAAAAAGGACTTTCACAACTACTGAAATATATTTTGAAATGTTTGCAGTGTTAACTTAGTCATTTAAATGTTGTGTGTATGGAAAAACCTGGCACCCTATATCCTTTGATTTTACATTCTAAGCAGCAGGTCACACAGTTCACCTTACAAAGTCCTGGAACTCTGCAGTCAGAAGGAAAATTAATTGTAAGAAAAACTGACTTTTGACCTCCGTCTGTGAAAACAGATCAAATGTGACATAAGAACAAGATTTAAAGGCATCTTTTATTGCCCCTCTTTTCAACTTAACGGAACACCTGTTCAGTGACAACTCTCCAGAAGGGACGAGTAAGTATTAAAGAGTAAGTATTAAAAATAGCTTGACCTCATCAAATAAGACTTGCCAATCCAAGTGGTCGAGTGGATTTTTCAATTACTGCTACCCTATTCACTGCCTCATTTCTGGTCCTCCCTGGTGCTGGAACCGTGTGCTGCAGTTAACAAGGATATGCCCTCCCACCACCCCACAACTCCTGACCCTGTTATACTGCTCCCCCCCGGCTGCCTGTCTGGAGGCCCGCACCCCTTCCTGGGCTATATCAAGGATAGCGGCTCTGCCCTCTTCCTTCTGGATTGAAGGACGCGGTGGACAGAGGCTGCTGCAGCATGTTCCGACATAGGACCTCCAAGTCCCTGAAACACCCAGTCAACCCCAAAAACAATCATGGCTATGCTGGCAGCCTTCCATTCACCTAAGATCCTATCCACTAACTGGAAAGCACCCTCGAAAAACACACTAGTATGTTTGATAAAGTGCTACAAGCTATTCAGGACTCTAAAACCGACATGGAGACCCAATTCTGGGTGATCCACACAGAAACCGTTACTGTGGACAGACCATGCCAAGCTTGCAGATAGGGTAGATGAAGCAGAGTCCTCCTTGACATTGATGCGTCCCTCAGTAGCTGGCATGCAAGACCAGCTGAAATTGTTGCAGTCAGAGAACTCAAAGGCGAGAGCAGAGGACGCAAAAGGGCGCTCACAGCACAACAATGTGATACTCTTGCTAGAGGACTGGTTGTCACAAACTATCCTGGGCAACCCGATACCGAAGTTCTTCATCAAAAGGCACATTGAATCCCTGGTTGTTTCCCCTCCCTCGGGGGCCCACCTGTGCCCAGTAATCATACGTTTGCTCAATTACATAGACAGGGATCTTCTATCCCAATTGTTCTGTTTGAAGGGCCACTGGACATACAACGTAAACAATATCGCAGCATACCCCATCTACATGGCGGAGGTTCAAAGGTGTTGCAGCAGCGGAGGTTCAAAGGTTTTGCAACACCTTCGGAGTAGTCAAGACAATTGCAGACGCTGGGATTGAACTACGCCCTGATTTTTCCTGCTTAGCTCAGAGTGGTGGATGGTGGTAAAACTCAATTATCTCCCTTCCCAGTGGAGGCCTGCTTGTGGTTGCACACCGAGGGACAGCAGGCCCAACCAGAAACAAATTGAGACAACCTCGTGGGGAGGTCCATTGGGAAACCCAGGCGCCACCACATCTACATAGGCCCTGATCCAGTTAGTCTGAGGAACAAGCTGCAAAAGAACAGGCGCAGGTGGTGGCAGAGGTCTCACTCCATGGTGTCAATAGATTCCAAGTCCTGGCATCTCACACAGATCAGGAATCTGTGCTGGGAGCCACAGGCTAGGTGGCTTCTGATGGAGAATCCGCAATTACCTTGGTAAGGTTGCCTCGAAGAAAAATCCCAGAACTGTGACTATTTCCCTACTGGTGAATGAGACTGACTATGCTTGTGTTGGTAGGGGGTGGGTGAGGGGTCTCCTAGCTGCCCTATGGGGGTCACGTTTGCCACAACGGGGACTACAGGAAGTTTGAAATCCGTGTTTAGGCCCAGGAATATCAAAGAACTAAAAGATCTTCTGCTATATACCTATTGGCCTGACCCTCAAAGGCTTCCGTATGGACTATTCAGCACTCTAGACACGGTTTAGTTACTTGATGATTTGCTGGGGACACTGTGGCTTGATGCCCACTAGCACCTAAGCCAAGGGTGAGGGAGTTCTCGTTTTGTTTAATCGGTTATTAGTTGGGGATGGTTGGTGCTGGGAAACGGGAGGGGGGGAAAGAAACACAGACATGAGGGTTACAAAATTGTGGGGTGCAGGCCTCAAAAATTCTACACGTCAGGTCAAGCTATTTTTAGGACTTACTAACCCCTTCTGGCAGTTGACATAGAACAGATGTTCAGTCAGAAAGTGAAGGAGGCCTTTAAATCTTCCTATTGTCACATTTGTTCAGAGACAGACGTCAAAACTCAGTTTGCCTTACAATAAATTTTCCTGCAGAGTTCCAGGATTTTGTCAGTTTTTTCCTAACACACAACATTTAAATAGCTAAGTCATCTGTACAAACATTTCAAACTATATTTCAGTAGCTGTGAAAGCCAATTGTTTGTACTTCTGTGTGATGGAAAAATATTTTAATAGGATGAAAACACTTTACTCGTTGATGTGCAAAGAATAAGGAAAATGTCACTTACCCAGTGTACATCTGTTCGTGGCATTAGTCGCTGCAGATTCACATGCTGTGCATAGTCCGCCGTCTGGTGTTGGGTCGGAGTGTTACAAGTTGTTTTTCTTCGAAGAAGTCTTTTCGAGTCACGAGACCGAGGGACTCCTCCCACTTCGGTTCCATTGCGCATGGGCGTCGACTCCATCTTAGATTGTTTTCCCCGCAGAGGGTGAGGTAGGAGTTGTGTATGCTAATAATAGTGCCCATGCAATGGAATAAATACGTATGTACAAAATGAAGGTTTAATGTAATATATTTACAAATGTACAAATGTTCAAGATCTACTCCCAAACGGCTACAGGCTCCCGGGGAGGAGGGTGGGCGCATGTGAATCTGCAGCGACTAATGCCACGAACAGATGTACACTGGGTAAGTGACATTTTCCGTTCGGTGGCATGTGTAGCTGCAGATACACATGCTGTGCATAGACTAGTAAGCAGTTATCTCCCCAAAAGCGGTGGTTCAGCCTGTAGGAGTGGAAGTAGTTTGAAATAAACTTCTTAGTACGGCTTGACCTACTGTGGCCTGTTGTGCAGATAACACATCTACACAGTAGTGTTTAGTAAATGTATGAGGCGTAGACCATGTTGCTGCCTTACATATTTCGGTCATTGGAATATTTCCTAGAAAGGCCATAGTAGCACCTTTCTTTCTGGTTGAGTGTGCCTTTGGTGTAATAGGCAGTTCTCTCTTTGCTTTAAGATAGCAGGTTTGGATGCACTTTACTATCCATCTGGCGATACCTTGTTTTGAAATTGGATTTCCTGTATGAGGTTTTTGGAAGGCAATAAATAGTTGTTTTGTCTTCCTAATTTCTTTTGTCCTGTCAATGTAGTACATTAGCGCTCTCTTGATGTCTAATGTATGTAGTGCTCTTTCAGCTATTGAATCTGGCTGTGGGAAGAACACTGGTAATTCCACTGTTTGGTTTAAGTGAAATGGTGAGATAACCTTTGGTAAGAATTTTGGATTTGTTCTTAGAACGACCTTATTTTTGTGTATTTGAATAAATGGTTCTTGTATGGTAAACGCCTGTATTTCACTTACTCTTCTTAGAGATGTGATGGCAATGAGAAATGCAACTTTCCACGTTAAGTATTGCATTTCACAAGAATGCATGGGTTCAAAAGGTGGACCCATGAGCCTTGTCAAGACAATGTTGAGGTTCCATGAAGGAACAGGTGGTGTCCTTGGTGGTATAATTCTCTTTAGGCCCTCCATAAACGCTTTAATGACAGGTATTCTAAATAGGGAAGTTGAATGAGTAATCTGCAGGTAAGCAGATATTGCTGCGAGATGTATTTTTATGGAAGAGAAAGCTAGATTTGATTTTTGTAAATGTAGTAAATATCCTACTACATCTTTTGGAGATGCATGCAATGGTTGGACTTGATTATTATGGCAGTAACAAACAAATCTTTTCCATTTACTTGCATAGCAGTGTCTAGTGGATGGTCTTCTAGCTTGTTTTATGACCTCCATACACTCTTGTGTGAGGTTCAAGTGTCCAAATTCTAGGATTTCAGGAGCCAAATTGCTAGATTCAGCGATGCTGGGTTTGGATGCCTGATCTGTTGTTTGTGTTGTGTTAACAGATCTGGCCTGTTGGGTAGTTTGACATGAGGTACTACTGACAGGTCTAGTAGTGTGGTATACCAAGGTTGTCTTGCCCATGTTGGTGCTATTAGTATGAGTTTGAGTTTGTTTTGACTCAATCTGTTTACTAGATATGGAGGGAGAGGGGGAAAAGCGTACGCAAATATCCCTGACCAATTCATCCATAGAGCATTGCCTTGAGATTGCCGGTGTGGGTACCTGGATGCGAAGTTTTGGCATTTTGCGTTTTCTTTTGTTGCAAATAGATCTATTTGAGGTGTTCCCCAAATTTGGAAGTGTTCAGGATTTGGGGGTGAATTTCCCATTCGTGGACCTGTTGGTGATCCCGAGAGAGATTGTCTGCTAGCTGGTTCTGGATCCCTGGAATAAACTGTGCTATTAGGCGAATGTGGTTATGAATTGCCCAATGCCATATTTTTTGTGTTAGGAGACACAACTGTGTCGAGTGTGTTCCCCCCCGTTTGTTTAAATAATACATTGTCGTCATGTTGTCTGTTTTGACAAGAATGTATTTGTGGGTTATCATTGGTAGGAATGCTTTCAACGCTAGAAATACTGCTAACAATTCTAGGTGATTTATATGAAACTTTCTTTGATGTACGTCCCATTGTCCTTGGATGCTGTGTTGATTGAGGTGTGCTCCCCACCCTGTCATGGAAGCATCTGTTATCACGTATTGTGGCACTGGGTCTTGGAAAGGCCGCCCTTTGTTTAAATTTGTACTGTTCCACCATAGAAGCGAGATGTATGTTTGGCGGTCTATCAACATCAGATCTAGAAGTTGACCCTGTGCATGTGACCATTGTGATGCTAGGCACTGTTGTAAGGGCCGCATGTGCAATCTTGCGTTTGGGACAATGGCTATGCATGAGGACATCATGCCTAGGAGTTTTAATACCATCTTTGCGTGTATCTTTTGTGTTAGATACATAGCTTGTATCACCTTGTGAAAATTTTGAACCCTTTGTGGACTTGGAGTGGCTATCCCTTTTGTTGTGTTGATTGTCGCTCCTTAAGTATTGCTGTGTTTGACACGGCAAAAGGTGTGACTTTGCATAGTTGATGGAGAAACCCAGTTTGTAAAGGGTTTGTATAACATAATCTGTGTGGTGTGAACACTTTGTTAGCGAGTTGGTTTTGATTAACCAATCGTCTAGGTACGGGAACACGTGTATTTGCTGCCTCCTGATATGTGCAGCTACTACTGCTAGACATTTTGTAAAGACTCTTGGTGCTGTTGTTATTCCGAATGGCAACACTTTGAATTGGTAATGTATTCCTTTGAATACGAACCTTAGGTATTTCCTGTGCGAGGGATGTATTGGTATATGGAAATACGCGTCTTTTAGATCTAACGTTGTCATGTAGTCCTGCTGTTTCAGTAGTGGTATTACGTCTTGTAACGTGACCATGTGAAAGTGGTCTGATTTGATGTAGGTGTTTAGTGTTCTGAGATCTAATATTGGTCTCAGACTTTTGTCCTTTTTCGGTATTAGAAAGTACAGTGAGTAAACTCCTGTGTTCTTTTGTGTTGTTGGTACTAATTCTATTGCGTCTTTTTGCAGGAATGCTTGAACTTCTAGTTCTAGAAGGTCTATATGCTGTCTTGACATATTGTGTGTTTTCGGTGGGACGTTTGGAGGGAGTTGGAGAAATTCTATGCAATAACCATGTTGGATAATTGCTAAGACCCAAGTGTCTGTTGTTATTTCCTCCCATGATTTGTGGAACTGGCTTAGTCTCCCCCCCACTGGTGTTGTGTGAAGGGGTTGTGTGACTTGTGAGTCACTGTTTATTTTGAGGGGTTTTGGGACCCTGAAACTTTCCCCGGTTTCTTGGGAATTGGCCCCCTCTGTATTGGCCTCAAAAGCCACCCCTTTGATATTGTCCCTGGTAGGTAGGTGGTCTTGTTTGTGAGGTGCTGGCTTCTGTGGCTTGACCTCGAAACCCTCCTCTGAAAGTTGTTTTGCGAAATGTGCCAAATGTGCCTCTGCCCTGCGGGGAATAGAGTGCGCCCATGGCTTTGGCTGTGTCAGTGTCGTCCTTTAAATTTTCAATTGCAGTGTCCACTTCTGGGCCAAACAATTGCTGTTCATTGAACGGCATATTGAGCACTGCCTGTTGTATCTCAGGTTTGAAGCCAGATGTGCGCAGCCATGCGTGCCTCCTTATTGTCACAGCAGTATTTATTGTTCTTGCAGCTGTATCTGCTGCATCCATAGAAGAACATATTTGGTTGTTGGAGATATTTTGCCCCTCTTCAACCACTTGTTTCGCTCGTTTCTGGAATTCTTTGGGGAGGTGCTCGATGAGATGTTGCATCTCGTCCCAATGGGCCCTGTCGTATCGCGCTAGGAGTGCTTGCGAGTTGGCGATGCGCCACTGATTTGCAGCTTGTGCTGCAACCCTTTTCCCAGCTGCATCAAACTTGCGGCTCTCCTTGTCCGGAGGTGGTGCGTCGCCTGATGTCTGCGAGTTGGCTCTTTTACGAGCTGCTCCTACGACTACTGAATCTGGTGTCAGTTGTGATGTAATAAAAGCAGGGTCTGTGGGCGGTGCCTTGTATTTTTTCTCCACCCTTGGAGTTATTGCTCTGCTTTTAACAGGCTCCTTGAAAATCTGTTTAGCGTGCCTTAGCATTCCCGGGAGCATGGGAAGGCTTTGATAATGGCTGTGGGTGGAGGACAGGGTGTTAAAGAGGAAGTCATCCTCAATAGGCTCCGAATGTAGAGACACATTATGAAATTCGGCTGCCCTAGCTACCACCTGTGCATATGCTGTACTGTCCTCAGGTGGTGAGGGTTTAGTTGGGTACGACTCTGGACTATTGTCCGATACTGGAGCATCATAGAGGTCCCATGCTGCCTGATCATCCTGGCTCATGGTGGTATGAGCTGGTGATTGTGGTGGAGTCTGTGCCGGTGATACATGAGTTGACTGTGGTGGAGAGGGTGGTGGAGTTGCCCTCTTTACCACCTTTGCTTGTGGTGGCTTGTCTTGTTGCTCGAAGTCAAGTTTCCTTTTCCTTCTGATTGGGGGAAGAGTGCTGATTTTCCCTGTACCCCTTTGGATAAAGATCCGCTGTTGCGTGTGATCTACCTCTGTAGTTTGTAATTCCTCCTCAAATCTGTGCCTTTTTAGTTGGGAGGACAATGATTGTTCCTCTGAGTAGGAACTGGTTTTTGGTTCGGTTGCCGGGTGTTTTGGCACCGAAACCGTGTCTTTAGTTGTTTTCGGCTCCGACGAGATCTCTCTCTTTTTCGGTGTCTTGGCCTCTCGGTGCCGACCATCTTCGGTGCCGCTATCTCTGTGCCGAGCAGCTTCGGTGCCGCTGTCTCGGTGTCAAGCCTTTTCTGCACCACTCTCTCGGTCCCGAGAGTGTTGCGTGCCTGTGTCTCGACCGGAGTCGGACGACTTCGGAACCAGCTCGCCCTTTTTCGGTGCCGATGGACGGTCACCTACTTTATGGGTTATGCCATGGCCTGTTGGCAGTGGCGTCCCTGGGCTTTGTCCGTTTTCTCGTGTGATATTTCTTTCGACGTCTTACTCACGGTTGGTTGCTCGTCGACGTCGAATTCCTCGGAATCCGATTCGCGGATGGAGAAAGTTTCTTCTTCTTCCTCCTCCTCGAACCCTTGTTGTCCTGTCGGCGTGGAAGCCATCTGCAACCTCCTGGCTCTTCGGTCCCTGAGCGTTTTTCTCGACCGAAACGCGCGACAGGCCTCACACGACTCTTCCTTGTGCTCGGGGGACAGGCACAAGTTACAGACCAAATGTTGGTCTGTATAAGGATATTTACTGTGGCATTTAGGACAGAATCGGAACGGGGTCCGTTCCATCAGTCTCGATGTTGCACGCGGTCGGGCCGACCAGGCCCCGACGGGGGATCGAAAATACCCCGAAGGGCTACCGGAGCTCTTTAAGGCTCGGTGTCGATTTGCCCTAACTATCCCGATACCGAACGAAACAATACCGACGAATTTTCCGTTGATTCTGACTAACTTTCCAACCCGAAACACGGAGCGAAAAGTAACACGTCCGAACCCGATGGCGGAAAAAAAACAATCTAAGATGGAGTCGACGCCCATGCGCAATGGAACCGAAGTGGGAGGAGTCCCTCGGTCTCGTGACTCGAAAAGACTTCTTTGAAGAAAACCAACTTGTAACACTCCGACCCAACACCAGACGGCGGACTATGCACAGCATGTGTATCTGCAGCTACACATGCCACCGAACATATGTTTTCTGAAGCCAGAATTTCACAGATTTGAAAATACATTATATAGTTTTATCAGTAAAACTGCAAGTTAGTTGGAACGATTTTTAACATCTCTTGGAAATTTTCTGTCTGTAAATGACTGTGTGAACACATCATACCCTAAGAATATATTTGTTAAAAGTGAGTGTTGAAACATAAAAGTTCCTTCCCTGGTAGCAATGCTATTAGTAAAGTAGGAGGCAGGTAATGGACCACATGTGTCCCCTATATGCAGGCTAGATTCTTTTTATCCATGTTGCAAACGTTTAGTCTATTTAACGAAACATAGAAGTTTTTTTGTATAGCAGAAATGCTGCACTTTCATATTTGAAGGTACACTCATGTGACAATGAAGAACAAGGTTAGTCGGTTAACTAAAATTTTGCCTAGGATCACAATTTGAGACCCATTTATAGGTCAAGTACATTACAGTTATGGTTGAGTAGACTATTCAAGTTACTCGACCTGCAGGTCTTGTAACATTTTTGTGATTTTTCAAGGCATGAGGTGCGCTAGTTGTCCCTGGCCTGGGACACATCAAGACACCTATGACTGCCTCGTACAATATCCTGACTTGGAACATAAGGGGCATGGCGAAACCAACATACCGACAACATGCATACCTTTGGTGTAGGTACATTCACATTGCTGCAGTGAGGTGCGTCTCCTGATGAAAGCAGAGTACAATAAGGTGTCCAGGCGCTGGAGTGGTCAGGTGTTTGGCAGTGGGTATTCCACATATGCTAGAGGGGCTGTGAATTTGATTGCTCTGGGGGTCTCATATGTGCAATGCAGGGTAGTGATAGACCCAGACAGCCACTATGTGCTGTTGGAAGGTGCCCCAGATTGTCTTATCCACAATCTCACTATGTGCATCCAACAAGCTTCAGGGCGAGTTTCTACGCATGCCGTCACCGGCCCTGCTTTTAGACCCTTGAGGCACCTGTTATTTGGGGAGGGGACTTCAATTGTGTGCATTACACCAACATAGATAGCTCAGTGCCCCCAGGAAGTACAAGCAGCGATATGCCAGATATCCAGAAACAAACGTCTTGGGAACAGATGGGTTCCTGGCAGAATATGATGCATGGTTTAGAGCTAGCCTCGCCCTCAAGTTGATCAGAATGTACTTAGAAGCATACAAGCAGGGCAGGCTGCCTGACTCTCTGTGAGAACCCTCATAGTGGTGTTGCCTAAACTGGACAGAGATACCCTGAAGCCCCCTATCAATGCTTAACACTGGTTAAAAAAAATCTTAAGCAAGGTACTCGTCAATCGATTACCTCCGTTGCTCCAGGTCTTGGTCCACCCCAATCAAAGAAGGTTTATTCCTCAGAGCCACCTCTTACAATACAAGTTGATTGTGCTCCATTTTGGGTGCAGCCGAGGGGGAGTAGGGGGGTACAGAGCTCCCAGTGATGGTCTTCTTGGACTTTGAGAAAGCTTTCAATATTCTCTGGTGGCCATACTCGCCGCTAGTCCTGGAGGCCATGGGGATGAGACTAGAATTCATAGGCTGCGTTAAGTTGTTTTCCACTGAACCACGGGCCAGGGTGCAGATGAACGGCAGATCAGACGTCCATTCCATGTTGACAGGGGTACACAACAGAATTGCTCTATCTCACCCATAATATTTGCATTGCCTACGGAGTCCTTGGCTGCCTTGCTATAGGAGAAAGGTACTGACTGGGGAGTGGCAGTGGCAACAGACTGGCACATGGCCTCGTTATATGAGGATGAAGTCCTGGTCTACCTGTGAGACTACACAAGAATACTGCTGGCCCTCTTTGACTTCCAAGACTAATTAGGTGACATGATGGGCCTCCGGTCAACTGAGGGAAGCCCTGTATTTTCCCCTTGCGTAAGGCAAATTTGTGGACATTGGAATAGAGGCCTGATTGCTTGCCCCGATGCCTCAAAAAATTCAATACCTTGGGGGTGAAATATACAACACTGACAGAGATCTCCAGATTGTCAATCGTAGTAGAACACTATGGTCGCTTTTTTTTTTGGGTGGTGATGCCAGTGGTCCCAACCACAGCGTTCTCTGGCGATCTTCGTGGATTACTCTCCTCGGAGCTCTTAAGCGTGTGTCCTATTGGATGCTCCAGAGGCTGCTGACTGAAGGGGGCCTGGGAGGGCCCGAGCTTTACTTTGTGGTGGCACAGCTACAGAGGCCCATGCGCTGGTTAGAGAGTGACGCAATGGGAGAGTAGGTTAATTTGGGAAGAGTTGAGTGGCATGGGGATTTTGGACTGGCTACTGACACCTGACACCCCCCTCCTCCCCACTGGCATGAACAGATTGGCACGCATGGTCAAACTCTGCTGGAATACATACATCCGGGCCGAGTCCATGCCTTACCCCCCCACAAATACCGCTTTGGAGCATGGGTTGGATGAGGGCCCTGCAGGGGGGGGAGCAAGGCTTGGCATCCTGGCAGGAGGTGGGTTTGTCCTGCATAGGTGACCAATACCTTGATGGTGGCCTGCACTTCTTTGAGGACTTACAGGAGGTCTATGGTCTGGGAGCTGGGTAATTTCTGACTTGCAAAGCACTTCTGGGGATCAGGGATACTTGTGCGGTGGGGCGGGAGCCTCCGACATTGCATCACAGGCTGCAGTACACTCTAACACATGGTTTGGGTCACACGGCTATCATAACGCTAGGTACAGCATTGCAGGCTGTGGATGCAGACCACGCATTACATAGAAAGTCCTGCTGGAACGCATGCCTGTGGAACAGTACTGACGCCTAATTAGCGGGGTGGCACTTGAACAGGTGACGTAGTCTCTCGTAATGCTCGTGTAAAGTACACCCACTTAAATTACTTGCATCACACCTATCTCACATCGCACCGCCTCACCTGGATTTTCCAGGTGTGGAGCCAGAATGTCCCCAATGTGGCCACCAGGATAAGACCTTTCTACATATGGTATGGGAGTGCTCCACTTTAGCGCAGATATGGGTTCAAGAGATGGAACATCTCTCAGAAGTGATCGATGTGCAACTGTCGCCTGACCCACTTCTCTGCTTGCTGGGCATCACCAAGTGAATGAAATGTACACTACCTGCAATTGGTGGATCTGGCAGTAACCCTCTTCAAGCGATTGACTAATGTCCTGGAAGGCAGCACAGCCACCATCGGTCGGTTGCTGGCTCTGGGTGGTACAAAAATGGGTGGTAGCAGAGGTTGGCGTCATGGCTCATAACCTGCAGATGCGGTGTGGTGGGGGTGTTGCTACACTTTAGGATACCTATATGCTTATATTACAGGACAAGCTAAACACTTCAGCCTGACCACTGATCTAGTTTGTGGCCCCACAGCTACCATGAGGGTGGCCTACTGAGAGGTGTACCAAAGAGACTCCCGGGAGCCTGAACTCACTACACCCTAAATGTAATATGCACCCTTTCGACTAGATGGTTGAGGGGTGCTAACCTCTATGCTGAAGGTATGCCAATGCCTCTGCGTTTCCTTTCTTTGTATATTATTATATTGATCATGCTGTTGTACCTCTGCTGCCGCCACTGGAATCCCCAATTGTTTGTTTAGTCAACAGTTTTAGGTTGTACCTTCCACATATTGTATTACTGATTTCTGTATATACGGTATCAACATGCAGAATGTATTGACCTTGCTTACCTCATCTGTTACAAGACTGAAACAAATGATATACATATGCACCACGTTCTTCTCATTATTGCATGTTATCATGAGAAATAATGTATCTACTGCTACTCTACGTGCTAAGTACTGACACAAATCAATGTCTTGTTGGTTACTGCAATGATACCAAAATGCCAATAAAGAAATATTTAAAAAAGAAAAAAAAAAAAAAAGAAGATACACCACCACCACCACAACCGACACAAACCATAGGCTGACCACCTGAAACCTCCTCTCCACCCATGACACCACTTCCACCAGGAAACCAATCCACCTGGAAGTCCGGACAGATCTTTGCCCACACCACATCTTCAATCTCGGAAACCAAAGGAATAGACCCGAAACTCACCTCCCTGCTCAACACCTCCATCACCGCTGCGAAATTTCCGGATGCCTGGAAAAACACCAAAGTCAGACCACTACTCAAGAAACCCTTTGCAGACCCCAGCTTACTCAAAAACTACTGGTCAATCTCCCTGCTCCCCTTGCTAGTGAAAATACTGAAAAAGATCAACAAGCAACTCACAACGTATCTGGAACAGAATCAGCTACTTGACACCTCCCAATCCGGCTTCTGCAGCAATCACAGCAGTGAGACCGCCCAAGATTGCAGCCACGGATAACATCTGATCCTTCCTTGACCAAGGAAAAACAGTAGCTTTGATCCTTCTCGACCTCTCAGCAGCCTTCAACACCGTATCCCACCACACAGTGATCAAAAGACTCCACCACATCGGCATCCAAGGGAAAGCGCTCAGATGGGTCACCTCCTTCCTCATTGGAAGAGCACAGAGGATCCACTCCCCCACTTTCACCTCTGAACCCAAAGAGATCAACTGCGGTGTCCCCAAAGGATCATCCCTCAGCCCCATGCTTTTCAACACATATTTGACCCCACGACCAACATCATCAGATATCATGGTCTCAACAATCTCCCGTGCATATGACATCCAGTTTATCCTCTCTCTCTCGCTAACAACCAACGTCACCAAAACCACATTACACAGATGCGTGACAGGCATCTCCGACTGGATAAAGGACAAATGCCTGTCCATTAAAGCAGACAAGACTAAGTTCTGATCTTAGACAACAGCAGCAACACTTGGAACGACTCCTGGTGGCCCTCAGACATAGGACCTACACCCTTCGAAAACACAAGAAACCTTTGAATCACCATTGACAATAACCTCATCATGAAATCACCGATCAACACAGTCACCTCTGCCTGCTACACAAAATCTTCAAGTGGCTACCCCTGCACACAAGATGGACGACGACACAGGCCTTCATCACCAGCCAACTAGACTATGGAACCGCCCTCTACATAGGAGTTGCCGCACACCTCCTACAAAGACTTCAGAACATACAGAACGCTGCAGCCAGGCTCATCCTCGATCTTCCCCAGCAAAGACACGTCACACCCCACCTCATGCGATTCCTTTGACTCCCCATACATTAAAGATGACAATTTAAGTTACTGACCCACACACACAAGGCTCTACACAACCAAGGACCCAACTACATTAACCCCCGTCTGAAATTTCACCAACCGCAGAGAAGACTACGCACTGTTCCCCATCACTTGCCCACACTGCTCTCATCCATCGAAGCAGAAGTTGATCCTTCACTCCACATTGCAGCAAAGACCTGGAAAAGCCTCACCACGCACCTCCATAGCAACACCTGGCATCCGGAATTTCATAGGGCACTCCAGACCTGGCTGTTCGAAAGTCCCGCAAACGCCTGCAAGTGACTGGACACCTTATCGGGTGATTAGATTTTCTTTATAAATACTGATTCATTGATTGAACAATATCATATCTTTCATATGAAGGAGCAAGACACCAAGGATTAAGTGGTTTGTGGAAAGAGTGCTGGTGTAACCATGTTTTACAGGGAATAAAATACCCTCTTCTGTATGTTAAAAGGATACTGCAAGTCACTTCTGTCCATTACAAAAGTCCATTAAAATGATTCCGTCAAAATTTATGTAATCTGGTGGACTGCTTTGTGGAGAGCTACCAACGTCCACAGACAAACATTATGCATGCAACCAGTTGTCCCTGTGATATAGTCAATTTCTTTGCAAAAGTAAAATCTACTCTTTCCTCTCTTCTGTCAAAGATATGCACCCATCTGCAGCCATTCCATATTTCACCTGAGCCAGTCTGATCACATCAATGGGGGACACAACAAATGAACATTCCCCAAAAACCAGAGTGCAACTGAGCAGTCCACCTTAGTATAACACCGACTATGGGCTCAGGGATGTGGAATTCCTATCGCCCGACGCCCGGGACATCTTGTTTGGGGTCAAGGGCAACAAGTTTTTATGTTTACTTTGTCCTTGGGACAAGTAGGCCCAACCCTCTGCAGCACAAACCCTTTGGCTGCCTGTTTACAGAGAGTGGAACTCTCTGCAGTTGAGTTAATGTGTTTCCAAAAGTTAATGCTGTTCGAACTTGTATTTATGGTTCATTATTTGAAAGTCTTCATTATTAGGGTGAGTGCTGTAAATAAATGTTTTAAGGTCACACTTCACTACTGACATTGGTTCCAGTACAAAAAAAAAAAAACGTGTATACACATGTTTGAAAAGTTTAGGCTATCAGGCTAAGTTTAATGCTCCCAGAATGCTCTCTGATTAGATGCAAATGAAGTGTCATTTAGTAAAATGTGTTGCTAGTATTTCCCAAAAAAAATTCTAATGGAAAATCAGTAACCATTTTCAACACGATTATGGGAAGCATCAAAATAAACAAACACTGACAAAGCCAACTGATCTGACATATTTTTATAAGTCTTTTAGTTTCATCAATGCGTGTCTTGTTTTGACATGGCTTTTGTAACACTTTATTGTTGTGGGAGCTACCAGGCCCTCAACATTGTAACAAACACTGGCAAACCCCCCCTCCCCCCAAAAAAATGTTTTTGAACTCTAAAAGCACACGTTGCCACCAGTGGCATAACAAAGGCCACGCAGCACCCCCTCCAGGGAGCCCCTTCAGCACAGCACCTGCCCTGAGTGAGTCTGGAGAGGGGGCTCCTCCATGTTCTTTGCAAAGGGGCACCCTCCAGTTTCGTTACGTCACTGATTGCCACTGTAGTTCCTGATACTGAACAAAACTACTTTGTGTGCCAATATGCTCCTTGTGGAAGAGCAGAATGCGATCACTCACAGTAAAGCCAGCCGAAAGAGAGAGAAATAGAAGTTTAATTAAAACAAAATGTCTTTGTTAACACCAGACCTAATTAGGGACCAAGACCCACATGTAGGTAGCTTTTTGCATGTCGCAAACAGCGACTTTCGCTGTTTGCGACATGCAAAAAGCACACTGCGATGCACAAACCCAGTTTTGCGATTCAGTAACCTGGTTACCGAATCGCAAAACGGGTTTGCGACTCGCAATTAGTAAGGGGTGTTCCCTTCCTAATTGCGACTCGCAGTGCAATGTAGGATTGTTTTGTGACCGCGAACGCGGGCGCAAACCAATCGCAGTTTGCACCCATTTCAAATGGGTGCTAACACTTTCGCAAAAGGGAAGGGATCCCCATGGGACCCCTTCCCCATTGTGAATGTCACTGTAAACATTTTTTCAGAGCAGGCAGTGGTCCTGTGGACCACTGCCTGCTCTGAAAAAATGAAACGAAAACGTTTCATTTTTGTTATGCATCTCATTTTCCTTTAAGGAAAACGGGCTGCATTACAAAAAAAATAACTGCTTTATTGAAAAGCAGTCACAGACATGGTGGTCTGCTGTCTCCAGCAGGCCACCATCCCTGTGAGGGCCGCCATTCGCGAGGGGGTCGCAAATTGCGACCCACCTCATGATTATTCATGAGGTGGGCATTTGCGAAGCCCTTGCGAATCACAGATGGTGTCAGGGACACCATCCTACATTCGGATTTGCGACTCGCAATTTGTAGGCCACAAATCTGAACCTACCTACATGTGGCCCCAAATTCTTAAAGAAAGTCACAAAAGTGCACCCTAGGGTATATGTTGTACCCTATAAAATATTTGTGAACTGTATTTTAGCATGGGTAAATACGATGTGTAGATTTGCTCATGTAAAAATCTATTGAGCATTTGCAAGTTCATTTTCCCTCCAGCCACTTTCTTCCCAACCCTGGAACAAGTTCTAATTCTGCCATTGTCAGGAGTAAATGTCCAACCTTTCTTATTATGGGAAAATATTAGAGAGAAGCTGGTAAAAATCTTTAAAACATGCAGGTTAGTAGGTTTGCAGACTCAAAGGCATTCCAGCCCTAGAACTATTGCTTACTGCTTCCTCCAGCCCCAGTATGCAGATCTGCAGAAAGGTGGCAAAATAAGGAAATTGTTACAGTAGGGATTGAAACTGCAAGTATTTAAGCCCTACTATGGTAGTAGCCCTGACATAATCAGAGAGGCTATTATCAGAGCACTTACATAATGAGATTGCTGCCATAATTTGTCGCCACACTACATGGCACCAAAGGGACAAGTAGATCTTTTTACAGGACAAGTAGATTTGAGAAGCAACCTGTCCACTGGACAAGTAGATATTTTAATAAATTCCACACCCCTGGGGCTCAATGGTAAACTACTTTCTAGTACAGAAGTCGCCAACCTTTTCTATAATAAGAGCCATTTATATTCAATGAAAATCATCCTGAGCTACTAATATTAGCATTTCAGGAGTGATCACATAAGACAAGATTACAGTGGTGGCCACTATACGCAAACTGTGATCGCCCCAGTGCAAAAGGCAGGGTTGCCAGCAGTAATGTAAAACAGGGTTTGTCAATCTGAAATGTCCTTGCGCGGGTAATTCATAACAGCCATAGCTTCAAAGTCCCAGAAACTAGAATAATAATAATGCTAATAAGTCTGCAAAAGGCCACATGATATTAGTCGCATATCAGCATTTGAACACGACCTGTGTTTTCTGAAAATACACACATTGTTTAGAACATAAAGTCTGAATTTTGATCTACATATATATTACTTCAGCCAAGCAAAAGCTTCTAATTTTGTAGACTGAGTTAGGAACAGGAGAGCTACTTAGAGGTGGCAAGAGAGCTACCAGTACCTCAAAAGCTACACATTGGAGAAGCCTGGTCTAGTGCTTAGGCTTAAAGAGCTACTAGAGAGTTTATGGTTAGGTCTCTGATCCAGAAGGTGCAGGGACAGTCTTGTATTAATATCTACTGTATTTTCTCTAAGCAAGTTGTAAACCATCTCGACTTTATTGCATGGTATTTTCAGAGTCACACTGCTTCAGAATTTCTAACCCCACACCATTTCCTGAAGTAAGCTATTACTGCGCAACCTCCCTCGCCTGAGAGAATCAAGTGCTAAAGGGGCATATTTGCTCATTCAGTTGACGTGGAACAGTACTGTGGCCCCAGGACACTAGTGATAAACGACAATTACCTCAACAGTTACTGTCTAGTAACCCCAGACTATCCCATGAACCCCACAAAGAAATGCCCACTCTCACCCACCTCCATAATCCACCAGGCTAATGTGTAAAGATATACTAGAATTGTTTCTTTACTGCGATGAACAAGGGGGCTCAGGCATGGAAAATGTCTGGAGGAAATCTAACTGGTAGTGTGTGCCAAAGAAATTTAACAAAAACAAAGAAACCCAAAGTATTTCAGATTACATAACATGGGGGCTCTTTCTGGTGTGAACGTTACATTGTGCTTTCAATAACCTGATAATATATTGCACCCGTTTAAATCAAATTCCACGAAGCAACCAAGTAGGTCAACGTCCCTTTTCGTCAACTAAATGTTTCTGAGTAATCATTTAATTTGAATGATCAAGTTTCACAATGAATAGAATTTTACAAAAGTCATCCTTGGTACAACTGCACAAGTGAATATCAACAGCCATGTATGGGCACAAAGGAAAATATTGTAATGGTTACTTCTACAACCACTGGAATGTTGTTAAGACAGAAGAGAATATTTGATAAAACAATGTTATATTTAGAATCTAGCTGCCAAGTTTATTCAAAAAGGGCATTTGCCTTAAATAGTACAGAATGGTACTACTACTCATCAAGGAATGCCAAGTTCTGTGTTAAGGTAAGAATTTATAAATAGGAATTGTGATGAATTAGCTACATACAATCTGTAGATTCTAACATTGTACTTAGTCTTAATTCATATAAAACCATGGAGGGGGTAGCGATTTGCTACCTATAGTTATTCATTACACAACATACTTGCAGAATTCAACCCAAAAAAAATGCAAACAAACTAGGGCAGGCCACTACAATACAACTTTACTTTTTGGGCATGAAATTAGTTATGTAAGAAAGCAAATAAACAACTTTGTTCTTGCAAAGGCATTTTCGGTGGGGGGGAGAACATACCCTGTTCACAGCAGCCATGATGATGGTGGTCAGTCTGAAAACATTTGTCCCTCAAAGGAATTTTCTGTGTGCCAGGTCTAATTTCTTCCACCTCTGGCTCATTCTGACCGTTTTGCTGATAAAATAAAGTTACATACAATAACCAATTAAGACTAAACAAACTTAAGGTGCAACTCGAACTTTACAACTCGATGCCCCATTTACCAATCACAAAAGATGAAATGGACGTAGTCTGGAGGATAAAGGCAACATACAAAATTATTTTAAAATATTTCCAAGTACCTGATTGCGCAAAAAGTGTTTCTTTTTACGAAGATTACTGCATGTTTTGTCCATAATTATGTCGACAAAACAGCACTATTAACAGTGCTCCGAAGAATTCTGGAAGAAAGAAAAACATCATTACCATCAGGGCGTGACATTTTCTTCAGAACTGAATTACTGCATAAAAATGACAAAGCAATGTATGAAAGTTCTCAAATATAATTAACCTGGGACTAGAGCGTGGATGACTGACCACCTAAAACTTTGGTTCGCAGTCTGTTCTTTTGCACAACACTAGTGTTTGTAATTTACAAACTGAAGTCATCTTATGAATTTGTAAAATTAACCCTTGAATCAAGTGTTTGCAAAGGTATGTTTAATAACTGCCAAACAGTTAAAAAAAGAAAAAAAAAAAAAAACACACACACACTAAACAACCGTTTGCCCTAGATAAAGTAAATTAACAGTTAAAATAACTCTTATCGGGAAATGGACGGAATATTCTCCGAGTGGGCCACGAGCCTTCACTTCCACAGATGCAATTTATCCATGATAGAAAAGAGTGAAGCCATAGTTCAGGTGCCTGATCTAAATGAGAGGGGGAAAATGTGGATTAAGTTCCTGATCTGTAAACTGCCAAGCAAAGGCACTTGGGTACATGGAGGGAGGCGGCGGGGGGGGGGGGGGGGGGGGGGGGGAGGTGTTGGGGAAATGCACACAATACACACTCCTGGTTGGACACCACAGGTTTTGCCACTCCAGGCTTCTTCAGGTTGGAAGGTGAGGGACCTCACAGGGACTGGGATAGTCCTCCATTATCCTCATTCTACTTTGGGGAGGTTGATTGTTTAATCAAGCATTGAAAATTGTTCTTGTCCGTTTGCACCGAAACTTAAAGAATATCAACTTGTTGAACTGTTTACTTATACCACAAACTGCAAATATGCATTTGCCAGCAGCCCTTAAAGCTTCTCTCCATTGGCTTTTCTTGGTAAGAAAAGACATTAAATGAATCCATGGACTAAAGACTAGAACTATAATACTCCCAGTTATGGTGTTGGCATAATTTTAATAATCCATGCCTTTATTTAATGCAACACATGTTTTGCTAGGAGTATTATGCGTTCTATTCTATTCATGTATGCTTCTACCCATCATGGCTCTGAATGGTTGGTAGAGATGGGAAGCTTTCAGCAACATGCTGCGGAGTGGCATTTCAAGTGATACTGCTGTAGCCAGTCATGCCTTTTAAACCAAAAATTCGAAATTTGAGACTAAAGGTAATAGTGCTTGGGAAATTGAAGTCGTGTCCCAGGTGCTCTGAAGCATCAGATTGGCTCTGTCCTCGATAGGCATGCTAAAGATAAAGTATGCAACAATTTCGCTAAATTAAGAAGTGTATCTAAATACAAAATTACACCTACTTTAAGAAAACAAGGTCAAGGGGGAGATATTGTGGGTCTGGTAACCTCATTAAGTTGCTCAACTTGTGGATCCAGTGGTAATATCGATTTCTAAGCCCAGCATGCGTATTAAATACAAACCACAAAATGGAGGTGCATACAAGAGCAACAGATACACAAACATATTAAGGTAGGTTAGGGACGATATATATATATATTATATTAGGGCTCGTTGAACATCTAATAATACGATTAAACACTGTCCAAACAATTTTAAATGTATTTTATCTGGACAGAAAAAGTACCTAGCAACGCCATGAATGCTGGAGGTTTTTTTAACACTAGGAAAAATGTACCTTTGTTGGGTTTTACAGCCTTGGATTGGGCGCATGAATTTTGCAGCAACGTTGTCTCAAGGTGGTTGAAGGTGGTTTGCAAAGAGGGGTTTCTTTGGCTTCAGATAGCTTGGTGGGTCATTTTATCTTGAAAATAAAGTTGTCAGGCTAAAAGAGAATACACTGGGATTTATGCAGAATCACTCCCAGTGTTTTCTTTTGTGGATGGGAAGTGTATTGTGGATTGATAACTTCACAGAACATGGGATAAGGGAAGCTGTGGTGCACTTGGCAAGATGAAACTAATCTCAGTAGCCAGTCGCGGTTCTACAGAAGCTTTCTCATTTTAAGGATGGATGTTGATAGAGGACAGCCCTGTTCAATATTAACACACGGAAAATGTTGATAAACTTACAGCTCTCATACATACAAGCAATAGTTCACTGCCCCTTGAAACTGTTCAGCAGGTCTTTCTCCGAGAAACCCCCATGCATACTGAAGAATGCTAGCTTTGGGCAAAATATAATGGGTCGTGGCCCCTCAAGGTTCTTGGCTTCTAGCAAATCATACAGTCATGATTTAAATAAACAATAAATATTACATCAATAGTTTCAAGATTCTTCTAAGGGACAGGCAAGTCCTTCCATAGAAGCAGTTTTAGTCTTGCAAGAACTTTGACAAATGAGTTACTTACCTTCTGTAACAGCCCTTTCTGGTGGCTCATCTAACTTCAGATTCCTCCCTTTTTGAGTTGCAGTAGGTGCAAGACTGATCTGGAAAGCCTCTGCAGGACTTTGAGTGACATAAGGTACAGCTGTCTGTTTCCATCATGACTCCAATCCACTGCTGAACAGGACAACACTAAGCCACGGGTAGGCGCCACTCCAGAACAGCGACACCAATCGTTTATTTTTTCCATTCCCTAAGACACGAGGCGTTATTGAAAAGGCATAGTTTGTCCCAGCAATGTGTCAGAATATAGGATCTCACTACTCCCAAAAGACCACTCTACCAGAAAAGGTAATTAGGACAAGTCCTATTGGCATCTAGCAGCCACCCCTGGAGATCATGAGGCAGCTCAGGTATACTGGTATTATCCCAAGATGTTTCCCGAATTGTGCCCACTGCAAATGCAGATAAATAGGAAGGACCCGCATGTGGATCGAAGTATGGGGTACTAGCCAGCTGCAAAATACTAATAGAGCAAGAAGCCTAAGAACCATAAAGCAGCTTTCACCCCCAAAAAATAGAGATCACAGAGTCAGTGAGTAAAAGGCAAGGGGGGGGAAGGGGGGGGGGGGGGGGGAAGAGGGGAGAAACACTCCTGTCCATAGCTGAGCCATCTCCTATGCTGCTGCCCAGTTCTACATAGTGCACGTTGCAAACTCCTGAGACCAATTTTCCTACAACATGGGGTACGAACTTTCATGGAGGCTCAAAACCTCTTATTTAATTGCACACTGCGCCAGAAATGGATAGGTTTGAGAAAATGTATGTGTCAGGCACAGTCGTTATTAAAGGAGAAACTGTGGGAAGTGGTGCCTGCGCCACTGGCTTGCGCTTAAAATGCATTAAGCAAATCCTGAGCTGTACAGTTAGTAAAATGCATTAATTTTCTATAAAATTTACAACAAACTAAAAATATATTTGCACTAGTAAAATTATTCTCGCTTAGATTTTAATTACACCTGTTTTTGTTTTTAATTTGTGGTCTGTTCACCGTATTTTATTATTTATTTATTTTGCCATGGGAACATACAAACATGAATGACAAATTAGTCCTAAGCATTTTCTACTTTGCTGTTAAAATCCATCAAGTGCATAGATACTTATTCACAAAACGCGAATCATTATTGGACCACTGAAGCGATCACTAGTCGACACTGTCTGAAGTGAAAAAAGTATCAGCAAAAAGAAATAAGTAGTTCAAAAACAAGTAACAAAGTGGAAACACACAGAGGAAGGGGAGGCACTCCGGCATTCGAGCGGATAAGGACAGAACTATCTTGATCCACAACTACCCACATACATATCAGCAATCACATCCCCATATTAATTAGAAGATTCTTCAGCATGCTCCTTCGCCGTTGCAAGCCCAGACTGTCCTCTTCTGAAGCCATGACGACAAGGGCACCCAGTGATCGGAGGGGCACAACCCAGCTGGCATTAAATTCCCAGTACAGGTTAAGTTGCTCCTGACAATATGCAGCATTCTCAACCAATCAACCTTACGTAGAGAGCTACCTCGAACCAATCTCAAGGCCAACCTGCGCTTTGCCAGAAGAAGCAACATGCCAACTAGTTTCCACTTCTCGCACAGGACATTCTTCACATAACCTAAGAGTGCATTCATTGGAGTACGTGGGACTGCGTCACCCGCCATGGCGTCAATAGCATCAAACAACTCTTGCCTGTAGCTCCACACCCCATAGCATCCCCAGGCAGAGTGCAGGAAATATGCATCCCTTAGCCCTCAGCTCGGCAGGAGTCAGAACGTAGCCCCATGCGGTGTAGTCGTTCCAGAGTATAATACACAATGTGCAAGAAATTAAAATGTATCAGATGCAGGCAATAGTAAGGGAAAGGGCACAGATATGCGAGCAGCAGTATTGCCAGTTGTCATCCGATACTGTGAAACCCAAGTCACGGTCCTATAAAAGCACAAGTGCTAGCCGAGGCCACATGGGGCCGCCCCCCGCATGGCAGTGTATAGCCTAGTGATGAGCCGGTGCAGTGTCCGAGCGCCAAGAAGGCGCTCTGCGCAGACAGGAGCTCTCCACTCAGTGCGCAGCACGTAATTGTAGATAGTTAAGTCTATATAAACGTACGATAGAGGACGCACAGCGCCTCCTCCGAGGCAATGAATTGCCCCCCAGGGTGCACCAAGCACATAGTGCTCAGGTTCATCCTCTGGTGACGCGTACGCACCCGTTTCAGACGTCAAGGGCACCATCGGTTGATCCAGCAGCGGCATTGTCAGTGCAAACAACATGTCTGCCCTCGCCCTACGCCTGAGCCCCTGCCACACCCCCACTGTGCAAGCCACCTTGTTTACTGCATTACGAGGGTAGCTAAGGTCTGTATATATGGCTCTCAGACTGCCAGGCCACACCAAGTCATGTTTTAGTGCTGTGTAGGGTATATGCTGCGTGGGATGTACTCAGAAATGCGCAAATTGCTCCTGAGCGTAGTAGTAGTATAACTCCATATTAGGTGCAGCAAGACCACCCTGCTGAAAGGGCAGTGTTAGTAGTCAGACTCCCAAGTAGCAGACTGGCTCCTCTGCCCAACACCGGGGGAACTCAGAAGCGGGTGGCGTGGTCGCATCAGAAAGTGGTAACAATCGATTTGGCCCAATTTATAGTGATTTCAGAGATACCCCAGAAACAAATGAATTTGCCTATTAAGGGATCAAGATTGGTCTGTGGATCACTAATGTATACCGTGACATCATCTGAGTACATGGACACTAATATCGGCCACGGTCTGAAGACGAGCACCCCATGGTGATGTTGCCTGAGGTGTGGCACCAGTGGCTCTATTACAACCGTAAATAGAAGCGGCAAAAGAGGGCAGCCCTGCCTACTACCCATCGAAAATGGGAAATCATTAGAGATGGACCAGTTAATGTGCAGCCAGGCCAAGTACAACAGTCCGATAAGTACTGGTACAACAGTCTCATCAGTCGGATGAATTTGGGACTGAGGCCCAAGCAGGCCAAAAGCATAAAGAGGAAGGCCCATTCTAAGCAATCAAACGTCTTTGTGGTATTCAAGAACACTGCTGCTGCAGCTCTTGGGAATCAATGGATTGTGCCACAGCAAATAAGTGCGAAGAACGAGCCTGGAATGGTCAGGTAGGACAATAGTCTGCAGCAGTGGCAACAACCTAGAGGCAATCAGTTTTATTAACAACAAAGGTTCAGTAGGAGTCGCACTGTTTTGGGTTCTTACCAGTCTTGAGCACCGTTACTATCATCGCTTCCCGTAATAATAGAGGGAGAATTTCACTCTCAACTGATTCTGCATATACCTCAAGGAGATGCGGTGCAATTAGGTCTGCATATTCCTTATAAAAAGCCACTGTTAGCCTGTCCAGGCCAGGTGCTTTATTCCCCGGAAGGCCCGGATAATATCACCCTCAGAGAAGGGGGGAGTCCAAGAAATGACTGTGGAAATCTTCTAGCCAGAGAAGACTGAGCATATCAAAATAATCTGTATATATTTCCTCGCTAAGCAAATGGGTGAAAGAGTACAATATGAGTAATAGTTCATGGTTTGTTGCACTGCCACTGGCCCCACCTGGAGGCCTGTTAGTTCCTCCTCCAATTCCACTATATACTCACTGGCCCATGGCCTACGCAAAAGGCTGGCAAGTGTTCTACCAGCTCTATTTCCCTCGCCCATAGTGTCTCTCCTGCGCATCACGTCCCAAGTAGCACAACTTGCGTTTGGCCACCTCATCAAACTGATCCAATTTAACTCTGGTTTCCGCCAACCATGCGATGTCCCCCGTATTGCAGTAAGTCTTTTTGATATTGCTAAGTGGACGCTCCAGGCTGGCTAATTCCTGGCGCAGCGCACACAGTATCCTATGCTGCTTTGCCAGGCACACCCCTCTTATAACCACCTTAAAAGCCTTCCATAAAGTGCCCGGGACTGCACTGACCCTTTATTACCAGTGAAGTAACTGGCTATGGCCTATCGTATCTCATTACGAAAAACCTGATCTCGCAGGGCTCTCGATGGCAGCCGCCAAGTAAATGCCCACTGGGCCCCATTAGGAATGCACATCTCCAACAGAACCGGAGAGTGATCAGCGAGAATGCAGGGGCAATGAGTCACCACCCATGACTACGTAGCTGCATCTCTGGAGCGACTCGTCACAGAGATTCTCATTATGCTAATGAGGCTACTGGATTTGAGCAGCAGAATCGCATGGATTATGGGTACCGAGTAAAATTCCACACCTTGTGACACCTCTGGGCCTAATCCAGGTTTTCCGGCTAACTAGCAGCACCTCATCTCTGAACCAAATGATTGTTGCAACCGGGCACATGACAAGAATGTCTCCTCAGGGTAGTAGTGGTCAGTCAGGTCTCATCCCATTCTCTCAGTTACCAAAGTCTCAAATGTGCAAAGACAACAGAGGCAGAATACAGTTTATTAACGGTTTATTGAAATAACTGCATATTATATAAAATAGGATGTATAGCAATAACTAGGATGGTAAAACAGAATAAAAGCAAGCATGTGACTAAAAGAGTGAAACACAAAAACAGTCTTACCATACTGTCAAAATAGGAGTTGTCTATAATCCTCCTGCCTACTCTATGTGCGAGCACAGCATAGTAAGCCTAATCCGCCCTTCAGGTTTCCCCTGGGAGTACATCATCCCTCATACCCGAATAAAGAAGCCTGTAGTCTAGAGGGACACCCTCCCCCTGTAGATCAGAGGCTTGGCCGTCTAAGCAAGCAGCTGCGGTGAACCAATCAGTATACAGTCGTGGTCATCTGGCTGGAATCGCCCTCTAACGTGTTTAGGACAAAAGGGTGCTTTTTTTTTCTAATAATAAAAAAGCTGACATTGTAAGAAATGGCCCCACGTATGAGTGCCTGTTTTTCTATGAATGTTGGAAACACAGCATACCATGTTTGTCAGCAACCCTATCTGACCGTAGCCTTGGAGAAAGCAGAAAGTGCCTACTAAGAACGTAATGCTTTCCTAAGCAAAAGGACAATGAGATAGAGATAAATAAAATAGCACCGCAAATGTGGCTACTGCTAGAAAAATAAAGCAATGCTGAATAAATGTATCTAGGTTGAAGTGCACAGCTGCAGGCCTGGTTAACTAAAATAACATGTATAAAATATGGCTAAAATAGTTCTACAACAGACCCACATATCTATCCGAGACCAGCTGTTGTGTGCGGTATTAATGCAAGTGCCCTCCTTGACTCCTGGTTGTCTCACTACCCACAAGTCCACCAGATCATTGCCCACTACTATTGAATTTAGTACTCGTGTAGCAGCCGGACTGGGGGGAGGAGGAGTGGGGACGACCCAGGCTGCCACGGTCATAGGCGGAGTCCAGCGCCAAACACCTGCCCTCCACCCCCAAAGGGTGCCCAGCCTCAGTGTGCCCCCCAGTCTCCAGACCTCCATAATGAAGTCGGGGCTGTCCACATTCGGTCTACATATGGACAGTAACCAGACTAGGCGGTCACAGGGCACCCCCACAAGCATAACGTAGCGACATGCTGGGTAGCGCAAGGCTACTCTTGGACGCCAGCGGAGCCCCTAGAGAATTAGTACAGCAATGTCGCGTGCATAACAGGAGTAGCTCCCCAATCCACCCCATGTGCAGCCGCTTTTCAGTATGCACCATGAGGTGTGTTTCTTGTAACATGCATAAATCAATGTTGTATCATTGTAAGTAGGCAGACCTGTTGTACCTTACGCACACCATTCAAGTCACTTACATTCCATGACAAACACTTCAATGCTTTGGTTGCCTTATGAGGCAACACAGTAACATTCATGGGGAAAGTTTAAATAATGCATTAGAGTCCTGTGCAAGTGTAGTGCTAGGGTGTCAGGGGGACATCAAGAAGGAAAAGGTAGCAAAAGCCACAAGGACAGCAAACATCAAACCAACATTTAACAACCCTCCCACTTCCCACGTCGACCCCCCAACCAGGTCAGAGACTGACTCAGCCCTCCCAAAGTACAACCCAACAAGCCTCCCATGAACAGGGATGGAACATTCTCCAGTGTACTCATCCCTGAGGCAGAGGAAAGGCCCTTGTTCCTCTCTCTCTACTAGAGGACGAGTGGTCAGGAAGTCAGTTAGGTGCCCACCAGACCGGCTAGGATGGCCCGCGAAACATGTTCCATGCACTCAGGCTGGGCTCACAGCCAGGGCGATATTCCACGAGCAGATCAGCCCTTGACACCGAGGCGGTCAGCGCCACACTGAGATTCAACAGTTTTTTTTAGGAAGTGATTTCGCAAATTTTGTAGCTGCCTAGTGGTCCGTGAAGAAGTGGAGCTTCCCGCCATGTCTGATTCGCAGCTTTGTCGGGTATATCAGCGAATACAAGGCATCCGTCCAGAGCAACAGTCGTTTCACTGGAATTAAGTCTCTGCACGACACCTGTACTTCAGGAGTATACTTCAGGAATATAGCGAGCATGTTGTTCTAATAGGTGACAGGGCTCCGCTCTCTGGCCAGATGGACGTAATTTCGATCCCTGTAATTGAGCAAATTAGAGATTATGGGCCGCGCTGGAGCCCCAGGAGGTGGACGAGGCCCTAGCGAGCGGTGCATCCTCTCCACCACCAGAACAGAGGACAAAGCTCCTGGGAAGAGTGAGCGCAGCATGTCCTCCACATAGACCTCCGTATGGCTCATGGCAGAGTACTCAGGCACCACAAGGATCCATTTCTCCAAGAGTGGGCCTCCAAGTCATCATTCTTATTTCAAATTACTTCAAGGACTTTATCCATTTGCAGGAGACGCTCATCTGATTCGTGCCGTTCATCCTCCAGATCCAAAGCGTGACGTTCCAGTTGCTCCAGCCTGGTGTCATGGTCGTCCACCCTGTCCTTACAACGATCCATCAATGCCCGCAAGGCTTTTTTTAAATCCAGAAACATTTCTTTTATTGACCCGGAAGCCCATTCGTTGCCTGCGGGCTGCTCCCCAGGGGTGTCATCGCCCCCATCCGTCCAGATGCCCCAGCCTTCCTCCAGGCGTCAAACGTTAATTTCAACTGTTTATGTTCCGATTTCCCCATGCTGTCGGCGCTGATAACAGCAGGGGCCTAGTCATCAGCACTCGATAACCAGTACAAAATCAGTTGCCGGCTCAGTCTCGTGCGAAGGCCTGCAGGACTGCAGCACTCTCAGCCGCTGAGTCCCCCACAGCCCGGTAATGCAAATGTTTGCAGTTCACCGCTCGCCCACCAGCCCACACGCAGTAGAATACCCTGCTCCTTTGCCTGCCCAGATACTCTGTCCTCCAAAGTCCGACCAGGCCTCGCCCCTTCTAAGGTAGCACTCACCCAGGCCACAGCCCACCTCACCAGGGCAAGCCTCTAAGAACATCAAGGGTAGCCGCTCCACGTCCTCACACACCACACCTGGGGACATCACTTGTGCCAGGCCTCCAATACCGATAACAGCACAGCACAATCCGCCAGGCCTGCACACCCTTACGTCATCTCAGCTTCCTTCGTACCTCCGGATTCAGGAAGGTCCTGAAGGCCTGGCTCACAGCCTTCAACAGCGTCTCCTTGTTCACACCAGGCAAGCCAGGCAGGGCAGTGAAGGTCCCCCTGCTGAATGTCCCAAGCCTGGAACACAGGAGCGGACCCAATCAGTGCCGTATTTCCGAGTCGTGCTCGTGTCTCACGTGGTCCCCGCAGTGCAAGCAGCCCACTCAGCTGCCTAGCTCCTCCGTCTCACCTCCAGTGCTGGTAGTCTTCACACCTCGCACCCGACTGTGCTATTGAGGTAATCGGGGTTGAAGCCAGCCTTCACTGCCCCATGAGATTTCTCTGGCCCTGGGAGGAAGAACAAGCCCTGTCTCCGCCAGTCTCCCCCAGGGCACGTTAACTTCTCCTGTGCAGCCTCCAGGAAAGATCTACAGCCTGGCACTACACTTTACAGCCAGGTCCGTCAGTCTCATCTCCCCCCTCCACCCCCCAAAATTGGCACCAGCACCACAGCAGGCTCTGGGCTGCCCCAGCGGTGCCAACTAACAAGTATAATCTGCTTGCAGCTAATTTAGCAGAGCCTCAAGGCAGTGCAGCGGTTTTGCCGAAGGGCCGAGCCACACCCTGCAACGTTTTAGTTAATTATGGAAATTGGCTGCACATTTTTACTTGTAATAGTTTTAAGTAAGCACACAAATTCTTTCACTCCTGCCCCTTGCACAGTTCTCTTGGATTCGTTGTTCAGAACAGCTGCAGCAAAATAGTTGAGATTCACTGTGCACAAGGAGGCCTGCCTCACAGTTCTTTGGTAAAGGATATTGTGTCCTAAAGCTAGGGTTGTCAGAAGTACTACAGTTGTCAGAGGTGCTACACCCAGCACCCCCCCGCCACACCCACACCTACACCTAGAAATCACGCACACAACCTCGGCTTCATCTTGGATTCATTGCTCACCATGACCCGCCAAGTCAACTCTGTTGCATCATCCTGTTTCCACATACTCCGACTTCTCTGGATGATCTTCAAATGGATCCCAAATGACTGCTGGTCACCAGCAGACTCAACTATGGCAATGCCTTCTACGCCAGGACCACCCAGAAGAACCTGAAGAAATTACAGCACATCCAAAACACCTCCCCCAGACTCATCCTGGACGTCCCCAGTGGCCAACACATCACAAGACACCTAAGAGACCTCCACTGGCTCCCCGTCGAGAAAAGTATCAAATTCAAACTTCTCATCCATGCATACAAGGTTCTCCACAAACGCAAAAAACAGCCATCATTCTGAATTACTGTGGGAGAGATGTAGGGGAGCTATTCTTGATAACTGGTAGCATGTTTGCAATTGTATATCGAGCCTTAGCTGAGGTAATGAATCTGCGTCCAGAGCCAAAATCAATACAGATCCAGCACCACTGGAGCCAGTAACAGCACTGATGAAGGATTAGCAGTGAGGCCTGCGGTACAGGCGGAGATGTACCGCAGTCACTTAATCTGAGGCAGGTCAGCATAAGTAAAGCCCTCATTGGGTCCATGCTGTCAGAAGGGGGGTCATATGGTATGACTACCTGCAGTCTCAACTTGCAGATGAGTCAGGTGGCCTGGGGTATTAGGGACGCATTAGGTGCAGATTCGGCATAGGGTCTGCGAGGGAAGATTGAGTAAGCCTCAGTTTTTGGAACGTAAAGTGTGAGACCCATCTCGAAGATCAGGAGCATCTGGAAATTTAAGATACGTGCGGTTTTATTCTTATGTTTCCTTCTATTTTTGGACTCTTACCTTGTCTTCACCTTAACTGATGAGTGATCTGGAGCAACTAAACTGGATTGGACTCTGTCCCCATTTTTTTATGCACACATGTAACATTTAGCTTCCAACTCCCAGATGGATTTAGAAAGCATTAGGAAGGATTTGTTATATAGAGTTACAACCTGGTGCTGGGTTTGCAATCCAGATCTGCTTCAAGCAGCCTTGTCATGGTTGGATACTAGTCATCTTCTGAAGTGGCATACCTGCCAAACAAAAAATACACTTGAAGTACCAAAAGGTGTTTGGTAAACTACTAGAATCAATAGGAAAGCTCTGTGCTTTGGGACATGGAGATAGTGGGGGTTGCTTGGGGGGGGGGGGTGCAGAAAAGGGGACACTGATGTCAGTGCTCTGGGGTCACACCTGCATGCATCTGTGTCGTCATGTCCAAAGGTGCAATGGAGTTCTGACGCAGGCCAATGGCTTCTACCCGTCGGCATTGAAGAGCTCCTGCATATGCTCTCCAGATTTTCTCTGGCATCTGGGTAGATTCACCAGATAAGGAATCTGTGATTGTAAGTATCCCTCATTGATAGTACTTTTAGTTTACAAGGGGGTTGAACCCCAAATATCCCTGAAAGGCTACACAAAAAAAAATAAAAAATAAAAAATAAAAAAAAAACAGCCCCTCCCAGAAAAGCTAGGAATATGTTTTATAAAGAAAACGTTACCACATAAGCATCTGTCCGTAGCATGTGTTACTGTAGGTTCACATGTTCTGCAAACTCCTGCCATCTAATACTGGGCTGAGACACTACAACGTGTTCTTCCTTCGTAACACAGTTTACCCAACGTTAGCCTGTTGTCGGGCTAGTATGCATGCACAGTAATGCTTTGTAAAAGCATGTAATGTTGACTAGGTAGCTGCTTGGTAGATGCCGCCCCCCCCCCGACGTGTCGTGCAACCCAGGTGGTGCAATGAGTACACTTTTCGTTTTGGCATAACAGATTTGATACACCTTGCAATGCCTGCACTCGAAATAGGGTGATCTCTGCAGAATTTTGCAGTAGTAGTTTTACAGAACGACTTAGACCATCAACATAAACAACGAGTGCCCGCTTGATTTCTAAGTTGCGCAAAGCCTTTTGCGCTACAGAATCAACTTGTGGAAAGAACTTGGGAAGCTTGGTTAATGTGACAAGGTAACATCTTAAGTAGGATTTTAGGATTAGTCCTCAGGAGTACACTGTTATTTTGTATCTAAATGAATGGCTTTTCAATAGTAAATGGTCTTAACTTGCTACTCTCAGTCAAGCTATGGCTATGAGAAAAAACACCCTTCAGAAAATAAGGTTGCATGAATGAAGGGCTTCAAAAGGCCGCCCGTAAGCCACATGATGATCAGATTAAGGTGTCACGACAGCGGTGGATACGCCATTAATACCTTTACCACTGAAATTCTGATGGTAAGTGTTCCCTGCTTTGAACGCATGCTGCTATAGCAGCGAAGTGGAGGCGTATACAAGTATATGCAAGATATGACTTCTATGGGTGTAGAAGATAAATTATAACTTAAACCTTGGCTTTGAAGGAGTGTAGGTTGTTAGAGGTGCAGTAATGGACAAATATCTTTGCCCTTGGCTGCATAACATGCAAGTGTGGTGAGCCTATGTGTCTCACACAATATGTTCAGACACTCCTCAGAGCAAAGTAGCTAGCCAAACTCTAGGCCCTCAGGTGTCAGATCACTAGGTTGAGCTGCCTGGGGTCTGAGGGCCTGATCTAGCCGTACTGTTGTGTGAGAAAAGCCAGCCAGATCAGTAGCTTCTCGTGTGAACCTGTCTGCCCCAAGTTGGTGTCACCTGCCTCAATTTCCTCACTAAGTATGGTATGAATGGGAAAAGCAGAATAGTGCAGGCAAGTATTTCTAACCAGTTCATCCATAGTGCATTATCCATGGTCTGTGGGTGTGGCTTCTTGAGGTTGGGCTAGGGAATTTTGCATTTCCCCAGGTTAAGATGTAGATTGCTGCGGTTTCCCACCACTGAAAGCACCTTGTGGAGGACTTGTGGGTAGAAATCACACTCATTGTCTTATTGATACATCCTAATTAGCAGGTCCACAAAGTCAATGTACACACACATTAGGTGGTTCACTAGAAGATGGGTTTTGTTATGGACTATCCAGTGCTAAATCCTTTGCGCTAATGGAGAGGGAGAGGGAGAGACTGCCTTCACTGTATTTCTAATACATGGCGGTCACGTAGTCAGTTTTTATTAGGCCAGTCTATCTGGCATCTGATTTAGAGGGGGTAGTTCGAAGAAGCTTTACACTTCTTTTCTACCCAAGGCATGAACACCTTAGTCATAACGGGGTCTTTAAAATTCTGAGGGGCTGATTTGAGCATGGGCAGGAATTAGTGCGTTTGGTATTGGAGCAGGTCTCCACCAAATAGTCATCCTCTTCCCTTTAGGAAATGCATGTTATCTTTAGGAGGACAGTCTGCTCTCTGAAAGACAGCATAGTACACACTGGTATCCGGTGGCAGGGGTGTGGAATTTATTAAAATATCTACTTGTCCAGGGGACAGGTTACTTCTCAAATCTACTGGTCCTGTAAAAAGATCTACTTGTCCCTTTGGTGCCATGTAGTGTGGCGACAAATTATGGCAGCAATCTCATTATGTAAGAGCTCTGATAATAGCCTCTCTGATTATGCCAGGGCTACTACCATAGTAGGGCTTGAATACTTGCAGTTTCAATCCCTACTGTAGCAATTTCCTTATTTTGCCACCTTTCTGCAGATCTGCATACTGGGGCTGGAGGAAGCAGTAAGCAATAGTTCCAGGGCTGGAATGCCTTTGAGTCTGCAAACCTACTAACCTGCATGTTTTAAAGATTTTCACCAGCTTCTCTCTAATATTTTCCCATAATAAGAAAGGTTGGACATTTACTCCCGACAATGGCAGAATTAGAACTTCTTCCAGGGTTGGGAAGAAAGTGGCTGGAGGGAAAATGAACTTGCAAATGCTCAATAGATTTTCACATGAGCAAATCTACACATCGTATTAACCCATGCTAAAATACAGTTCACAAATATTTTATAGGGGTACGACATATACCATGGGTGCACTTTTGTGACTTTCTTTAAGAATTTGGGGCCACATGTAGTTAGGTTCAGATTTGCGACCCGCAAATTGCGAGTCAGAGCGACTCGCAATTTGCAAGTCGCAAATCTGAATGTAGGATGGTGTCCCTGGCACCATCTGTGATTCGCAAGGGCTTCGCAAATGCCCACCTCATGAATAATCATGAGGTGGGCCGCAATTTGCGACCCCCTTGCGAATGGCGGCCCTCACGGGGATGGTGGCCTGCTGGAGACAGCAGACCACCATGTCTGTGACTGCTTTTGAATAAAGCATTTTTTTTTGTTTTTTTGTAATGCAGCCCGTTTTCCTTAAAAGGAAAACGAGCTGCATTACAAAAATGAAACGTTTCCGTTTCATTTTTTCAGAGCAGGCAGTGGTCCGCAGGTTACCGAATCGCAAAACTGGCCAAAGTCGCTGTTTGCGACATGCAAAAAGCTACCTACATGTGGGTCTTGGTCCCTAATTAGGTCTGGTGTTAACAAAGACATTTTGTTTTAATTAAACTTCTATTTCTCTCTCTTTCGGCTGGCTTTACTGTGAGTGATCGCATTCTGCTCTTCCACAAGGAGCATATTGGCACACAAAGTAGTTTTGTTCAGTATCAGGAACTACAGTGGCAATCAGTGACGTAACGAAACTGGAGGGTGCCCCTTTGCAAAGAACATGGAGGAGCCCCCTCTCCAGACTCACTCAGGGCAGGTGCTGTGCTGAAGGGGCTCCCTGGAGGGGGTGCTGCGTGGCCTTTGTTATGCCACTGGTGGCAACGTGTGCTTTTAGAGTTCAAAAACATTTTTTTGGGGGGGGGGGGGTTTGCCAGTGTTTGTTACAATGTTGAGGGCCTGGTAGCTCCCACAACAATAAAGTGTTACAAAAGCCATGTCAAAACAAGACCTGCATTGATGAAACTAAAAGCCTTATAAAAATATGTCAGATCAGTTGGCTTTGTCAGTGTTTGTTTATTTTGATGCTTCCCATAATCGTGTTGAAAATGGTTACTGATTTTCCATTAGAAATTTTTTTGGGAAATACTAGCAACACATTTTACTAAATGACACTTCATTTGCATCTAATCAGAGAGCATTCTGGGAGCATTATACTTAGCCTCATAGCCTAAACTTTTCAAACATGTGAATACACGTTTTTTTTTTTGTACTGGAACCAAGGTCAGTAGTGAAGTGTGACCTTAAAACATTTATTTACAGCACTCACCCTAATAATGAAGGCTTTCAAATAATGAACCATAAATACAAGTTCGAACAGCATTATCTTTTAGAAACACATTACCTCAACTACAGAGAGTTCCACTCTCTGTAAACAGGCAGCCAAAGGGTTTGTGCTGCAGAGGGTTGGGCCTACTTGTCCCAAGGACAAAGTAAACATAAAAACTTGTTGCCCTTGACCCCAAACAAGATGTCCGGGCGTCGGGCGATGGGAATGGCTTTGCAGGGTAAGGGTGTATATCTAGGCCATCTGTATGGTATGGTCGACACTGTAGTTGTCCCAAAGGTCATCCCCATTCTATGACCCAGCACAATAGTCATAGGGTTCTCAGGGTTCTCACGGGATGCTTGGGTCAGAAAATGAATAGACTGTCCTCTGATAAGATTCTGCTTGAGTTGCTGGTGAATATGGCTGTGGACTAGGAGCAGGAGGAGATGATGAATGCCTGGTTATTGAAGGCTGGGGAAGAGGGCGTGTTGCTTTGTCCTTATTCCTCTTAGGCACTAGGTATCTTGGTGAATCGAAGGCTAGCTCTTCCTCAAAAGTTAGCCTATTTCTTGAGCACTGGTGCAACAGGGCTGATGACTTTCCTGGGAGTGATTTAGCAGAAATCTTGTCAGTTTCTGGGTGCATTAGCAGTCTCTTGTCTGGTATTGCGTTTTTCAGCCCCTTTCCCCAGGATATCTTCCGATATAAGCATCAAAGGAGCCCTTGTGTAAACTTAGTGCAGCTCTGAGACACTTTTGGGGTTGATTTCAGTTTTAAACAGATGGTTTGTTGTCCTTCAGGCGAGAAGTGTTGAGGTGAACAGGAATGGAGGAATGTCACTGCAACACCCTATGCCAGGACCTTGTTCCGTACTCAAGGACAGAATCTCAGGACTCTGTGACAGGCAGCAGGAATCCCAGAGGCTAGTTTCTTCCTCTTAGATGCCCAACAGATCCTGTTCACCAAAGATGTTGTCATCTCCTACGAGAACTATTGCATCATTTATGAGTGAGTCTAGGGTCTTTCTCAAGTCTTTGCACTGAAAGGCGAACACAACTCACAGGAAAACATTTTGCGGTCAGCAAGAGGCTATGGTTGCAAATGTCGTGCTGGTGAGCCCAGATAATTCGTGTTGTACCATAGACAAAATTGGAAGGGTGTGCATTTCATCACCTCCTTACTACCTGCATTCTCAGTTGCGAGCTCCACAAAGATTTAAAAGACTCCCCGGACAGAAACCAGTGTGTAGGCTGCCTGGGCGTTGAGACAAAGTGTAGGTAGAAGAGGAGAGGTGTTCCTGTCAGGTGAACCTTGACCAGGGATTGTAATCAACCGTCAGTCTCACTCAGACTGGAACAACTAGCCAGTAAAAATTGGGCTGACTATGAGGAACACATTTATCTCTGAGCCATTGCTGAACACGTCCAAAGCAGATGGCAAGGACTGACTTGGAAGCTTAAAAAAAATAGAAAGCTGTAACATCCAAGTCTACCACTAAATGGTAGGAGTATGTGGAGCAAGTGCATCTACAGCTAAACATGCTACAAACACATGACCAAAGTACATTGACACTACAGCCAGAATGACAGCGTTCCCTGAACACCCTTCTCCTATACCATCCACTGCTATTCCCCACTACCAAAGATTTACTAGATCCTATGGGAACTGGCTTGCTCCACAAAAGCTACACTTATTCCCTCTCCAATTAAGATTCGTTATCCCACCATTTAATGAACAAAGACTGCCAGTCTTTAAAAAGTCACAGCTTATGTTTGCTAGACAGCTTAGAGGGCCAGCTACATAGAAAACTTTGGAAAAGGTGCACCACATTTCTTTTTTAAATAAGTTGTTGGGAAAAGAAAATGCTAAATACAACAGGAGCTGAATCCTCAATCTGAAATTCGAAGATACGTTGATACATATTCCCTACTCAAATAAAGCAGGAGTCAGTGGCTGCTTCACACTATCATTAGGCATGATTCACTCACTCCTTCTGTGCAATGCTAGTAGAAGACGACACTGTGTATAGAAACCTGAAAAATATAGTTATGCATTTTCAAGAAAGGTACTACACACAGGTCAATCACTTTCTTTTTCATACAAAATGAGGCATCACATTGTATTAAATAGTTACTTTACAAATTTTAGGATTTCTCATAATCCAGTACAATGTGTATTTGTATGTCGCACTAATCACCCATGAGTATCAAGGCACGGTGTGAAAGCGTGTGTGTGTGTGTGTGTGCGTGTGCGTGTGTGCGTGCGCGCCAGTGCTGCTCTCCGAGATGTGGGGTGATGCGAGTGCAACAAAATAGGTTGAGGATGAGTCTTGCTGCTGCATTTTGAATGGTCTGAGGCCTGTTCAGGAGCTTCTTAGTGATTCCTGCATCAAGTGCACTGCTGTAGTCAACTCTGCTGGCAATCAGGGATTGTGTAACCATTTTCATGGTGTTCTCTGAAAGCCATTTAAAAGATCCAGCTATCCATCTCCAGTGCCAGTCGGCTATTTCACCATCTCAATGGACAGAGTTTGGGCTACTATGAACCTTGTGCTAATCAAAGGGATATTTGTTGCTAATTTTCAGTAGCCCTTGAAAATTAAGCCATTGCTTGGTCCTATGCCTTTTGGTATAGGTTTACGTACTGTTTAAGTCATCCGCACTCAGGTGACACTGTTACATTCATGCAGCAACACAATATATGCCCTATGTAATTTCATCAGTTCAACATCTTGTAAAGTTTCTAGTTTATTCCAGTTCCATAATTTCATAGCAATATGGTATTTAAATTGAAGCTGTCCATCACAATATACTCCAATTCACATTTCCACTTTACATGCAGGTGTTTAATATCCCTAGTGACCCAGAAAAATCTTTCCTTTAACCAATGTGCCACTACCATCAGTTAATAACTCACATTACTGCCCAGAGAAACCATCCTTTGTTCCAGCCTTTATTGAGATCTTTGGTTCCTCCCTCAACGTGCATGTGTACAGCAAGGATTATCTCTCCATATGGATTAATACTGCAAGATATATCTAATCTGCATAGCACGTGGAAGCAGTGCCAGAATAAACAGCAATCAGAGGCCATGCTTGTCTTGTGCAGGCATGTATTACACTACTTCCCCAAAATCCAGTCAGATTACCTTACAGAATCTGCACTTTTAATGATGAAACCTTCCACATTGCCCGAACAAAGTACATCCAATCAAGTCAAACACTTCCTGAATATTCTGGGATATCCACCTTAGGATACATTTCAACTTAAGCACCGTAGAGAATGTACAATATCAGCTTCATGGTATTTGGAGATACCTCTCCACTGTATTGTACTGCAATATTCTTATAAAACTCTTTCCTACCTCTTGTTATGGTGCCAAAATATTTTCCAGCAGTCAGGCTACTTATGCCCACATCTATAGTGCATAGATGGGAGATGTTTGCTGCCAAGAAGAACAGATAAATGACCAATAAAAAGTAAGAATCAACTCTTAACTCTTTGGGAACCCCCCCTGTTTAAATTGTATAGGGCACAGATTTGAATGGAGCTTCTGAGACAATAAACCATCTCTTTCGTGCATTCAGCTTATCCATGAGTCAAAGAGTTTGGGCATGCATTTAGTAGTCAGTTTTATCAAATGTTAATTACAGGCCGAGTAAGAATAAAGCAGCCACCTATTAGTGTAGAAACATTTCCAGAAGTTGTCAGATATAGAAATTAGTGCATTTCAGTGCTTGTTCTGGCCCTGAAACCATCTCATTAAGTAGAATACTGTAATGTCCAACAAACAATTAAATCTGGGAGAAAGGCACATTATTGTTCAGTTTAACCAAAATGTTTCCTTGCTATTGGTCAGTAGTTTGCTAGGTCAGTCTCATCAAGTTGTTTCTGTAGTTCTAATGCAATCTGTATTTAACCAACGGCTCCATCTTGACTACTGACTCCATTTTTTGTTTAGCTTGGCTTCAAACTGTGTCACATTGGTGGCAGAGGTATTTTTCCGCGCACAGCCTGTTAACCTGTTTACGCTTTTCTTACAAGGGAAGACAACATAACACGGGAGAGGCAATACTGGTAAGAATGTACCAGATTGAGAATGTTTATGGTAGAGCAGGGTACAGCTCGGTCTTGGAAATACACTGCGAGACCTGGCCAGTCCCTGGCGATTTTTTTCAACATTGACCTGGTACAGCCAGCGACTGAATTTCACAACTTACTCAAAGGGAGGAGAGTTTCGAAAACCTTCCTCTTACGTTTGTTTAAAGTATATAAGGTGGGGAAGCTTGACACTGAGAAGGAAGGAACTCAACTCTGAGGGTGGATGCATTGCTCAGAGTAAAATCCTATTGGGGTTGTTCTCTTTTGTCTCAGTTGTCACGCTTCCACAACTTCACATTGGTGGACAAAGGATGATGTTGACTTGGATTCAAGCCCCATGGTGATGTATTTTTAATATCTAGCTTTGCTGTATGCAAGCATGAATATATGTCGTTTTATATATATTCCTTGTTGATGGATTGCATTTTCTTTGATTATTATTATTCCAGTGCTGTGATTATTTTAAGAGTTGCACATGTTGCTGCATTTGCATTAAGTGCTCACGTTATTATCTTCGTGTAACCTGGGAAGTGCCTTAATAAATTAATTACTCAGACTAAGAATGCTGCATTCCTTTCACTTCGTTCCCTCTTGGTCTAAAGTAAAGCAGAACAGTAGTATAGGTTTAAGGAAAGATGATTTATGTTCACACAGGCATCCACTTATACACAGGGAGGCGTTGATGACTGCACTGAATTTGTAGAAGAGGATTCTTGGACAATGGTTTTGAAGATGATTGGAGTACTGAAATTTTTGAGGTAGCCTATAAACTGTATGCTTTTGATTTGGTCAATAGGTTGTATGTTAGCAATAGTTGCTTCAGTCGGAAGGGTGATAATTGGAAGCTGTTGCTCACCTTTAAGTGGAAGTAGGATTTACGATTAGCAGTTTTTACAATTGAGGGCAACAGTAAGGCGTCAGAGCGGTCCTAAGAGTGTTTAAAACACTTGCATGGACACAGACAGTATTACAAAATTCATTAACTAATTTGAAGAGCTATTTGAGAGAGCATCCAACATCAGTGATGTGTTGGTTCTAGTGGAACCTTTGGTATTTTTTTGTTTTTTGTGGTATTTCTGTAGAATCCGCAGTGCCTTTGGAGTTGTTCTTTTGTTGATAAAATTACATGACTTCCTCTGTATAGTTTCAAGTGATCTATTTTCTGCCTTTCTTCATTACACATAACAGTTAAATCATCCTTTTGAAGGAGTCATAAGCCTGTAGGTTTGAGAAGAAACACCATATTACACACTGTTGAAATGTTTTTCTTCTGGCATTGCTGTCATAGAAGGGAAGGAAACAGCCTGCCTTGCACTGAGGATAGTTCAAAGTTACTTCATTATCAATATGCATTGATGATATTAAATTCCAAGGTATTCTTGGGTGCAAAACTGGACAATATGTTAATTAGTTCATATGGTAGAGATGCTTCCTGTGCATGATACCAAGATTCATGGGGTAAATACGGTATTAAGGTTGTGGCCTGCAAAGTGGATGGGGAACCTAATATGTTTGCTACTCCATATGGTACGGATCTTTCCTGTGACTGATACCAAGCTTCACAGAGAAAATATGTAATCAAGGGCATGGCCGTCAAACTGTGTTGGTCTAGGGACTAGCTAGTTAAATAGAACCAAGAAGGCTGGATGCAGACCTAAACCTAGTTGATAGACCCAAATACTGAAGTCCCATGTTTTCCCCACTGCCTGCTGCACAAGTGCATCTGTTAAAACAGGGGTATACAGTGGCTGCATTGCCTGGCAGTAAAATTATCTCCTAGGTTATTACTATCCCTGTGACATCTGGGAAGTTTAGAAGTGTGTGAGATGTAATGTTTTTATGGGTCGAGGGGTATTAACATGCCACACAAGCATGGGTAGATTGGGGGGTTCCTGGATGTCCAGTTTCAGTCTTCTTAATACAATGACCTGAATTAATGTTAAGATTGACTAATTAAGGGTGGGTAACTCTTATCCCTCACAATGAAGATTCCCAGCAGTGCACTTATTAAGTGTTTCTGGGTACTAGATAAATAAATATTTTAATATGGAGGGCATTTAGTGCTTGCGTGCAATTGAATGCTCAATGCTTTTTAAATGAATGGCACATTTAAAATGCCGCAAACATGGTTTATAAAAAAGAAAAATCAAATGGAAACAACTGTCAGCCCTAAATTTGAAGGGATCCAATGACAATGCTTCCTGCATTATCGTTTGTCTTGGTACCTTAATCGTTCTGTATTAGTCGATTGTGAATAGATGAAAGAAAAAAAACATGCACAACTGATTGCCTCTTGGTGGCAAAATACACTCTATATTATCAACTACAAATGAGACATAAGGAATAAAACCATGCGCGGTCCATGTCCCGCTGAAACCTCGCTGGTGGCTCTGCGGCGCTTTCTGCGCATCACTTGTCATCCCCTCTTGCTCCAAAGGTGGCCATCAATGTCGTCTGCCATGTGGCAAAGGTCATAGAGCTGCAGGTTCCAAGATGCACTTATCAGTGCTATTCCATGAAGGGACTACAATTCCCATGTTTTTAGAGGCAGCAGCCATCTTGGAGTGTGGCAGGCCTATAAAGCCCAGCCACAGCCAAGCACGTTGCTCACTATTTTGAAGACTTTGATGCAGCCAGACCTCGTGGTGGGGGGGGAGGGCGGGGGGTTTCTCTGGAGAAGAGCAGAATATCATCCAACCGAAGTAACCTTGTTTCCATGGTGCATTCAAAAACTAGTAGGTCATACTCGTAGCGGTAAGGCCTTGCTGAATCCAAGTTTGAAGGAAGTCGTCACTTCCAAAAGGTAAAGCGCCCCTTAGCATAACGAGCAAAGCGTTTCAGGCCACACTGGTAAAGCGCCTCGGGCACAACATTTAAAGCGCTTCAGTTCACAGGAGTAAAGCGCACTTGGCACGACATTCAAAGCGCTTCAGTTCACAGGAGTAAAGCACCCTTGGCACAGCAATCAAAGCGCTTCAGTTCACATGAGTAAAGCACCCTTGGTCCAATAATCAAGGTGCTTCAGTTTACATGAGTAAAACTTTCAGGCCTAGGTGGTAAATGTGAAAACATTTCAAAGAATAAGCAAATCATATTTTCATTGTTTTTGGAAGAATAATATGTGAGAGACATATTTAAGTCTTTGATGATATGTGAGATATATATTTAAGTATTTGCGAATTTCTAGACTGAGACCAAAAGTTTTATGTTTATGAATGCATAATTGATGTTCAGAGTATGTCCATGGTCCAAGCTCTTGCCTTCTCAAGGTTCAGAGGTCTCAGTTCGTTCTTGTTCCATGATTCAGAGAAGGGCCACGCCCAGTTTTGTTTAATGCACATGACATTAAACAGTATCATGATTTTACTAATTGTTCTTGCTCCATGATTCAGAGACGGGCCACCCAGTTTTGTTTAATGCACATGACATTAAACTGTATCATGATTTTACTAATTGTTCTTGTTCCATGATTCAGAGAAGGGCCACGCCCAGTTTTGTTTAATGCTCATGACATCCTGAAGTATCATGATTCTACCAACTCCTGCACACAAGGAGACGCCTTTGTCTATTCCATAAGGGTCTCAATTCTTGCACACACGGAGACGCCTTTGTCTATTCCATAAGGATCTCAATTCTTGCATCCGCGGAGACGCCTGTGTATTCCATAAGGGTCTCAATTCTTGCATCCACGGAGACACCTTTGTCTATTCCATAAGGGTCTCAACTCTTACACACACGGAGACGCCTTTGTTTATTCAATAAGGGTCTCAACTCTTGCACTAACTGAGACGCCTTTGTCTATTCCATAAGGGTCTCAACTCTTGCACTAACTGAGACGCCTTTGTCTATTCCATAAGGGTCTCAACTCTTGCAGTCCCGGAGACGCCTTTGTCTATTCCATAAGGGTCTCAACTCTTGCACTCCCGGGGATGCATTTGTCTATTCCATAAGGGTCTCAACTCTTGCACTCACGGAGACGCCTTTGTTTATTCAATAAGGGTCTCAACTCTTGCACTCACGGAGACGCCTTTGTCTATTCCATAAGGGTCTCAACTCTTGCACTCACGGAGACGCCTTTGTCTATTCCATAAGGGTCTCAACTCTTGCACTCACGGAGACGCCTTTGTCTATTCCATAAGGGTCTCAACTCTTGCAGTCCCGGAGACGCCTTTGTCTATTCCAGAAGGGTCTTAACTCTTGCACTCCCGGGGATGCATATGTCTATTCCATAAGGGTCTCAACTCTTGCACTCACGGAGACGCCTTTGTTTATTCCATAAGGGTCTCAACACTTGCATTCATGGAGACGCCTTTGTCTAAATGTATAATTGAATGTTAATGCTGTTATGGACAAGTATATACATACATGCTTAATCATTTTACCTTTTCAGATCTCTCTCCCTGCTGGCCCCTACCCTAATTCCCTTTCCCCCCATCCCCCCCCCAACTGGCTTCACATAACTCTGTGCTATAATAGCTTTCTGAGTTGGTGACGCCGGAAGGTGGGCCTGTTGTTCGGCGGCGTGCAGATCGCGAGGAAAGGACACTGTGACAACAAGAGAGAATTAACAGACACAGTAGCATTATGACCCCCTTAAAAGTAAGATGGTATTTGAGACACAGATGGTGGGGGGAAAAAATTGTCCTAAAGCTAAGAGGCAAACTAGTTTAAGGCATGATTGCCACAACTTGCACATTTAATTAGTGGAGCATGCAGGAGGCCAATCTGAGTTAAATGGTGTTAAGTCTTATAATGTAAAAAGCTCTGCCCGAGACCAGAAAACTAGGACTATAGTATGCCAACTCAGTGATACGATTACAAATTCTATTAAGCGCAACTCTACAAATAAATAGTTCAACTTGTTGTAACATATCCAATGCACATTCCAAATGGCTACTGTAAACACTGCTAAAGTAGGTGATGCACGTGATGAAACATGGAGCTACCGAGTTATGATATTGCAATGCAGAATAATCAAGATCCTTACCAAGAAACACCACAGAATTAAAAAAACGGGCTGAAGAGACTGAACTGATTTGAGATTAAATTAATAAAAAAAAAAATAAAAAAAAAAAATCACCACCATCCATGACAATACGCAGACATTTAACTTTGGAGTTTAGCACCATCAAATCAGTCATCGCGAATAGCTACAAACAGTTACTCCTTCAATAAATGTTTTATATATTAGAATGGACTGTTTTTGGCATATAAATAAACACTTGTGACTCTTCCACTAACAAAAAAAGCTGATAAATAGCTGCGAACCAGTCTCGGATGAATAAATAATAATCTTGTCTCCTGCCACCCACCATCTCAGCTTTCGAGATTCTGCTCTAAGTAGAGAGCAAACACTGCACTGGTAAGCACTTAGGGTTCCATCTGCACAGCCTTGCATTCCCTGAGACAACACAACAGTGGGAAAACTTCTGCTTCCCACTGCTTTCGCACGGTAGCAATAAATAACCAGATGGGAATTCTTGCTACTGACTTCCAACGAAAGCCATACATTGGTCATTTTGCAGCACCTGGATACCCACTTGGGTGACAAGCCACGGTATACAAATGACACCCGATTTATTGATTTTCAGCACTTTTCAGAGAGTTATGGTTAAAGAAATTGTTAAATGGTCAGATAAATTATTACCCAGGTGAGAAGGTGAGTGCTCACCTTCTATTCACTCCCTTATGTACAAATATAAATGCAGCACAATAAAAGAGGAAGGGGGGTAGATCACCATCCATGTCCTTGAGATACTGAATAAATAAAACAATTTGCTTAAGAAACGCTATTCTTAAAACAAGCAAAGAAAAGGGATGTCTAAAACTAACGGTCTTTAGACTAAAACTGGTATGATTATTATTTATTTCTAAAAGCTAAAAAACCAAGTTTACATTGACATACATGTACCTAGATCTAAATAAAAAGTACACTTTACACATCACCTTCTGTAAGTAGAAAGCTAACACTTACGGTGATCTGAGCAAGCACTCATGACCCCAAACGTGATGCCATGGGTGGCATCACCCAACCACTGCAGGCAGTGACACAGCTGCCTTGTTTCTATCTTCTGCAGAGACAGTGGCCTTTCAATTCAAATTGCTACTGAGTGGAACTGTCAAAGCCCTTCTATAAAAACACAGGAAGATCAGATAGGGAGATAGAGCCTTTGTAGTTATGGTCATGATGCACATTAAGGTGTCTAGTCTTTGAAAAATCTAAAGCAAGTCAGAGAGATTTCAGCTTAGATTTGTAATGCCAGATTTGAAGCAAATCTACAAGGGAGAAAAAAGTATTTTCAATTTAACCTCCGAATATTTTTTTCTCTCTGCTATGACAAAAGCTGCTGAACAAAAATACCCCTGATTTGGCATGAAAATTAAGGACAAATTTCACTCAAAGGCTCTTTGGTCTGGAGTACAGCCATTCACTAGCTCAAGACATAAGCCTTCTGATCAGTTGTCAGGCTGGCTTATATCTTAACAGTTAGGGACTGACAGCACGTTAAGCATCATTCTCAAGCAAACGTTTTCCTATCAAGTCTGGGGTACTCAGGGATTCATGAAGTGGGGAAATCTGATTAGCTGTCTGAAAGAAAAGCGTTATGCAGCCCTAGTTAAGGCAGTTGTCCACTTACTCTATAATCCACTTTATAGAAGACACCTGGGAGGGAAGTTCCAGCAATGAAGCACACCAAAAGCGTTGCAAATGCCCTTTATTTAACAGATTATTTTTAGAATGGGACGCTGTAGTGAAGAAATTTAAATTAGATCATGAAGAATATTACTTCTTAAACCAGAGACTTTTTGCTGTATGCAAACAAAGGCCATGTACAGGTGGTTCCTTAAGTCAATGAACTGACCATAGTGCGTTGGAGAGGGTCACGGCATGCTTCCAAGATGGCTTTTCATAACTAAAAAGTTGTGTACATGGCTCAGAGCCTGCTGTTTACTGCCAGAGGAATGTGCACGGAAGTCTCCGTTAGTAAAATGATTGGGTGCACCATGTGGCAAGTGCCTACTTAAAAAACAAAATTAGTAGTAGAAGAGGCTACCTATTGCCTTTTTTCCACCACCCTACAATTCCTGTATCTACCTCACGCCAGCGTTTCGATTTTCGCCTCATACCTGCTTTCTCACTTTGTCACTGTTTTCATATCTTTCTAAGCCTTGTGTCCCCCTTTTCCATCTTGCTCCCTCTTACTTCGGTGTAAAAGAAGAACTTACTTAACTTTAGTTAATGCTTTTTCAGGTAGAGACTAACCATAGATTTCTCACCTTAGAATATTCACTGGGCATTAGACTGGATCTGGAAAATCTTGAGCATTGGCATTAATTGGCAGATATAAGCGCCACCCCGGCGTGTTAACATCAGCTTTTTTTGCGACTATTTCTGCACCAAAAACGTGAAGCCACATACAAACCAATGCTCTGACCAGTGTGCAGGGTCCAATGGGATCTTTGGGGTGAAGAGCCCAGTCCGCACAGTGGGGAAGATGGCGGGTCAGTGAGGAATCTGTAGTTAGATGGAGTCTCTACAAGAAAAAGCGTTACCAAAGGTATCCAACTTGCTCTTCCTATAAGAAACTTCCAACTGCAGATTCCTCACCTCAGAACAGATACATAAGCAATATCAATCTGGAGGAAGGAATGCAAACCGTCTCAAAACAGAAAGTCCAGAGAGACCAAAAAGGCAAAATGCCCAACTTGATAGACCTGACTGTCCAAGCAGTAGTGCTTCATCAACATATGGAGTAACACCTACATAGCAGCTTGGCAGATGTTCAGGACAGGTAACCCACATGCTAACACAGTAGTAGCAGTGTTGGCTCTAGTTGGATGGGCATGCAAACCCTCTTGGGACTGCTTTTTAGCTAGTGCAAAGCAGAACTTAAAGCAGAGTACAATCTGTTCACATACTCTTTACTCTTAACTGCCAACTGTTCCTGGAACTCAGGAACAGTTGAATAGTGGTATTTTTTCCTGTCTTGTAATAGCTCAAGGTTCAAGGCTTGTTCTTCTGTAAGAGAGGACAGCTGAGGTCTGCAGGAAATTCTGCTGAGTTGTGTTTTTACCCTGGAAAGTCTCTAGTTAGACCTTTTCTAAATTTAGGTTTTAAACTAAATGATGGAAAGATGAGAAGTCTAAAATTAAGAAGTCCAAAAGGAGTAAATCTGTCAGAAAATTGTAAAGCCACATCCTTTCAAGAATGTTTGCACTCACTGTGATATTTTTGTTTCCCGACTCATCTGTTTCAATTATAACTAATGGTGTCTTGAACAGATATATATCATGTTCATGTTTCATTCAGCAGAGTTGCTGGTCTGAAGTGTTTTAGGGTCTCTGCAGCACTACAGCTAAATAAACAAGATTCTTTTCCACGTCTGCATTCTGTCCTGTTTGTGAGCAGTGACATTATTTACACTATCAGGTATTGCTCTGGGGAACTATGGGTAGAGCGGAGCTGGCCCAGACTCCAGCACCCCAGGAGGAGTGCTGGGACAGAGCCAAGAAGCACAGCATTTGGAGAGTGCAGCAGGACAATGTGTCAACTACTTTTTCTTGTGCTCCTTTGACTTACTTGACTTGAAGGAAGAGTTTTTGAGATCAAAGACAACCATCCAACGCAACAGCTCTGAGAAAGGCCAGAGAACTGCATGAAGCATTCATCGCCTGCTCATGAATCGCCTTGGGGTTAATGGACTTTTATTCAGCCCAAGCCTTGAGGTTGTTTCTCCAGAAAAAAGTTGGATTAGACAGACATCTGCCAGTGGCAGTTCCCGCAAGGCTTAAATCCAGTAGGTTTAATAGGGGACATGTCCCTAGCACACTGGGTGTTACTGCTCAAAATGTTGCAGAAAGTAGTCAAAAAGTGATCAAGGTAGGTCTCCGTGACCTCTGATGGAAAGGAAAGAAATGAACTGATGCCAGCGTAGAGCTCATATAGGAACTGTGACGTCACTTCCAACACAGATGTAGCTGTTCAAGATTTTCTAGATCCAGTCGGATGTTTGGGGAATATTTTAAGGTGCAGATAATGGGGGGTTAGAAGTCTCTATCAGAAGCTAATGGTAAAAGTGCAATCCCCAAAAATGCATGCTGGTATCTACCACCAGCAATCACTAAAACAAAGTAAGCATAGGGTGTGAATTTACAGCCTGCATCTAATGTCACTTGCAACATTCGTTTTATTTATGTGGACTGGGCACAAAATTATAGCACTATAAAAGATAAAAACAGGAAAACTCTGTTAAAAGAAAAATAATGGTTTAAGTAACTGTAATGCTATCAGAATTTAACCACTGACTCCATTTTGACCCCGACTCCATTTTGTGCTCAGGTTAGCTCCAGACGCCGTCAAATCAGTGGCGCAGGTATTTTTCCACGCACAGCTTGTGTTCTACACAGAACGTGTGTATGCTCCTCTTCCTAGCATAAGGTTACACCGTGTTGGAACAACATATGGAGGGATGTGGAAAGTACATGATAAGAAATGGTCTTCAGACTGGGAATGTTTCCATCAAGGAAAAGTACAGCTTCTCTGTCGCAGGAATGCGCATCGGGGCAGGGCCTGTTCCTTTGCATGTTTTCGACGCAGACCGAGCACAGCTAGCACTTGAATTTCATAACTTACAGGAAGGGAGTGGGGGGTGGTTGTCAGAACCTTCCTCTTGGGTTTGTTTAAGATAGATAAGGTGGGGAGGATTGGCACGGAGTTAGGAGTTCCACTGAACGCAGACGCACGGCTCCCGGTAAATTATCACATGTTGGAAGGACCTCCTACTGCCTCAGCCATCCAAGGCTCCCCTGCTTGATGTTGGCAAGGACGAAGAAGGCAAACCCCATGATGATGCATTTTAATTCTTAATTTCCTAGCTTTGAATATATATATTTTTTTTTTCCACTGCATTCATATTCATTGTTGATGAATTGCACTTTTTTCTGCCCATCGTTTAACTGCTATGATTATTTTGGTATCTCCACGTGTTGTACTGCTTTCAAGTTAAATGCTCATGTTCATATTTTTGTGTGCTTTCGTTAGAGATCTGGGAAGTGCCTTAATAAATTAATTACTCAGATTAAGAGTGCTGTATTCTTTGGTGTTGTTTCCTCTTAGTTTGAAGCTAAGCAGAACAATAACTCAGAAGAAAAATAATGTTTGTTATAAAACTTGATAATTTCCATAAGTAAGTAGCTATCTGGACATTACGGCACCAATACAAAACCCAACACACTGAAAATAACCAGTTTGGGTGAACAAAATATACTTACCTCGGCCACTGCACTGCTTGTGACTTCACAAACGATGTCAAACCCAACATTACATCAATTAAATCAATGGAGCCGTTACTGGAGGTGGGTTATTCACAACTGATGTGCAGAACCAGACTGGTGGCCAGGCCCTGCAGAGATATTACACAGGGCAAACTTGATATCCATCCTCCTCCAGGTATAGGGTTGCTAAGAGGCAGGCCAAACCCCCCAGAATATTGTTTAGTTGAAGTATCAAATTGCCTCAGCAACTATTTAAACTCACCAAGAGCTCACAAGCACTAGGATAGGTGGGGGACTAGAGGTTGTATTGCTCATCACAGCTGGCAAATTTCAGTGGCTTTTAGTTTTGTATTTTAACATTAACATGAGTTAGTCAGAGATTTTTAGGGCAATATTACTAACACCCATACCCTCAAACACTGAGTCAAGGGCATTAAGTGACCTTAAATGTAATACCAGCCAAATCAGCATTGCCTGAAAAGCAAACAGTGCTTGAAGAACAACAAAATAAATACTATCATTAACAAAAGTTATCTTATCATACAGCATTGCCTTTATAAATATCCACAGTGGAAGAGATGTATACTGCTTATGTTATTGCAGAATCTCATTCAGAATAAATGTGCAAGGATAGGTATTCCTCGCAACCAACAGCAGCAACCTTTGTTTCTTTGTATAATGTTTAAAATGACAACTAATTGCTGACAGCAATACAACTTACTTACACTTCCATTTAAAGGCCAGCTCCCGCACTCAGAGCCTGCATTGTCAAGTTCAGAGGGCATGCCGAGCTTCTGTGCAAGACGTGTCCTAAGGCTATTCCATGTGCCTAGAGCCTACTGGGTACAGCCAACCATTGAACCCAGAGAGATCTCAACAGTTACATGGAGCAATGGATGACAACTAAATGACGCAGATGGGAATATGGTGGCAGCATGAAATGGGCCCCTTCTCTACTCTAGTATCCGTCCTATCTATGCAGAGTTCGTTTGAAGGATTTTTTTTTTTTTTTTTAAATGGGTGTACTTCATAAACTACCACTCAGATTTGTGGGGGATCAAAATCAGCCTCACAGTTTGAAGACTCTCTGTAGAAGAAATGCACTACACTCAGTCTATAATAATCCAGGCACTGGGGAAGCAGGAGAAAGGGAAAAATGGATGGCTCCTCTTGCGAACACTTACTGCTGGGCCACTGCGCACTGGTGTCGCAGCGTGGCAGACATGCTGCAATGCTGTGGAAGCATGCACTTGCTCCCCTGCTTTCAGTACCGATCTTGGCAGTGTTCAGCTGTCTCAGTAGCATCCAGCAAGGCCTACTTTGCTGGATTGTCTACCACTTATTTGTGATCACAACTACGGTTCTTTTCCTTGTTCACTGCTTGGCTCTCTTGACTTTCACATGAAAAAATATCAGGATGACAAGAAAAGGGCTTCAGGGATTACTTGACTTTAAGTGGTGCAATGTAGCATATGGGGCATTAAGCAAGGCTTGCTATAACGAAGAACAGGCATAATGTACTGGTGTATTGCCAAACATGTACTCCCAACCCTTTCTTCGGCTTCCACCATGAGCCACTCCCTCAAAAAACAGTCTAGCGAAGATTTCAACATTGTAGAGAAGACACAGATACTTTGGCTGTTTAGACTGCCAACGTTAAATTGGCTGAAATGTCTGTAGCATTCAGCCTCCTGAAGCTTCAGACCTGTGCAGACCCGGTCCTTGAGGTGAAAAGCACTAAACTCTCAGAAAAAGGAATATAACAGGTTAAACATTTTAAGCAGAATCTGCTTCTACGATAGCCCCAGTGAAGTGTGTTAACATTACTTTAACAGGTCGAAGCAAAAGCTAGCCTAGCCTCCGCAAATGACTACTATTACTGAAATGAATATGGAACTAGCTCTCCACAGGGGTGGTCTTGGCACTAGAGACTAGTTTAGTAGGTAGAAGAGAAACATTGCGTCCTCTCCCCCACTTTACTAATGCAGGACTTTGAAGGTCTCAAGCAAAAATGTTAGTCTTTCTAGTTTAACAACTATTGGAGACTCCGGATTTGGGTGAGACCAGAAAAGGTAACCTAATGCTGGAAAATTACCAGCTTGTGGTACCACAAGAAGAATTAGCTAGAAGCATAACTGAGGTTGTGAAGGAAGAGTAATGCATTTCTGGCTTCACCAACCCTTGAATGCTTATATCGCATTTTTCCCTTAATGGGTAAAAAGAAAAGCATTTTGTTAAGTTAGAATGGCGAAATGCCAAATTTAGTGACAGGCAGGTTGGGAGATGTTGGCCTTAACCCATATAGAGGTTAGCAGGAAACTAAAAACGGGGGGGCAAGGTTAAGCAGATACCAGACACAAGAGGAAATAAAGCCATGTGCACAATATCAAGAGACTCAAACCTTCTCAGTCAATAGAGTTACTTTACTGGCAGTGAGGATAAGAGTGGCTCCTTCACTTCAAGTTTCCTCAAGAACAAATGTTAGAGAACCCCTTATTCAAACTAGAAAAGAAAACTGCAAAGCGTTTTAGTGTATGGGCTCTAAATTCAGTATGATACAGCAAGCTCTGAAGACCGTTGATAGCACAGTATAAAGTCTAAGGACAGCACTGTGAGGCTAAAAGATGGTCACAATAGCTAGACAAGCTGATTAAGAAACAAGACAGCTTTAACAAAGGATGAAAAAGATATGAAATCAATGAAGAGCAAGGTGAAAGATTTTGAGAGCTGAACACAGAAAAAATAACTTCAGAGTGTTCAGTGTCCATAACGATGTAGTAATAGATTTGGGGGTGGCAATCCAAACAGCCCATTCACTTCCTCCTCATATTCTTTAAGGCAGACAGAAATGAAGGAAAATCTGGTTTGATTTCAGTTGTTTAAGGCAACAATATAAGTGCTTCCTCAATCCCAGACAAATTTATAGCCTTGATTACCATTCTCAATAAGATATGAAGAATCAGGGGAGACAGACAAGAGGCAATGGCAGATGCAGCAACTCATCGATATCCTCAAAGCAACAGATGCAAAAGCCAGTGTTTAATTTTCAGGGACGTTTCAAGTCATACACACTAATAAGTTGAACGCCCACTCTACAGAATATTAAGCTGAAAGTCTACTATTGTCACTGAACCTACTGAACTGTATTTTAGAGTCTTACTTTTTGTCTTTCCATTACCGATGCACAATGTCTTACTGTTTTCTCCTCTGAAAGGCACTCTATACTCATGGTCTTGTCCACACTGTACGTAATGCAGTCTAAATAAAAATCAAGAAAGGATGAGTGAAGACCTACATGAAAGGCAGCCACGGTCAGACCATATGAGGAAGTGGTTTAGGTGCAGGGTTTGCACAGGGGCTGGGTATGGATACAGTCAAAGAAGCTGAACACAGTTAAAGATGCTGAGTGCTGGCAAGATTTAGGAACGTTTCAATGAAGTGTGAGGTGTTGTTTGTTTGGTGCTGAAGAGCCAATAAGTAGAGAGAGTAATAAAATAGGAAATTAATAATCTTAGAATGAAAAGGGTGATTACAATGTGTTTATGGTATGTAAATGACAAGTAAAGGTTAAAAGGTACAATCTTTTAACGGAAAACTTGAATGATTCTGGAGGGGAGGCAATAATATTGCAGATAAACTGCAACTAAAAATTCTTAGTTTTACGTGTTATGTTGGTGTATATGTACTAGTTGAAACAATGCAGCAGGCTCAAGAAAAACAACTTTATAGTGGGCTATAGCCTAAACCAGGGCAATCCATAATGCTTTATACCTTTAACAAATGAACTAGTGGCCTTTACTGGTCTCATTATCATCACTGGAGACTTCAAAAACTATGAAAACAAGCACAGTTTCAGTTTACTGCCTCCCTAAATTAATGAGATTTAACAGACAATCAAGATCCACCCAACTGTGGTTCAGCTCATAGCAATGGGACATTTCCGTTACTCCATTTTCTAAAGAGACTGCAAAGACATGTCAAGGTTTTTCAGAAGATAACTAGAGGGGGGGGGTGGAAAGCATGGACTGGCCACAAGTCAGATGGCCTTGTGCAACCTGATCCACAGCACAGTTTGTCATCCAAATATACAAAAATGATGGAAATCATATGTAAAGAAGCACAAATGCCCACTCTCAAAACACAGGTCCACCAGTCTGACATAACCAAATGCAAATTCTCTATGTCCAATAGAGCAGGTACCTCTTCATACATACAATTAAGTCTCAATTACAGCGTGAGTTATGGTAACCAAAGCTTGAAAGCAGAGTTGATGATATTTGCTTCAAAACAAAATATTCACAAAAATGCAACTAGGAAAAATAACGTTTTGCTGAACTACTATGAAATGTAGGTACCATTTGTTAGAAACAATATTCAGTAAAATGTGTTGATGCATGCTAGTATTTCCCAAAAAATAATAATGGGGAAAAAATAATAATAAAAATAAAAACAAAAACAAGGGTAACCACTTTGAACACATTATGGGAACATAAAAAGAAATAAGCATTAGCAAAGCCAATAGGTCTGACTTTGGTGGTCAGCCTTTTGGTTTTATGAATGCATGTCTTGTTTCAATATGATTTTTGTAAAACTTTATTGGTGATGGAAGGACAGGGCGGAGTGGCGTGGGAGGGACAAATTGTTTTGGACTGGCTTGGGGCAGATTGTTTCGGACTGAAGGGGGGGGGAAATGGAATGGAACAGATTGTTCTAGACTAGAGCAGGGCAGATTGTTTTGGATTGAGTGGGCAGATTTGGGCGAGTTGAGAGGACTGGAGTGTGGTGGATTGGAGTGAGAGGACTGGAGTGTGGCGGATTGGGGCGAGTGGATTAGTCCAGTGGTGACTGGCATGGATTGGAGAGGGGCGGACTGGATTAGAGTGTTAAAGCATAATGTTGGGAATGACAGATAAGAAAGAAACAATATCACTCTGCAAAATTTAGAACAAGATAATTATCTTTTGAGAGCAGGGTCCACAAACAATAACCAAACAAGTGCAAAATGAGAAGAGATAACCTGTCAAAATAAAAGAAACAAGTTAATCGTAGAAAATAAAACTTTGCAATTCTGTTTGTTCTGCTGGACACGTTTTTACCAGTCACACACCTTCTGTTGCAGGACCCTACAAGTTAAAAAGAAGTACCTCAATCACACCAGGAGCAGTGGACAGGCACTGATTAAATTTAATCAATCAATGCTTGGCCCCTGCACCAGTATCAGGAAAGGTAATGATGCTTGGCCTGTAGTGACCAATTACAAGGCTGTAAAGACGAGTGGCACGTAAGCAATAGGCTGGCTCCAAGCCCATTGTAAGATTACAATAGTCTTGAAGAGACAGTGAATGCGCTGTCTAGCCGAGACCTAAAAAGAGGGACATACAGAAGGCAAACAAGCCTTCAGCGTATCTTACTTTTGTTCAAGGAAAAATAAAAAGTGTATCCAGTCTCAGAGATTCAAATTAGAAGCCACTAGGAATGGAGCACACAGAAAGCAAAGGTGGGGGGGGGGGGACCTCAAGAGGGTGTCGGGGGGGGGTAGTATTTAACAAGCCTATGAATGGAAGGAAGGAGTGGCAGCGAGCAGTAAGAGGCCATGACAGCCAGGTGTAGAGTTGACAAAAGAACACCCAGGGGAAGGAGGATGAGACGAAGAATGAATGGTGGGTAGAGGGCAACTAGGAGCAGACAAGGAGTGAGGAGGGCGAGTGGGAGATACGCGAGGTGGAGAGGGGTGGAAATCTAGGAATGCACAGGCAATGGAGGGGAAAAAAAACACCAAGATGGAGTCAGCAGGAGCCAATTGTACAGCTGCAAAGTAGGCCCTCATGAAGATCTATGCAAGCACTCAAGTCGAGGTTGAAGCACAAGCCTAAACATTCGACAACAGTAAGTAAGAGATCAGTGGTCCATTGGGCTAAGCCAAGATGTGATGAAAGTGTAAGGCCAAGGGCAGAAATAAGCTGGTTGAAGAAGGCTAATGGTGGAAAAGGGTAGACACAAAGCCCACTATTTATATACTGCTATCAATAGCCCAGTTTTATAGCTGTGCTGCCAAAAAAACAGGCTTTAAGTGTATGCAATGACAAAATAGAATCAAGTTGTTCAATGGTTCATGTAGCACTCAACAGTATGTGGATACGTTCTTGTACTTCTGTTTTACCCTGCTCTGCAACTTCACAAGTGATCTCAGCCGCATAACCTCAAAGGAACATGAAAGTATTTCATACTTTAAAACTAGCATCTCTCACCAAAAGTGGACAAAATGTTGCATTTATCTTGATAGAAACAGTACTATTTATTACTATAAGTCTTCATATGGTAGATGAACATATAAAAATCGACAAGAAACTGCTGAAGGCTTTAGCAACAATTGTCTTGTTTTGTTACATTTGTCCCACTATGAAATGAATACACCACTAATGCACAGCATTTAATAAATAACAGTGAGATCAGGTGCAAGGTATACACTAGCATTACATCAGGCTCCTAGATTATTGTGACTGCACCAACCAGTTGGCATAAATTAGATCCTAGGGCAATCACATTCAACTGCACCAATCACAAAATTCAGTAGTTTTTATAAAGGACAAATTATCCATGAGTAAGGAAGATGTGCATTACGAATGTGCTGAAGTAAATGTTTCAACAGACAACTATACCTCTAATTTCTCTTCACATTTCCACTTCAGAAAGAGAATTGTGTCTAAGTTTTTCTTTGTACTGTCATTTTGTTGTTTAGGAAATAAACAAAATATGCATCTTGAGGTGCTATTCAACCTAGTACATAATAGAAGAAATAATAATTGTGCTCTACTTGTCAACCTGTTCTTTCAGCCATGCACTGCAGGACAGTCATACCTCAAAGGTTGTTCTTAGTTGAACACCTCTCAACTAAGTTGCAGAAAAATATGCTTCCACTCAAGGACAACAAATAAATCTTGTACTAATGGCAGCAGCTTAACTGATGCCGCCATGAGTCACCTTGCTAGCTAAGTATCAGGTCCAAATATCTGATGCTGGCATTTTTATCGCAGATTAGTAAACAGGATACTAGGGTTATAGTCAGCTACTACTTATTAAAAGGCACTATTCCGGTCATGTACATGGCAGAGGTTAACAAAAAACAAGTATTGGCAAAGCCAATCGGTCTCACCTATACAAGGCCCATTTATTGGCTTTGGCAATGTGTTTTTGCCACGTTGTACATCAGTGTGGCTGCTGTTCAGCACGGCTAAGAGTTAGTGGCATGGAGTGTTGTAGAGTAGATGGGAGCAGATTCCAGTGGCAGAGTGTTGTAGTGGCAGAGTGTTGTAGAGTGGGGTGGAACAGGGTGAAGTGGGTAGGAGTGGATTAAGGTAGTGGGTTGGATTGGAGTGGGGTCGACTGAAATGGGGTGAGGTGGATTGGATTAGACTGGGTGGTTTGAACTGGAGTGATAGGGCTGGCTTGGGGTGGATTAGAGTAGAGTGGACTGGATGGGGTGGAGTGCTTTTCTTACAATTCTGTAAGTTCCTTCTGTTGTACAGCTGAAGTGCAACCCAAGCTAGGACGCAACGGAGTGCTCTACAATACATGGGGTCTGAAAGACAATCTATAAAACCGTGTACATTGAGTGGGGACTACACAAACAGCTGCTTGGTACTCACTATTAACATGAAAATGAAGACAGCCGAGGTGACTTTGCAGATATTTGATGCTAAGGATAAACAAGTCCCTGCTACCCTCGTACAACCTACTGTGAGAATGTCGTGACACGACCCACGTTTCCCACGAAGTAACTACTTGGGGTGGTGGCTGGGGTTGGTGGTGTTGAAATTATACTTAAAGTCCCTCGCTCGGACAAAAAGAAAGAAAAAAAAGCCCTAGATCTCACGGAAGCAAATTCACAGAAATTTAACAGCTTCACTGGAGCCTTCAATGCTGCAAAATTCAAGACGAGGGGCGTCGATATTACTACCCATGTGAGCCGGAAAAAATACAAATGTTTCTCTAATTACAAAACTGGACAAGGGCAACCATGCAGCCCCCGAGTCGGCCCTTGATTCTCCTACTGATACCAACACACTGCCTCCGCTGACCTGCTAAACCCGCCAGAAACAGCAGCTGGTGGAATTCGGACCGTGCTGGGAAGCACGGAACTGCATTATGATGCTGGTCGTACTTGCTCAAAGTAATGCAGTTTGGATCTGCGGTTTTGTGATTAGGATTGTCTGGCAGGACAATAACAAGCGTTGGTGTACAGGCGCTTCGTGGTCTTGAGCCAAATAACCTACACCTGAAACGAAATAGCGTGGCAGTGCTGAGCGCTGCCCTAGACGCCACATCGAATAAAATCTGTCCAACAAAACAGGTCACTTTTGAAAGCATGAAAAAACACCTTCCTATTATTTAGCGGTCCACCGTATCCGTCCATATTGCCGATGAATCCCAATTACCATGCACTAAACCAGAGATAACTCGAAACTAAATTAGCAACATGTTAAACACGTGTCAAATTTCCTACCACTGTCACCCTGTAAAGATGCACACAGCACCGTGAAGAAACAGCTGATTATGTGTACAATTGCTTAAGAACCCACTATGTTTACACCACTGGCATTTTAGTTCTAAATGACAAATGTCCCTCCAAGACTAAAGCTGCAGAGGGAACTAAACACGTTACACATTCGTGCAACTATATACAACTATAGAGCGAAATTATTTTTCCCCAGAGCGGATATTTGTAGTGAAACAAAAATATTATTCTAGGACTAGCGCGAGGAGGCTAATATTTAAAAAAAGAAAAAACGCACACACAGGTCCAGCAAAGCAGCTGAAAACGTCCCCTAACGGCCAATGAAATTCGACGGCTTGTTACTGACAGCACCTGCATGATACCCTCCGAGCGGGAATCAATCACGAGCAGCAGCAGCATCCCGGCTCGAGCAGAGGTGGGAGCCCAGGGTGCAGCTAAGCCCCGCCCCCTGGCGGAATGATGGGTGCAAAGCCTAAGGAGCTTAGTTCTGCAGAAGAGTAGGCGCGGAGCTGGAAGAAACCCTGCTCATTACACTCACCGCCCTCGCAGCGGCCCTACGCGGCGGTGCTGGCCCGAGGTGGGATGTAGGCACAGACTTACACCAGTCGACCAGCGTCGGGCACACACAAGTGGCACTCTGCGGTGGCGGCACAGGGTGGGGCCTGAGCCCATGGGCAGAGGCACTGTGCTCTGGAGGGCGGAAAGGATGGGCGCAGAGGGCGACGCGCTCCTGACGTTCGCAGAGGCCGAGTGGCTCTCGTTTTCGGATGGCGTTAGAGTAGTTTCTGCTGCAGCGCCGTTAGCCCCTGCCTTAGTGTATAGACTACTCACCAGCATCCACCCAGTTTGCGCAGATCAAAGGGGTATTTCCAGATGCCTCGGTTCAAGCGCCGACTCACTCGGGCAATGGGAAAAATCGCCCAGTGAAAATTCAGGGAGCCCGCCCACTGTCAGAGATAGGTACGTGCAGCAGGCAAATACTGTGCCGGGGCACGTGCACTGTCTGGGTTAGTGCAACCAATGATTTACTGGCAAGTATTTTCCTGGGCAATCCCAGACAGCGGGACATTCATTTACGACCAACAGCCAATGAACAATGAAAACTCAAATTGCTGATCACTACTTGTGTTCTCTTAACCAATCAAATCTTACTTATCTTTCCTGCTACAAATACGAGGTGCATAACTGTACGTGATTGGTTGTTAGTATTTGGTGTCTCAAGTTCCTGTACTGCTCGCTTTGAGATTGAGAATGGGACAAAGACATTTATCGAAGTGCTATTTCGAAATAACAAATTTGTATCTGAAATAACTAGTATTTATTTATAGAAAGGTACGCCTTTAGGCACCGGCCAGGAACCATGTTCGAGTCTCAGCATCCGCTCAACATCCTGCGATTCTTGTTAAATCACTTAATTTCAAGTGCCGGGGGGGGGGGAAACAAGCATTGGCAAAGTCAATAGGTCTCGCCTGTGGAAACTATTGGCTTTGCCAATTGTTTTAGTGATGCTATGAAGTATGGCTAAAGAGGAAACCAAACAAAACAATCTATAACACAGCAGCAGGAGCTGTGTAATTTTGTAGGCATGTGCACCACACCTAGAAACGCAAGGCTTTTAAAAAAAATATATTTTTATTTATTGATCCAAGATGGGTTGGCAAATTAACCAAATGTTAGTGCCAATGTGTTTTTTTTTTTTTTTTTTTTTTTTTAAGTGGTTTGTTTATTCAACAAGGAGAGCGAGGTGGAAGCAACAAAGATGGTGCTGGTGGGGGTGAATGATCACAGATTACAGGGTCTGAACCAAGACAGAGGTGGCACAGGCCAGAGAGAGCAATGTAGAACACGGAACAAAAGCACACAGATGAGAGAGGGCGCAACATGGAATGGGAGAAGCACATAGACAAGAAAGAAATGAGGGGGAAGAGCATTAGGGCAATCAGAACATGGATGGGTATAGGGGAAACGCACATGAGCAAGCTCGTGAGCGGAGGAGTGGTGCGAAGAGAAGTAAACAAGGCACACAGCTGGAAAACACATGCATTCTCACTGAGTGCTTAGCTAAAAAGAAAAAAAGGACTTTCTGAAAAGTAGGAGGGCACAAGTAATGAGGCCTTGCACCAGGGTAGGGCCAAGCACAAGAAGAAGAAGGAAAGCTCACACACCAGTCTTCGAAGCAGGATTGCCCGGTTACTTGCCAGTCATTTTTGCTCCAAGTCAATGCCTTTCTTGCCACAGTCCTTACGTCGGAGTTTATCTCCAGTCATGTAGAACATAATGCCCAACTTGACTTTTCCTTCTCAACCCAAGATGGCCCCCATCCAAAGGAGCATCACTTCCTGAGAAGGACTTCCTGAACTAGTAAAGCCCATAAAAAAATCAGTTAAAAGGTGAGAGGCAGAGGAGAACTCAGGACTATGGCGAGGAAGACGTGGAGTCCTAGTAATGAAAATTACTGGTGAGTAACTGGGCATTACCTCCTCCTCCGTCTTCCTCTCACAGTCCTTACATATGAGTACATACCCCAGCGAAGCAACTGATTTAAAAAGAAAACACACCAACAGTGAAGCTTAAAGAAGTGTGCAAAAGGCAATGACCCAAATAACATACTACTCAGGAGGACCTACAGAACCCAAAATGACAGAACCAAAATCAGAGGCTAAGTCTCCACCCAATAGCAAATGGCAACAGGTCACAAAAGCGTGAGACAAAGCCCAAGTGGCAGCAAAGCAAACAGCACAATCGGAAGCTCCCACAAATGCCAGCCAGGAGGCTGAAACACCCCTAGTAGACCTTCCAGGAAAGACCCGGGGACAGGTTGGCCAGCCAAGGAATAAGAATGAGAAACGTCCAACAAGACCCAATGGGACAATGCAGAGAGAGAAGGCTCGAGACCCCACAATGCCAAACTATGGGAGACAAACAAAGCAACAGACGCGCAAAACACAGCAGCATGCAGTAAATACACAGAAAGCGCAAGTGCAAGAGAAGGCTCGAGACCACACAATGCCAAACTATGGGATACAAACAAAGCAACAGACACGCAAAACACAGCAGCATGCAGTAAATACACAGAAAGTGCACAATGCAAAACAAGGGAATGTTGTGGCATCTTCACATCAAACCAAGGAGACGGGCAAAAGGTATGCCAAACAAGAACAGAATTCAAAGAAAAAGAGGACACCACCATAGGGAGAAAGGCAGGACGAGGATAAAGCAGTACCTCACTGGAAAAAACAGAGGGGAGGACAACAATGCCCCAATCGCCCCCACCAATCTCCCAGAGGAAACGACCACCAGAAAAACAACTGTAGCCGAAAGAAACACACCAAAGGCTCAAACGGAGCATGCTGCAAACCCTCCAGATGGAAAAATCCCACCAAAGATGGCCAAAAGCCTCGAGTAGATGGCCGTCAGGACCGAACCGCCAGTCCCAACCAGCGAATAGCCTCCAGCGGAAGAAGTGTCTGGAGCAGTGGGGAAAGAAGGAACGGCAAAACCCAATGCAACCAGACATACGAAAAGGACAAGAGAACCGTGGGCATCATGACCAAATCGGGGCAAGCAACAGAATATCTGGCTGGTGCAGCACCACCTCCCTGACCACCCGAGGGAGGAGAGGGAAGTGCAAAAAACAAAAAAATGCCCAATCTCTTGAAGGCGGAACTAGACTGGAAAGGCGGGGAAGCAGGGTATACTCCGCAACAGTGAACAATTCCAGCCAAGGGTGACTGAACTGACAAAGAATGGACTGAAAGAAAGCCAGAGCCAGACACAACGTCACAGAAGATGGAACTCTCCCACCCAGATCAATGGCAGGTCCACCCTCTCTTTCCGGTAGAAAGACTGCAGAGAAAGAAAGAAGACGGGAGTCAGCCAATAGAACCAGAGAGGGACACATGCTGCCTAGACGGTGGCAGATAGGAGCGGACAATCCAAATGATTAACTGCACCCACACTGCAAGGTGGAACAACAGAGGACGGAAAAACAAAAAGGCCGTCATGACTGCCGCCAGACCCTACCAAGACTGAAAGGTCCCAACTCCATCACCCCTGTGCCGTGGAATCCTCCAGGGTGGCACCCCATCCCACCCCACTGGAAGCGTACGTAAGAACCCTTGAAAACAGAGTCTCCCACACCTTAGACAACAGGTTCCAATGCCTCAGGAGATAGTGAACAAGGGGATACCTTGACCATGACCTCACAGATGCCAAAGGGTGAAGAAGGAGTGAGGACAAAAGGGAGCGGAGACGAACACAACACTCCACCGACACAAAGACTATCCCCAAGTCCATCCGGAGGTGAGCTGGATGAAGAGGAGAGCCGGAGACGGCTGGACTAGGAACATCTCTCATCCGATCAAGAAGCCTCACTCCAGCTGCAGCATGAACACCCCCCAAAATGTGGGCTAGGAGATCAAACAGAGTTGAGCCCTGAATGTAACTGCCTCTGAACACCATATCCACAGACAGGAGGGTCAGTAACTGGATCAGCAGAACATGAAGCCACGTGTACAATGGAGGCTGAAGCCCCCACTGCAGTTTGGCAACATTGGCAGCATCTCCAGAGTAAGCGAGGAGCCTCTCCCCCAAGGCACTATGGGGCCATGCCTCTCCCCACCCAAGGAGACAATAGCATGGTTTCACTCAGAAGTTTGCTCTCCTACCATGGTAGCCCCAAAGTAACAGGAAAAACCTGCAACCAAGGAACCTGGCGGGCCCATGCTACACCATGTTAAGCAACTGAGAGGCATTGCTCACCACTGTCAGACTGCCGAGCAGGAAGGACAAGAAGTAAGTGGCCTTTAGACTGCACACTCAGGAGAATCAACAGGACCTCCAATAACCGAAACAAATTGGAGTCCGGAATCCCTGCTCCTGAGCACATCAGAGGAGTGGGGACACCAGAACAGGGAGTGCGCCAAGAGCAAGCCTCCATCCAATAAAACATGGCCCTATAAACACCCTGTGGAAGGGGCAGCACATAATGAAATCTGACAAACATATAAAGAAAAAAAAAATCACAAAATCATAAAGAAGCATGGAAAAATCAGCGCCCTGCAAAAACTGGCCTCCAAGGTCCCCATGGATGGATGCCCAGGAACTTGAACGCAGGGTGTTCCCTCCCAGGCCCTAAAAGCAGAGAGAAACCGGCCACAAGGGGACCCTGGAGAACAGGGGCCACAGCAACCCCCATAGATACCCCAACCACCAATGCAGTATCACCAGAATCACCATTGAGTCTGGAGAAGCCAAGGTCCCTTCAGCACCACGCTGTCAGCAGAGCACAAGGCTGGCACAGCACACTGATATTGCATGAAAAAGACAACAGTAACTGGTGCCTGAACCAGAGAGGCAAAGCCTAAATTGTCTCGTAAATGCTGCATGACCATGACCAAATCTGCACCCTACACAAACCAGCCCTAGAGGTCCACAACCACCCCCTCCATAGAGGTTTCCACCCTAGTAACCGTAGCAGGGGACCCCCCCCCCCCACTCCACGTGGGGAAACGCAGCCACCACAGCAGCTGCAAGAAAGTCCAGAAAACAGGGGCACAGCAATCCCAGCAGGAGGAGATAAACTCATACATAAGGACTGTGAGAAGAAGACGGATGAGGTGGTAATGACTGCATTTGTATGTTGCTTTATTAAAAGCATGTTGTGTATTGTGATGAGCACTGTGTTTCCATATTCTCACTGCAGAGCAATTAAAATATACAAGGCAAACAAATATGAAGTTTATTCAAATATGAATCAGCCCAATGAGTACTTGTAGGAGGCTGGCCTGGCTTGTAGTGGGTACCAAGGGGTACTTACACTCTGTGCCAGGTCCAGTTATCCCTTATTAGCGTAGAAGAGGTGTTTCTAGCGGCTTAGGCTGATAGAAGGTAGCTATAGCAGAACAGCTTAGGCTGAACTAGGAGACATGCAAAGCTCCTACTATACCACTGGTGTCATATGCACAATATCATAAGAAAACACAATACACAGATATACTAAAAATAAAGGTACTTTATTTTTATGACAATATGCCAAAAGTATCTCAGTGAGTACCCTCAGTATGAGGATGCCAAATATACACAAGATATATGTACACAATACCAAAAATATGCAGTAATAGCAAAAGGAAGTAATGCAAGTAGTGTAAACTTACAATGTATTGCAATAGGAGCACATAGGTATAGGGGCAACACAAACCATATACTCCAAAAGTGGAATGCGAATAACGTATGGACCCCAAACCTATGTGAGCTTGTAGAGGGTCGCTGGGACTGTAAGAAAACAGTGAGGGTTAGAAAAATAGCCCACCCCAAGACCCTGAAAAGTAGGTGTAAAGTGCACCTATATTCCCCAGAGAGCACAGAAGTCGTGATAGGGGAATTCAGCAAGGAAGACCAACACCAGCAATGCAACCAAAGTGGATTTCTGGACGAGAGTACCTGTGGAACAAGGGGACCAAGTCCAAGAGTCGCGACAAAGTTGAGAGTGGGCAGATGCCCACGAAATGCCAGCTGAGGGTGCAAAGAAGCTGCCACCGGATGGTAGAAGCTGTGGATTCTGCAAGAACGAAGAGGGCTAGAAACTTCCCCTTTGGAGGATGGATGTCCCACGTCGTGTAGAAGCTTGCAGAGGTGTTCCCACGCGGAAAGACCGCAAACAAGCCTTGCTAGTTGCAAGGGTCGCGGTTAGGGTTTTTGGATGCTGCTGTGGCCCAGGAGGGACCAGGATATCGCCACTTGGATGAGGAGACAGAGGGGGCGCCCAGCAAGTCAGGGAGCCCTCACAGAAGCAGGCAGCACCCGCAGAAGTACCGGAACAGGCACTTGGAAGAGGAGTGAACCGGAGCTCACCCGAAGACACAAAAGGGAGTCCCACGACGCCGGAGGACAACTCAGGAGGTTGTGCACTGCAGGTTAGAGTGTCGGGGACCCAGGCTTGGCTGTGCACGAAGGAAATCCTGGAAGAGTGCACAGGAGCCGGAGCAGCTGCAAATCACGCGGTACCCAGCAATGCAGTCTAGCGTGGGGAGGCAAGGACTTACCTCCACCAAACTTGGACTGAAGAGTCACTGGACTGTGGGAGTCACTTGGACAGAGTTGCTGAGTTCCAGGGACCACGCTCGTCGTGCTGGACCGGTGATGCAGTCTTTTGTTGCCTGCAGGGGCAGGGGGAGGATTCCGTCGTCCCACGGGAGATTTCTTCAGAGCTCCTAGTGCAGGAAGGAGGCAGGCTACCCCCAGAGCATGCACCACCAGGAAACAGTCGAGAAGGCGGCAGGATCAGCGATACAAGGTTGCAGTAGTCATCTTTGCTACTTTGTTGCGGTTTTGCAGGCGTACTGAGCAGTCAGCGGTCGATCCTTTGGCAGAAGGTGAAGAGAGAGATGCAGAGGAAATCTGATGAGCTCTTGCATTCGTTATCTAAAGAATTCCCCAAAGCAGAGACCTTAAATAGCCAGAAATGGAGGTTTGGCTACATAGGAAGGAGGATAGGCTAGCAACACAGGTAAGAGCCTATCAGAAGGAGTCTCTGACATCACCTGCTGGCACTGGCCACTCAGAGCAGTCCAGTGTGCCAGCAACACCTCTGTTTCCAAGATGGCAGGGGTCTGGGGCACACTGGAGGAGCTCTGGGCACCTCCCCTGGGAGGTGCAGGTCAGGGGAGTGGTCACTCCCCTTTCCTTTGTCCAGTTTCACACCAGAGCAGGGCTGGGGGATCCCTGAACCGGTGTAGACTGGCTTATGCAGAGATGGGCACCATCTGTGCCCATCAAAGCATTTCCAGAGGCTGGGGGAGGCTACTCCTCCCCAGCCCTGACACCTTTTTCCAAAGGGAGAGGGTGTAACACCCTCTCTCTGAGGAAGTCCTTTGTTCTGCCTTCCTGGGCCAATCCTGGCTGGACCCCAGGAGGGCAGAAACCTGTCTGAGGTGTTGGCAGCAGCAGCAGCTGCAGGGAAACCCCAGGAAAGGTAGTTTGGCAGTACCCGGGTCTGTGCTAGAGACTCGGGGATCATGGAATTGTCTCCCCAATGCCAGGATGGCATTGGGGTGACAATTCCATGATCTTAGACATGTTACATGGCCATGTTCGGAGTTACCATTGTGACCTATGTATAGTGCACGCGTGTAATGGTGTCCACGCACTCACAAAGTCTGGGGAATTTGCCCTGAACGATGTGGGGGCACCTTGGCTAGTGCCAGGGTGCCCACACACTAAGTAACTTAGCACCCAACCTTTACCAGGTAAAGGTTAGACATATAGGTGACTTATAAGTTACTTAAGTGCAGTGGTAAATGGCTGTGAAATAACATGGACGTTATTTCATTCAGGCTGCAGTGGCGGGCCTGTGTAAGAATTGTCAGAGCTCCCTATGGGTGGCAAAAGAAATGCTGCAGCCCATAGGGGTCTCCTGGAACCCCAATACCCTGGGTACCTTAGTACCATATACTAGGGAATTATAAGGGTGTTCCAGTATGCCAATGTGAATTGGTGAAATTGGTCACTAGCCTGTTAGTGACAATTTAGAAAGCAGAGAGAGCATAACCACTGAGGTTCTGGTTAGCAGAGCCTCAGTGAGACAGTTAGTCATCACACAGGGAACACATACAGGGCATACTTATGAGCACTGGGGGCCTGGCTGGCAGGGTCCCAGTGACACATACACTAAAACAACATATATACATTGAAATATGGGGGTAACATGCCAGGCAAGATGGTACTTTCCTACACAACCCCCCCCAAACGAAGGACAATAAGACTAGCCATGACCTGATGAGTCTTCATTGTCTAAGTGGAAATATCTGGAGAGTCCATCTGCATTGGAGTGGGTACTCCCAGGTCTATGTTCCACTGTATAGTCCATTCCCTGTAGAGATATGGACCACCTCAACAATTTAGGGTTTTCACCTTTCATTTGTTTTAACCAAAGTAGAGGTTTGTGGTCTGTCTGAACAATGAAGTGAGTGCCAAACAGGTATGGCCTCAACTTCTTCAGTGCCCAGACCACAGCAAAGGCCTCCCTCTCTATGGCAGACCAACGCTTTTCTCTAGGGGTCTACCTCCTGCTGATAAAAGCAACAGGTTGATCCTGGCCCTCAGAATTGAGTTGTGAAAAGACTACCCCTACCCCTAATTCAGATGCATCAGTTTGAACAATGAATTTCTTGGAGTAACATGGGCTTTTCAGGACAGGTGCCGTGCACATGGCCTGTTTCAGCTCCTCAAAAGCTTTCTGACAGCTAGCTGTCCACAATACCTTTTTAGGCATTTTTTTAGAGATGAGGTCATTAAGAGGGGCTGCTATGGAGCCATAGTTCTTTATGAACCTCCTATAATACCCAGTGAGGCCTAAGAAGGCTCTCACCTGGGTCTGAGTTGTAGGGGGAACCCAATCTATAATAGTTTGGATTTTCCCCTGAAGTGGTGCAAACTGGTCTCCACCTACCAGGTGTCCCAGATAAACCACTTTCCCCTGCCCTATCTGGCACTTTGAAGCCTTGATAGTGAGGCCTGCCTTTTGCAGGGCCTCCAAAACTTTCCACAGGTGGACCAGGTGATCATCCCAGGTGGAGCTAAAGACAGCTATATCATCTAGATATGCTGCACTAAAAGCCTCCAACCCTTGCAGGACTGTATTCACCAACCTCTGAAAAGTGGCAAGTGCATTTTTCAAACCAAAGGGCATTACTGTGAATTGGTAGTGCCCTCCAATAGTCGAAAATGCAGTTTTTGCTTTAGCATCCTCTGATAACTTGATCTGCCACTACCCTGCAGTCAAATCAAAGGTGCTTAGATACTTGGCAGATGCCAGTGTATCTATGAGCTCATCTGCCCTGGGTATAGGGTGAGCATCAGTTTTTGTTACCTGGTTGAGACCTCTGTAATCTACACAAAACCTCATTTCTCTTTTCCCATCTTTAGAGTGAGGCTTTGGTACAAGCACCACAGGAGAGGCCCATGGGCTTTCAGAGTGCTCAACCACTCCCAGTTCAAGCATTTTCTGAACTTCTTGTTTTATGCAGTCCCTGACATGGTCAGGCTGCCTATAGATCTTACTTTTGACAGGCATGCTGTCTCCAGTATCTATAGTGTGCTCACACCAAGAAGTGGTGCCTGGCACAGTAGAAAAGAGTTCAGAAAACGGACCCAGGAGATTTATGCAGTGGTCTTTCTGCTCAGCAGTAAGACAGTCTGCTAAAACTACACCTTCTACTAGAGCATCTTGTTCTGTGGAAGAGAAGAGATCAGGGAGAGGGTCACTCTCTTCTTCCTGTCCTTCATCTGTTGCCATGAGCAGGGTGAGATCAGCCCTGTCATAGTAGGGTTTTAGGCGACTGACATGGAGCACCCTAAGGGGACTCCTGGCAGTGCCCAAGTCAACCAAGTAGGTGACTTCTCCCTTCTTTTCAACAATGATGTGGGGTCCACTCCATTTGTCTTGGAGTGCTCTTGGGGCCACAGGCTCTAAGACCAACACCTTCTGTCCTGGTTGGTACTGAATCTGAACAGCCTTCTGGTCATGCCATTGCTTTTGGAGCTCTTGGCTGGCCTGAAGGTTTTTACTGGCCTTTTTCATGTACTCAGCCATTCTGGATCTTAGACCGAGTACATAGTCCACTATGTCTTGCTTAGGAGCTTTTAAAGGTTGTTCCAAACCCTCCTTTACAAGTGTTAGAGGACCTCTTACAGGGTGTCCAAATAGGAGTTCAAAGGGGTTGAAGCCCACTCCTTTCTGGGGTACCTCCCTGTAAGCAAAAAGGAGGCAAGGTAACAGGACATCCCATCTCCTCCTGAGTTTTTCAGGGAGTCCCATTATCATTCCTTTGAGAGTTTTATTAAACCTCTCTACCAGTCCATTTGTTTGTGGATGATAAGGTGTGGTGAATTTGTATGTTACACCACATTCCTTCCACATGGCCTTCAAGTATGCAGACATAAAGTTGCTACCCCTGTCTGATACCACCTCTTTTGGGAAGCCCACCCTGGAAAAGATTCCCAGGAGGGTTTTTGCCACTGCAGGAGCTGTAGTGGTCCTTAGAGGAATTGCTTCAGGATATCTTGTGGCATGGTCCACTACCACCAAGATTAACCTATTGCCTGAAGCAGTAGGAGGGCCAAGGGGGGCAACTATGTCAACTCCTACCCTTTCAAAGGGGACCCCAACCACAGGCAGTGGAATAAGGGGAGCCTTTGGGGTGCCACCACTCTTGCCACTGGCTTGACAGGTGACACAGGACTTACAAAAATCTTTTGTGTCCTCTGACATTCTAGGCCAATGAAACAGGGGGACAAGCCTTTCCCATGTTTTAATTTGCCCTAAATGTCCAGCCAAGGGAATGTCGTGGGCTAGAGTTAGGAGGAACTCTCTGTATTGCAGGGGAATGACCAATCTCCTGGCTGCTCCAGGTTTAGGGTCCCTTGCCTCTGTATAAAATAGGTTGTCCTCCCAGTAAACTCTATGTGAGTCACTGACATCCCCATTTTGCTGTTTGACAGCTTGCTGTCTTAGACCCTCTAATGTGGGACAGGTTTGCTGTGCCACACTCAGCTCCTCCCTGGGAGGCCCCCCTCCACCCAAAAGCTCAGCAGTGTCTGCTGCCAGCTCCTCTGGTGAAGGTTCTGCACAGGGGGGAAATTCTTCTTCCTCAGAAGTTGAATCATCTGTAGAGGGAGGGATAGTGGGTAGGGATTTACCCTTACTAACCCTAGCTTTAGGGAGCACTTGGTCCATTGTTCCAGGATCCAAGTCACCCTGCCCTTTTTGCTTTTTGGCCTGAGCCCTGGTTAAAGCAAAAATATGCCCAGGAATGCCCAGCATTGCTGCATGAGCCTCCAACTCCACTTCTGCCCAAGCTGATGTCTCTAAATCATTCCCTAGTAGACAGTCTACAGGTAAATCTGAGGCAACCACAACTTTCTTTGGACCAGTAACCCCCCCAGTTGAGATTTACAACAGCCATGGGGTGGCTAAGAGTGTTGTTATGAGCATCAGTCACTTGGTACTGGTGACCAAGTAGGTGTTGTTCAGGGTGTACCAGTTTCTCTATTACCATGATAACACTGGCACCTGTGTCCCTGTAGGCCTGAACCTCAACACCATTTATTAGGGGAAGTTGCTTGTACTTATCCATATTAAGGGGACAAGCAACCAAGGTGGCCAAATCAATGGCACCTTCAGAGACTAAAACAGCCTCTGTGGTCTCCCTAACAAGACCAACCCCAACGAAATTACCAAAAGTGAGCCCAGCTACTCCCTTGGATTGCCTATTAATAGGTTTGCTCCCACCACCACTGCTATTACTAGGGGCACTAGGTGTAGCAGTAGGGGTTGTGGTAGTGGGAGGCTTGGTGCTTTTCTTTGGACAACTGGCATCAGTTGTCCAATGGCCTTTTACTTTACATAAATAGCACCATGGTTTCTTTACTTGATTAGAAGAGGATTTGGACCCACCACCCCCACCAGAGTGTTTTTGTGGGCCCGATGAAGACTCATTTTTAGATTTGTCCCCACCCTTGTCTGAAGACTTACCATCCTTCTTCTTGCCATCCTTGTCACCCCCTGTATGAACTTTTCTGTTCACTCTTGTTCTGACCCATTTGTCTGCCTTCTTTCCCAATTCTTGGGGAGAGGTCAGATCTGAGACCACTAGATATTGGTGTAACAAATCAGACACACAGTTATTCAGAATATGCTCTCTCAGGATCAGATTATACAGGCTTTCATAGTCAGAAACTTTACTGCCATGTAGCCACCCCTCCAAGGCCTTCACTGAATAGTCAATAAAGTCTACCCAGTCTTGTGAGGACTCTTTTCTGGTTTCTCTGAACTTAATCCTGTATTGTTCAGTGGTTAAGCCAAATCCATCCAAGAGTGCATTCTTCAAAACTGTAAAATTATTGGCATCACTTTCCTTCACAGTAAGGAGCCTATCCCTACCCTTTCCACTGAAAGATAGCCATAGGATAGCAGCCCGCTGCCTTTGAGGGACCCCCTGTACAACACAGGCCCTCTCAAGTGCAGCAAACCACTTGTTAATGTCATCCCCCTCCTTGTAAGGGGAAACTATCTTATGCAGATTCCTATAATCATGCTCTTTCACAGGATTACTATCTGGAATACTGCTGCTGCCACCATGGGGTCCTAACCCCAACCTCTGTCTTTCTTTTTCTAAGTCTAAAGATTCCCAGTCTAGAGCCAGCTGTTGCTGTTTAAGCTTCAGTCTGGGCTCTTCCACTCTCAATCTATTGAGTTCTCTTTCTAACATTCTGTCATCAGGGTGGGTGGGTTGGGAATGTTTTGACACAGAAGAATGATGTGAATGAACAGAGGGAGAGCTTTCCCTAACAGTTGGCACCTTAACAACCTGGCCTGCAGGAACAACATTCCTACTGTGATGGGAGCTTCCATTACTACCAGTTATGCTAGGTGGTCTGCTAAGGGGCAGGTTAGGAAGTTCACCCTATAACATTCTTACTGGGGGTGCCCCAGAATCAGAGTGTGAACCATCTCCTAACTTCTCAACTGATGTGCCAGCTAAGGCCTTATCATTTTCAATGAGCATGTTATTTAACAATTCTCTAGAGGGATTCTTCCCTACCCCTAAACCTCTATCAATGCAGAGACTCCTCAAACCTTTCCAGCTAAGGTGGTCATAAGCTGTGCTGACCAGATCAAGAGTAGGACCTGTGCCAGACATGATAGAAAAGGTTTAGGGACAGATAAAAGAAATAAAAAGGTTTCTGGACTTTTTAAGGAAACAGAAAAAAAAACTTTTTCAACTTTTTGAAAGTTTAGAGGTACTTTTCAGCACTTAGCAATTAGAGTAAGAGAAGAAAAGCAAAACGTTTTGGTTAGGTGCACATACACTGAACTTGTTTTGTATATTTTTCTCTTATGAAAAGTACAAAATGACAAAGTGGTAAGTAGTTGCAAGTACTTATCCCGCCTCTGCACAACCAATGTAGGAGGCTGGCCTGGCTTGTAGTGGGTACCAAGGGGTACTTACACTCTGTGCCAGGTCCAGTTATCCCTTAGTAGTGTAGAAGAGGTGTTTCTAGCAGCTTAGGCTGATAGAAGGTAGCTATAGCAGAGCAGCTTAGGCTGAACTAGGAGACATGCAAAGCTCCTACTATACCACTGGTGTCATATGCACAATATCATAAGAAAACACAATACACAGATATACTAAAAATAAAGGTACTTTATTTTTATGACAATATGCCAAAAGTATCTCAGTGAGTACCCTCAGTATGAGGATGCCAAATATACACAAGATATATGTACACAATACCAAAAATATGCAGTAATAGCAAAAGGAAGTAATGCAAGTAGTGTAAAGTTACAATGTATTGCAATAGGAGCACATAGGTATAGGGGCAACACAAACCATATACTCCAAAAGTGGAATGCGAATAACGTATGGACCCCAAACCTATGTGAGCTTGTAGAGGGTCGCTGGGACTGTAAGAAAACAGTGAGGGTTAGAAAAATAGCCCACCCCAAGACCCTGAAAAGTAGGTGTAAAGTGCACCTATATTCCCCAGAGAGCACAGAAGTCGTGATAGGGGAATTCTGCAAGGAAGACCAACACCAGCAATGCAACCAAAGTGGATTTCTGGACGAGAGTACCTGTGGAACAAGGGGACCAAGTCCAAGAGTCGCGACAAAGTCGAGAGTGGGCAGATGCCCACGAAATGCCAGCTGAGGGTGCAAAGAAGCTGCCACCGGATGGTAGAAGCTGTGGATTCTGCAAGAACGAAGAGGGCTAGAAACTTCCCCTTTGGAGGATGGATGTCCCACGTCGTGTAGAAGCTTGCAGAGGTGTTCCCACGCAGAAAGACCGCAAACAAGCCTTGCTAGTTGCAAGGGTCGCGGTTAGGGTTTTTGGATGCTGCTGTGGCCCAGGAGGGATCAGGATGTCACCACTTGGATGAGGAGACAGAGGGAGCGCCCAGCAAGTCAGGGAGCCCTCACAGAAGCAGGCAGCACCCGCAGAAGTACCGGAACAGGCACTTCGAAGAGGAGTGAACCGGAGCTCACCCGAAGACACAAAAGGGAGTCCCACGACGCCAGAGGACAACTCAGGAGGTTGTGCACTGCAGGTTAGAGTGTCGGGGACCCAGGCTTGGCTGTGCATGAAGGAAATCCTGGAAGAGTGCACAGGAGCCGGAGCAGCTGCAAATCACGCGGTACCCAGCAATGCAGTCTAGCGTGGGGAGGCAAGGACTTACCTCCACCAAACTTGGACTGAAGAGTCACTGGACTGTGGGAGTCACTTGGACAGAGTTGCTGAGTTCCAGGGACCACTCTCGTCGTGCTGAGAGGGGACCCAGAGGACCAGTGATGCAGTCTTTTGTTGCCTGCGGTTGCAGGGGGAGGATTCCGTCGTCCCACGGGAGATTTCTTCAGAGCTCCTAGTGCAGAGAGGAGGCAGTCTACCCCCAGAGCATGCACCACCAGGAAACAGTCGAGAAGGCGGCAGGATCAGCGATACAAGGTTGCAGTAGTCGTCTTTGCTACTTTGTTGCGGTTTTGCTGGCGTCCTGAGCAGTCAGCGGTCGATCCTTTGGCAGAAGGTGAAGAGAGAGATGCAGAGGAACTCTGATGAGCTCTTGCATTCGTTATCTAAAGAATTCCCCAAAGCAGAGACCCTTAATAGCCAGAAATGGAGGTTTGGCTACCTAGGAAGGAGGATAGGCTAGCAACACAGGTAAGAGCCTATCAGAAGGAGTCTCTGACATCACCTGCTGGCACTGGCCACTCAGAGAAGTCCAGTGTGCCAGCAACACCTCTGTTTCCAAGATGGCAGAGGTCTGGGGCACACTGGAGGAGCTCTGGGCACCTCCCCTGGGAGGTGCAGGTCAGGGGAGTGGTCACTCCCCTTTCCTTTGTCCAGTTTCACGCCAGAGCAGGGCTGGGGGATCCCTGAACTGGTGTAGACTGGCTTATGCAGAGATGGGCACCATCTGTGCCCATCAAAGCATTTCCAGAGGCTGGGGGAGGCTACTCCTCCCCAGCCCTGACACCTTTTTCCAAAGGGAGAGGGTGTAACACCCTCTCTCTGAGGAAGTCCTTTGTTCTGCCTTCCTGGGCCAAGCCTGGCTGGACCCCAGGAGGGTAGAAACCTGTCTGAGGAGTTGGCAGCAGCAGCAGCAGCAGCAGCTGCAGGGAAACCCCGGGAAAGGTAGTTTGGCAGTACCCGGGTCTGTGCTAGAGACTCGGGGATCATGGAATTGTCTCCCCAATGCCAGGATGGGGGGTGACAATTCCATGATCTTAGACATGTTACATGGCCATGTTCGGAGTTACCATTGTGACGCTATACATAGGTAGTGACCTATGTATAGTGCACGCGTGTAATGGTGTCCCCGCACTCACAAAGTCCGGGGAATTTGCCCTGAACTATGTGGGCGCGCCTTGGCTAGTGCCAGGGTGCCCACACACTAAGTAACTTAGCACCTAACCTTTACCAGGTAAAGGTTAGACATATAGGTGACTTATAAGTTACTTAAGTGCAGTGGTAAATCGCTGTGAAATAACGTGGACATTATTTCACTCAGGATGCAGTGGCAGGCCTGTGTAAGAATTGTCAGAGCTCCCTATGGGTGGCAAAATAAATGCTGCAGCCCATAGGGGTCTCCTGGAACCCCAATACCCTGGGTATCTTAGTACCATATACCAGGGAATTATAAGGGTGTTCCAGTATACCAATGTGAATTGGTGAAATTGGTCACTAGCCTGTTAGTGACAATTTAGAAAGCAGAGAGAGCATAACCACTGAGGTTCTGGTTAGCAGAGCCTCAGTGAGACAGTTAGTCATCACACAGGGAACACATACAGGGCACACTTATGAGCACTGGGGCCCTGGCTGGCAGGGTCCCAGTGACACATACACTAAAACAACATATATACAGTGAAATATGGGGGTAACATGCCAGGCAAGATGGTACTTTCCTACAGTACTCACTTTGGGTTTCGCAACATCCTACCATTAAGTTCCTTCTCACCGTTTACATAAAGATTTCCATAGAGAAGGCTGACCGATCAATAGATAGCCATAAAAACATATAAATATTCCTAATCTTTGAAATGGCTTAGCTTTAATGAATACATAGATGCATAGTTTCAGGCAGGACAAATTATTCAAGAGAAAACCAACCCCAAAATTGGCTGCAACATTCCCAAAAAACAACTACCAAGTAATATGTTGAAAAGTTTTTGTTTGTTTGTTAAAAATGAAGAATTTGTTCAGCAATTGAGAGCAATGTTTAGAGAAATGTTAACGGTTGTTAGGGTAGGGTGGTGGTGGGGTGATTGTGGTGTGAGGGTGGTGGTGTTAGAGTGGTGTAGTGAGAGTGGGGATAGCATGTTGGTAAGAATGGTGGTGGTGAGGGTAATGGTGGTGGTAGGGTGGGGGTGAGAGTGGTGGTGGTTAGGGTAGTTGTTGTTAGCGTGGTGGTAGTTGGGTTAGGATTGTGGTGGTTAGAGTAGGATATTGGTATTTGGGATTAGGGTGGTAGGTAGGCTGGTGTTAGGGTAGGGTGGTAGCTGAGAAGGTGGTATAGGAGTGGTGGCAGGGTAGAGTGATGGGCGTGTAGTGGTGGTTAGAGTGGGGTGATGGCATTTAGTTTGAGGGTGGTGGTGATCAGGGTCAGATGATGATGCCTAGGGTAGGGTGGTGGTTAGTAAGTTGGTAATGGTTAGGATAGTATTGTGGTGGGTGGTTAAGGTTGTGAGGTGAGGGGTGAGGGTAGTGAAAGTCATGGTGGTTAGGGTAGGTTGGTGGTTACAGTAGTAGGATGGTGGTATTATGTGGACGATGGTAGGGTGATAGTGTGGGTGGTAAGGATACAGTGGTGGTATGCTTGTTAAGGTGACGGTGGTTGGTAAGGTGGTGCTAGGGTGGCAAGGGTGACTGGTGGTTAGGTTTGTGGTGGTCTGATTGGGTGCTTGGGTGGTGGTTTGGGGAGAGGTGGTGGTTAGGGTGATGGTGGTGTTTGTTAGTGTGGTAATGGTGTTAAGAGTAGGGCTGTGGTGGTTAGGATGGTAGTGGTGGTGCTATTTAGGATGGTTGTTGGGGTGGTAGTTAAGGTAAGGGTGGTGATGGTGGTGGTGTGGGTTATAGAGGTATGACTTTGGTAGGATGGTGGTGATGGTTACGGTGTTGGTGCTGGTAAGGGTGGAGGTTAGGTTGGTGTTGAAAAGTGGATTATTGGTACAGGTAGGTCGGTACATACACTTAGCAATAGGCCACAAATCCCTTCTAGGTCCAGTCAAGGTCTCACTAAATTAATCCTTGCTCAACCCATGGTACCTTGGCCCATGAGCAGTTAGGCTTAATTTAGGACACAGGTGTGTAAAACATTTAATGTAAAAAAAAAACCCATTAAATAAGTAAAACACAACATACAATTAAAATCAAACACCAATTTAGAAAAGTAGGAATTGTTTTATATTTAAATGACACCAAAACAACAAAAAGCCAATGTAGGTAACCAGGGATAAATGAATTTTTAAAGATTAAATGAAAACATGCTTTCTAGCGCCTAAAAAAACAAAAGCACCAACTGGTGACATCTGGTCACACTCGACTTGGGCAAAGTCAAAAGTTGAGGCCGACCGTGATGGAGCCCTGCTCAGATACACTGAGCGGGAAGCCTCGGTCAAAACTTCCCATTAGAAACTTTTTGGGAGCTTTTCTTCTTCGAAATTGCGCAGTCCTCCTCAGCAAGCCAATTTCAATGCAACATATTCGGAGTGCCTTTCCGCGAGTCCCTGTTCTAGTCCTGGAAGTCTGGAGCTCTGGAGCTTTTAGCAGGACAAACCTGAAATTCAGCAGGATCGTGTTGAAAGTATCTGGCCTGACTCTCTATGTCGGTTCAGTTCACTCATGAAGCTTTTTTTCAAAGTAGCTCCAAAGTTCTCCTAAACTTCTGGGTCTTCTTCCAGAAGTCCTTTGCTGCTGCTTAAAGCGTCCAAAATCTTGATCCAAGGATGCAGAAGCTCTGAGCTGCATCATGGAAGTTGTGACTACAGTTTCCAGAATGCACTTGGTCAGAGTGCTCAAATGGCCTCTTGATGCTGGTTAGCGGGGCTCTTCTTGCAGGGGGTGCTTCTGTTTAATAGAGTGTAGACCACCACCCTCTTGGGGGTAACAGCTTTCTGTGACGTGTGGCAAAAATCAATCCCAGAAAGCAACTTGCTCTGAAAATCCAACTTTGAGAAAATTCCTCCTTGGAGGTTAGATCTGGCTGAGCCCACCCACTGGTGTGGCTAAGCGTCCCTAACAAACCCCTTTCAGCCCCCCTCCGAATGTAACCATTGGGGCTCCCATCTGTCTGGGGGAGCAGGGAATGGGGGTGGTCCAGTTTCTGTCCCAAGTGGCTTTCCCTCCTTTAAAGACCAGTTTGGCTACTCTTCCCCCATCCTGCTGTGCCATCTGCTGCAGCAGTTCTCCACCAGATGCTTTCTTTGTCTCAGCCCAGGCCACTTCACACCTCATTAAGGTAGCTTGGCTCAGCCTGCCAGAGGCTGACCGATCAGGAAAGGGCACTATAGGGCTGAATTTGGTAACTTTCAGAAAGAGTTCTAAAACTCTCTGTGCTAGTTATAATGCATTCAACCTTGGCAAGTTGTTCGAATTATTATAACATTTAATTTGATACCAACTTTTATATATTTAGCTCCTCTCTATCAGAAATAAGACTTTATTATTTTAAAATAAAGCCCCCCAATGTTAGCCTTTGGAGCCAATTGACTACAATGGAGAAAATTAATTTGTCTGTTTTCCCCTTAACAGGGCTCATAAAACATATTTTATAAATTCCCTGTTTATATTTACAGTGCACCCAACCCTTGGGGCACCTAAGGCAGACCATAGGGGTGACCTATACACAACAAAAAGGTAGTTTGCGAATTTGGAAGTACTTTTAATTTTAAAGTAGACCTTGGGGTTAATTTTAACTTAAAAGCAGCTTGCAAGGCAGAGCTGCCTTTACAATGACAATGGACACCACAGCAGTGCACATATGGGTGCACTAACTATACTGGGGTCCCCAAACCTACATGCCCTATCGTGTACTAGGGACTTATAGGTAGGTTGTCAGAGCCAATTATAATTAAGCCTAATTTGCATATACCATTTTAAATAGAGCACTGGCCCTGGGACTGGTTAGCTAAAAATGGGAGCAAAAAATGAGGGGGTTTCTGCAATCAGCCCAGTTTTCCCACAGTTGGTGGTTTGGGTTTGTGGTGGTTAGGGTGAGGGTGGTTATGTTGATTAGTAGGGTGGCGGTGTTTAGAGTGGTGATGAGGGTGGGTGTGGTTAGGTTATGGTGGTGGTGGATAGTGTAGTGGTGGTTAGGGTAGGGTGGTGGTACTTAGATTGTTGATGTAGTGGTGGTGGTTAGGGTTTGGTATGGTGGTGGTAGGGTGGTGCTGTGGTGGCTGTGGTGCTAGGGTGGCGGTGAAAAGGTGATGTGGTAGGTGGTGTGTAGTGGAGGTAGGGTTGTGTGTTGGTGGGGGTGTGATGGTAGAATGGTGGTACACATACTTATGTTGGTGGAGGACAGGGAACAACAACAAAAACTATGAGAAGGAAGAAGGAAAAAAGTGCCTCAATCCCAGTACATGCAGTATAAGGATGCTAATGAACAAGCAACAAGTGTGACAGAGATGAAGAAAGAAAAAAAGTACCTTAATCCCACCGAGTAGCGGAAGGTTACTAATCAAAAAATGCACTCAGTGCTTGGTCCATGCTCCATGGAAGGAAGAAACAAACAAAACTGGTGTGCACTGACTCATATGGAGCTAGCAAATAAGAGTGAGAATTAAGCCAGTGAGTAGTAAGCAATGGGTGGGCTCCACACCTTTTTTAGTAAACAAAATTCTCACAAGCGGCAGCTCATGCGTTGTCTCTGGCGAGACCTAAAAACAAATCTATCCTTGTGTAATGTAACTAGTGTTCATGTACAGCACTCTGATACCTTTGGGTAGAGTTTGCTCTATTTAAAACTGCAAAAGAAGGTGTAGAAACTAAGGCAACGAGGTGTAAAATGGAGAAAAGAGAGAAACTAACATCTCTTCCAAAAGAAAGACTTTAATTTCTCATTTAAAGATAGACTACAAGGTAATGCCCAGTTACTTACTGATGATCTTACTTATCCTTAGTCCAGGGAATCTTTGTCACAGTCATTAATTTTGAGGGTGGTTCCACCCTGGCAGAAGAAAGAAACAGAAAGTAAGATAGGGTTCACTCACCATCCAACCTTGGTATATATTGGTTACTTACTCTATCTCGCTTCCTGTAATACCATGCCCAAATTGAAGGCCAGCAAACAGCAAGAAATGTGGGGCAGTAATGTCTGGTTAATAAAAATTACCAGTAAGTAATCAGGCATTATCCCTACGTCCCTCAGTCCTTGTACTAGCCATTACTTTCAAGAATACCAATGCTCACAGGCCTCCTATTAGAAAATATTTGCAAAGACTTGTCAATGCTACACCCTTTAATTAGTGCTCATGAAAATCTAAGAATGTGAAGAAACAACAGCACTCAAAACTCCTTCACCAAAGAAATTAACCTACAGTTTCGCAGTTTGAATTCTGTGATGTTTGGCAAAGGTATTACTTGACACCCAGGTGGCCATCCTACATATTTCTGTCAAGGGGACACCCTGACCTTCCGCCCAAGAAATAGCCACTCCATGGGTAGAATGTCCCTTGATGCCTCCAGGCATAGACATTCCAGAGATGTTATAAGCAATGAAAATGGTAGAACAAATCCATATATTTATTTTGGAACCCAAAACCGGTTGATTCAAGCCTCCAAATGTGATGCTGATGTTCAGTCTTCCTGAAGTTCTTTCAAATTCAAGTAGGTGAACACAACCTGTTTAACATCAAAGAGGTGAAATTCTAGTTCCTCCTCGGAAGTAGAAGAGGAAAAGAAGGTTGGAAGGAGAATCTCCTGTTCTCTATGAAATAAGATCATATTTTAGGGAGAAAGGCAGAGTTAGGTTCCAAATCCACACCACCTGGATGGAAAGAAAAGGAGAGTTACATAGCACAGGTCCCAATTATCCTGCAAGATGTAATGGCCAGAGGAAAATCAGCTTGCATAGTAAGATAATTGAGATCCATGGACCGTAGTGGTTCAAAGTGAACCCCCTCAGGACTAGGGCCTGATCTCAAATAGGAACGAAGGGATTTTAGTAGACCTAGAATTAGAAAACCTCAGTCTATGATGCAGCAGAGTATCTTTACCACAACCTCCCCAGGGTTCACTGAAATCTTGACTAAAGGCTAGTGGGATCTTAAGGTGATGACTGCTAAATCCTTATCAAACCCATCCAATTAGAATTGAAGCACAGAAGAGAAGGCACAGAAGAGTGGAGAAATTGTGAGACATCAACTCTGAAAGACAACCCAGTGCTTAGGATAGGCCATAAGAGTTAAAGGTTGTCTAGAAGCCTGCAGCACCAGGGAAATGTGATCCTGAATCCTACTGTATGGAAATTCTAACATCTGAACTTCCAAACCAGAAAGGGAGAGAAAGGTATTCTTTAGAATGGTGCTACCAATATTGGTTTTATCAGAGAAAACCATGAATAGCGGGACCTAAATGGAAGGACTATGATATCCTCTGCAGTCTCTTGAGGAGACAGATAGAGAGTTCAAGAGGTTAGCCTCTAATGAGATGATCTATTTTAGAATTGTCTGTTCCTCTGATATGAATGGCCCTTAAATACAGTAGATGCAACTCTGCCCAGCATAATCTGTTGAGTTAGTAGGTTGAGCGGGCCAGACCTCATGCCCTGCCACCTATTTATGTACGTCATGATAACAGTATTGTCTGTTCCGATAAGAACAATAAGGTTTAATATCAAGTTCTGGAAATATTTCAAAGCTTTTTGAAAGGATGCAAATAATTTTGGTATGGCCCAACACACTCTGGCCCTCCACGTAATACATGTTTAAACCATGAAACGTTGTTTTGTTGAAGGCTCTAAAGACGCTTAAATGAGTGTGGAGCCAACCTCACCACTTATTCAGAATAAATGCTAGGCCACTTGAGTGTGTCCTCCTAAAGTAGGTTTTAGTTGCTGTTTATTATCATCTATTTTATTTCTTACAACAGGATCAGTTCACTGAGCCAAACAGGTTATTGTGTCTACCAAGGTTCAATTTATGACATAACCACATTGTTCTGTCCAAACAAGCTGTCTTCCAAGATTCCATAACATAGCCAACACGTGTTTTGCCCGGTTCTGGCCTGCGGGCCTACAGCTCTCAAGGCTTTATATAGAGCAAAGAAAATATATTGCTTAATATCAAAGCATCCTTCGAATCAACTTTGGTGCATGCAAGACATGGGGATGTGTAGCTCCCGAAATGGTCACCACATGAAAGAAAAACAAACAAAGAGAGGACAGAAAATTCAAGAAACTGTCTTCATCCAGCTTGTGTGTTGATAGTGAGCAATAAAAAGTACCCATGTGTCTTGTTAGAAGATCTAAGAGGTATAATATAGAAATAGAGTATCTGGTGCTTAAGATTCTAGATGGGAGTTGTCACTACAGGGGTTTTGTGAAATTACATTTAAATGCCAGTTCTTATTGTATGTGTTATTGGCAGGCATAAAGGACCACCGCAGCCACTCTAAGGTAAGGTTATCTTATAAACTTCCATGGGCAAATATTGTGAGAAGTACTCCAAGTTAAGCAACTAAATTCCACACGCTGTAAGAAAATCAAATAGCCAACTTGTAATCACATCTGTACATAGCTCCTTAACAGTCTATGGCCCTCATTACAACCCTGGGGGTCGGAGTTAAAGCGGCGGTAATACCGCCAACAGGCCGGCGTAAAAAAAATTGGAATCATGACCATGGCGGAAACCGCCAACATAGACAGCCACTTTAACACTCCGACTGCCACGGCGGTAGAAGCAAACACTGCATCGGCAACCACCAACAGACAGGCGGAAGACAATGTACCGCCCACACTATTATGACACACCAATCCACCACCTTTCCTGGGGCGGAACCAACGCTATCAAAAGCACGACGGAAACAGTACACAGACGGGAAAACACTCACCTCTCCACACCCCATGAGGAACCAGGACGCCATGGAGCCCGCATTGCAGATACTGCCGATGCTGTTCTTCCTTCTCTTCTATCAGGAGCACCAAAGACGGCGGCGACGACCACGGTGAGTACTGCACCTACAACACAGGGGGGAGGGAAAAGAGAGTGACACACACACGCAACACGCAACACCCCCAACCCCACCCTCACCCACAACTCCATACACACAAATACATGCTGCAACATTACATATACACTCCGCCCACCCCCTGGAAGAACGCAAGGACAAAAGGAAATGATTTGAACGAATGTAATCATGTGAAATCTCATCATCAAAGTTCAAAATCCAGTAAATACAAATATGTACACCAACTACACAAGTCCGGATAGTGTACTAATCTTTGTCCGTGGACCACTGGGCCCAAAATGCATGGGCGAGGCCCACACATGATACCTGCATCGAAACGGAGAGAACACTGTTGGGGCATCAGATCGAAATGAAACAGGCACCTCAGGGGGAAGAGGAGGGGGGCATCTCATCCTGATGAACGCACAACGCCACTGCTGCACGAGGCGGCTCCATGCCCATTGAGGTATTCTGGGGAGTGCAAAGCCACAGTCTCTCAAGAATCTCCAGTGGGTGGTTTGCCCACTACTTTATCATGGGGAGTACAAAGCCACAGTCTCTCAAGTCTCTCCAGTGGGTAGTTTTCCCACTGCTTTATCCTAGGGAGTGCAAAGCCACAGTCTCTCAAATCTCTCAAGTGGGTGGGTTGCCCACTGCTTTATCCTGGGGAGTGCAAAGCCACAGTCTCTCAAGTGGATAACAGTCTCCACTGGTTCTGGAGGGGGCTTTGTGCCCTGAGTGCTTCATCCTGCCAAGGACAGAGGTAGTGGATGTATATCTCCACTGGTTCTGGAGGGGGCTTTGTGCCCAGAGTGCTTCATCCTGCCAAGGACAGAGGTAGTGGATGTATGTCTCCACTGGTTCTGGAGGGGGCTTTGTGCCCAGAGTGCTTCATCCTGCCAAGGACAGAGGTAGTGGATGGATATCTCCACTGGTTCTGGAGGGGGCTTTGTGCCCAGAGTGCTTCATCCTGCCAAGGACAGAGGTAGTGGATGTATATCCCCACTGGTTCTGGAGGGAGCTTTGTGCCCAGAGTGCTCCACGTGCAGTGTGGCCAGTACAATTCACTCACCTGTGTGTGTGTGTGGCACGACATAGGCGAGGTACAGGTAGCATGATACGCCATGGAGGCAGCAACATACCCCACACTGCTGCGGATGCGCCTTCCACCTGCAGGTGCCAACAGTGATGACAATAATGCTTAATGGACGCTGCCCAGTGTCCTGGAACACTCCTCCAGCCTTGGACGACTGGCCACTGGGGATGGTAGGCATGTCAGCGGTGGTGCCACTGTCCGAGGACGTTGCGGGGCCGCTGGCGGTGCTTGCGGTGGTGTCTGTGGTGGCATGCTGGCGGCGGAGTCTGTGGTGGCGGTGCTTGCGGCCGTGTCTGTGGTGGCGGTGCTGGTGGTAGGGTCTGTGTCAGCACCTCATGAGGGCGAAAGCAGGATGTCTCCTGGAGCATCGGACGGCTGCCCACTGGGGAAGAGCCTGGGGACTGTCGCAGCGGCTGTAGACGTGCCGGAGGTGGTGCAGGTAGCGGTGCAGGTGGCGGTGCAGGTTGGCATGGACGTGGACAGAAGGTGTGACACTGGTCCCTCAGTCGGTGCCACCATGCCCTCTCCTGACCTGCCCTTCTGTTTTTGGCCCTTTCCCACCTTTGAAGGTGGCGCAGTTGTCTTGCCACTATCCCCTTTCGTTTTCACTGACCCCTTGGTGGCTGATGGTTTCGGCTTCTCCCTCCGGGATGTGTGCACCTTTTTCACCTTGGCAGGTGGCGGAATGTCCTTGTCCTCGCTACGTGGCACACTGGCAGCCCTGATGGTTGGCGCACTCCATGACCCCGCAGTTGCTGGCCCCACTGTGCCTGGGGATGTGGTGGCTGAGGTGCTGGGCTGGGACCTGGAAAGCCTGGCCCTAGGGGAAGGACTGGGGGGGGGAGGTGTAGGGAGGAGGTCAATGTTAGCCAGGAACAGTTTTTTAGACACACTGGGACAGGTAGATGGAGGGGTTTGGGAGTGGAGGAAGAGGTAGTGGTTGTAGGAGGTGTACGTCTGCTGAATTTGGGTGAAGGTGCATGGGCTGTAGGCTGTTGTGAGGTGGATGGCAGTTGGGTGGGTGTGTGCCTGCGTTTGTGTACTTTGGGAGGAGGGCTCACAGACACACTGGGAGAGGACACTGGGGATGTGTGAATGGTAGTGGGGGTGGTGAGTGCACGTGAGCGGTGTGTGGTGATGGGCGTGCTGGTGATGGAGCTAGTGGCTGAGGATGTAGTGCATGCAGGTGTGAGTGGAGACGAGACTGGGAGAAAGGGAGGGAGACGTAGAGGAGGGGGACACAGTGGAGGAAGTGGATGTTGGTATGTCTGCATGGGTATGGTGCTTGTGTGAGTGCCTGTGGGATGTGTGGTGCTTATGTTTGCCAGAGCCACTCTTGTGTGTTGATGTGTGTGCATGCTGGTCTGATGGTGTGCTTGGGATAGGCTGAGGTACAGGGGATTGGGTCTGGGTGGAGGAGGTTTGAGGAGGAAGGTTGGACACAGGGACAGTGGCTGCCATCAGTGCTGAGGCCAGAGCCTGAAATGCTCTCTGTTGGGCTGCCTGCCCAGAATGAATGCCCGCCAGGTATGCATTTGTTTGTTGCAAATTGCCTCACAACTCCCTGGATGGCATTCAGAATGGTAGACTGCCCAACAGTGAGGGATCTCAGGAGGTCAATAGCCTCCTCACTGAGGGCCACAGGGCTGACTGGGGCAGGGCCTGAGGTGCCTGGGGCAAAGGAAATACCCACCCTCTTGGGTGAGCGGGCACGGGACAGACGCTGAGGGGCTGCTGGGAGGGCAGTGCTGGTAGGGGGGGGTGGCGGCTGTACCTGTTGATGCGGTGGGCACAGAGGGGCCCGCCCCTGCAAGGGAGCTCCCATCAGAGGAGGAGTCGCTGTCGCTGGTCTCTGCTCCTGTCCCCGCTGTGGAGCTCCCCTTGCCCTCCGTCCCACTGGTGGCTTCAGACTCTGTAGCTTAACCCTCCAGGGCCGAGTGGGTTGCAGCTCCCTCCTGCTCCGGTGCCAATGCATCTCCGCCTGATGATGCTATTGCACACAAGAACTGGGAGACCACAAAAAGGGGGGGGGGAGACAGAAGAAAGACATGTTCAGTGCATGCAACACCACTACCGTTGGTGGACACAACACACAGGGAGAAGCCCTCTGCACTACGCCATGCACTGATAGTTCCTTGATTTTTCACATGCCCATGGGGTACGAGGCCTAAGACCAATTGCTGTACACCTAGAAGTCACAGGAGCCTGACTAGGTGTATATGGCTCTTACCACTAGTGGGGTTGGGGTGCCACATAGCCTGCCTCACAAGGGACCTTGTCTACCAAGATCGCCCTGGCCTAAGGGAACCCACTGCCCACCTCCCCCACCCAGACACCTCATAATGCACGCAGAGTCGGCTGAATGAGAGTGTACTGTTAGAGGGAAATCTGTTAATAAAATAAGACAGATCAATTTGACACAATAATATAGGTTTAATCGATTTTCAGCTGGGAACAACAGGCAGTCTCAACACAGAGGCCATGACTGAAGTTCAAAGTTCTGGTTCAAATACCAGTAGCATTTATACTGTAAAATCCACAAAAAACTGTGGTCAAAAGTTCAGCATTGACGTAAGCAACTACAAGCAGTACAGATAAGATAATGAGGTGCATCTGGAAAGAAGCACTTGCACTTGTTGGCCTCATGGGTGGGTAAGTTACACTGACGTCATTCACCATATCTATCATTCTGCACAACAAGAGATTGTGGGGGTCATTCTGAGTTTGGCTGGCGGCGGTTGCCGCCAGCCAAACGGGAACCGCCACTTGCCCCCTCTGCGGTCAAAAGACCGCGGAGGCCATTCTGGCTTTCCCGCTGGGTCGGCGGGCGCCCGCCAAAGGAGCGCCCGCTGGCCCAGCGGGAAAGCCCCTGCAACATTGAAGCCAGCTCCGAATGGAGCCGGCGGTGTTGCAGGGGTGCGACGGGTGCAGTTGCACCCGTCGCGATTTTCACTGTCTGCAATGCAGACAGTGAAAATCTCTCTGGGGCCCTGTTAGGGGGCCCCTGCACTGCCCATGCAGTGCAGGGGCCCCCAAGGGCCCCACGACACCCGTTCCCGCCATCCTGTTCCTGGCGGTAAAAACCGACAGGAACAGGATGGCGGGAAGGGGGTCGGAATCTCCATGGCGGCGCTGCTTGCAGCGCCGCCATGGAGGTTCTGCCCAAGCAGGGGAAATCCGGCGGGAAACCGCCGGATTCCCTTTTCTGACCGCGGCGTTAAAGCCGCGGTCAGAATGGGCAATGAAGCACCGCCAGCCTGTTGGCGGTGCTTCCGTTGCCGACGGCCAGGGTCGGAATGAGGCCCTATATGTTGCGTGCTGCTCATGGTAGCCCTGCCTTGCAAATACTTATCTGACCCTTGCACAGTTTCCCTTACCACAATATGAATGACTTGTGGTTTTTAGGACCCTTGTGCTAAGGCAGGATACACCCTTTTGTTCCACCCTGTATGTGGTAAGTGAACATTTTGAAAGCAACAGTTGGTGCAGCTTTAAAGAAAAACTCTCATTCTAATGTGGCTTGGGCCTCTTGTGTGTTTCAGCACAGCTAACCTAACAATGCAGCATGTGTATAAGTTTCCTAAGTAATAAGTGTTTGTTTGTCCTAAATATGACCTGCCTTTTCTTTTGAACCCACAGTCTGTTTTTTTTAACATGTCATGTATTAAGCCTTTCACTACATACATTGGTTTACAACTATCTCTAGCCTAAAATGTTTGTGTTGGGATTTGGGAACTTATGTTTGTTTGTATGTGATGTATTCCTATTCTTCCTACATCATTCCCCCCTCTAGTTGATTATTCAACTACTTTTCCTACCTTCCCATCTACTAATGAAACTAGGGGAATCACCACATACCCACTACTCTGTCCCTCCCAATTTAGCTGTCATCCTTTTGCAACATGCTATTATTACCTGAAAAATAAGACACATCAAAAGCAACAACACAATCAAAGGCAACAAGGCATTGAACAACCCCGACATCCAGGACGGCACCCATTCAAACCAGCCCTCGAACCACCCATCAGGGGCACCCCCCTCATCGATCATTTTCTTTTGTAGCTCATGCAATGTCTGAATGGCCTGAGTTAATGTCCCATTGTCCGCATCATTGGCCGGCACATAAGTACAACAGGCCGATCCAATCTTCTTACACACCCCTCCTTCCATGGCCGTCATGAAATCAAGTACATATCTGTGTTGCATCACCATCAGCCTAAGGGCTCGGAGTTCTTCCTTGATAGCATTGAACCCATCTTCAGTTGCATTTATGGTCTTCATCAATTCAAAGCGCGTGATCTGCAGCCAGCGTGCAGTTGCCTTCGCCTGAATGAATGGTAGGATGCTACCAAAAAAGATTTGGGCATCATTAAATACTTTCCACACTTCAGTACCAAGACACTCAGCAGCTCTTTTTTTCCGGTAATGGTGAAGCAAGGTTATTGGGCGGCTCATGGGATGGTTATGTAACTGAGAGATGTCCACACCTGGTATCACCAGGGAGGGTGTGTGCAAAGTCACTAGGGAGCAAAGGCCTTTCCAGTTCGGGGGTAGTTGCATGTGGAGCAGGGCCCCACACATCCAGTAGTGATCAATCAGGCTGGAGGTGACGCCCTGCATATTAGCGTTATAGGTGGTGATGTTGCAGTTCAGGTTACTCCCCACCTTCACTGTCCCTTTCCCTCTGAAACAAAGAGAAAACTGTGTTAATTTCATTGCTATTCTAAGGTGTATGGTAGTTCCTGTATATCTCTGTATGTGCGCATCCCATGTTTCCTGACATTGGCCTATTATCTAATTAAAGCTTAGTGGACCTTGTGTCTCAGTACCATTCCATATTGATATTGCTCTACAAGAGAACTTGGCCTCGGTATGCCATTTATCATGGGCAAATACTGATCCTGTGATACTAAGAACTGGCCTGCCTGCGCAATCAGGGGGCAGGTGTTTAGCTAAATAGTTACTATATTCAGATGATGGGTAAGACCTTCCAAAAATACCTCAACCTAATACCCATTTTTCCCAATCTGGGTGAAACATTGTTTGCCCTGCTTCCTTCATTCTTGATATCTCTTCCATTATCTCTTGTTTTTCTGTCAGGACTTGTAGGACTTCTGGGGTGGTGTCAAATCTAGTTGTGTTAACTCGTGCAGTTGCAGGACTAACGTGAGTTGGCTGTAGCTGTGCTCTCATTCTGCATAAAAATAGGTGCCGGAGACAATGTGTAATATTTGGGGATACCTCTTTAGGGAGATGCAATTTATCTACTCCAGCAGCATGGGGGATGAGAGAGCATACATAACAACTGGTGTCGGATGTGGATGTGCCTATACTGTGCATGTGCTGATACCACACATTGTCAAAAAAACGATATGGAGAGGGTGATGGTCAGTATCATTATCAACAGTTCTACACATGCGTGTAATAATTGATATAGCATCAAAAAAATATATATATCCAAGGGCTAAAAGCAGCAATATCAGTGCAACAAGGAGGAAAAACAAACATAAAATACATAACTTAAAAGAAGAATTGTCTAAGATTGAAGCTTTAGAGGGAGGCTTTACTCCGGTTGCTTCTCCTGTTCTCCCCCCTATTTTTCCTGCTCAGTGTCCAAAGGGATGAATGGCATGGTTGGGGCCAGGCGGATGTCCTGGAGGTGGTACCATGGTTTGTGGCCTTGGACTTTCACTGCTGTAGTCGTGCTGTCTGTCACTGGGAAGGGTCCATTGAATTTGCAGTCCTTCCACTTTCTGACAAAATTGCGAATATATACTAAAATTCCCATAGGTAATGGTGTTTGTTGATCCTTTGCAGGAGATGCGTTGGCGTGCTTCTTGGCTGCACGTGTAACCTGTTTAGAGAAGAACTTTGCAACTTTGGTTAGCTCAGACATGTATTCATTCATTTCAGTTTTTACAACTTCGGGTGCACTCTCAGTCTCCAATTTATGTCTAGTTGATGGCACAAATGTGCTCATTGTTCTACCTGTCACTATTTGATAGGGAGTTAAATGATGATCTGATCCTGGGGTCTTTCTCAAAGCAAAGAGGGCTAGTGGGAGACAGTAGAGCCATTTTTTTTCAATGTCACACATAGTTTACTTATTCTGTTCTTGAGGAGGACATTAAGGCACTCCACAATTCCATTGCTTTGCGGATGATAAGCTGAGGACAATTTGTGTGTTATTCCTAACAAGGTGGTGAGGTGAGAAAAGATATTATTGACGAAATGGGTGCCATTGTCGGATCTGATCCCCTCAAGGACACCCCACCGCGTTATTACCTCACGGATGAAAGAATTTGCAGCAGATTTGGCATCACAGTGAACACAAGGTCCTGCTTCAATCCACCTTGAGAATGGGCAGACTACAACTATAAGATAGCGATAATGATTGCGTCTGTCAATCATATCAATGTAGTCAATGTGCAGTTCCTTAAAGGGACCTTGTGGACGAGGTATTGTAGAAGCTATTACCTTAAAGGTAGGATTTGGTGAATACTGCTGGCACACTGTGCAGGTGTGTATGTACATTGTAATCATCTCATGTAAGTTAGGGACAAACCAATCCTGACGTATTTGGAGGGACATATTGTCTCTAGCAGTATGTGAAGGAAGATGTAGCTGGTTTAGGGCTATCAGTAGCAATGCTTGGGGCATGACAGGCTTCCCTGTTGATATTTGTCTGTATATTAAATCTGTTCCTGTTTGTGTACATCCTCTGGCTTCCCACAACTGTTTCTCATGCTCTGGTGCATTTTCTTATATCTCTCTTATATGCAGGTGAGCTGTCTCTGTGTAATGTCTGGATGCATTCAAAGGGTCTGAAGATGTCAGTGTTTCACTAGCTAACAAAACTGTGGTATGTGTATCACTAAGAGGGCGTGTTGCTGCATCTTTGTCTGCCCAATCAGCCAGGGCATATCCACGGGACACAAAATCCTGAGCATTAGTGTGGGCTGAGCATTTCACTACTGCAACTGCATGTGGCAATGTTAAAGCTTGTATCAAGTCCTCTAAAAGGGGGCGGTGCATGACAGGGCTTCCATCAGACTTGAGAAATCCCCGTCTATTCCACCGCATAATGCTGGAATGCACTGTTGTAGTGACATAGGCTGAATCAGAGTATCCTGTTATTGTTTCTCCTTCCCCTTGTTTGAGGGCTGCCACTAAAGCTACTAATTCAGCAGCCTGGGCTGAATATTGAGATAGCAAAGTTATCTGTTCAGTTATCTGCAAGGGGTCCGAAGAGTTGTGGAAGATCCATCCACAAAATATACAACACTACCTGGAATGGGGTCTTCTGTTGCTTGGCTACACTCATCTGGAGTATATGTGACACAATCATGGGCATCATCATCAGTGTCTGAAATGGGGTGTGCAAAGAAGGTAGCAGGATTGACTGTGTGGCATTTAACCACCTTCAAGGATGGTAATGATAATATTATCTCGTAGCCTGATACTCTCTGTGTTGTTAGTGTTGTTTTAGCTTTCTGAATTATTGCAAACACAGCATGTTCAGCATACAGTGTCAAGGGTGCGCCCATGACAATGGGAGCACTTTTCTCTACTGCAAAGGCTGCTGTGGCTAGTGCTTGTTCGCAAGGGTAATGACTTTTCATGACAGAATCAAGTAGGCCACTAAAATATGCAATTGGTTTGTGGCCTAAAGGATACTTTTGGGTGAGGACAGCTGTCATCACCTGGCCATTACAGTGGCAAAAAAGAAAAAACTCTTTGTTATAGTCTGGTGTTCCTAACACTGGTGCATTTGTTATATCTGTTTTTATCTTACTGAAGGTTTGTTTCATCTCCGTAATCCATGCTATCCTGTCTTTCTGTGTTTTCCCCTGTTTGATAGATGCAAGCAGTGGGGATATTAAAGTACTGTAGTCAAAAACCCATTGTCTGACATAATTACATAAGCCTAGGAAGTTCTGCATTCCTTTCACAGTCTCAGATTCTGTCATCTGCTGAATGGATTCTGCTCTCCCAGGCATAAATCGGCGGCCTGATGCTGACAGTAGTTGCTCCAAGTATTGAACTTCTTCCTGGCAGTACTGTAATTTGTCCCTGTCTACCTTGTAACCTCTTTGAGCAAGGGTGCACAACAGGGACACAGAGTCCTTTCTACACTGCTCTTCTGTTGGACTACAGATCAGTAGGTCATCAACATACTGCAACACTGTGCTGTCACATTGAAAATTGGTGAGGTCATTGTTGACTGTCCTGTTAAAGACACTAGGGGACTCACAGTACCCTTGAGGTAATCTGGAATACAGGTACTGTGAACCACAATAGGAAAATGCAGTCAAATAATGACTGTCTTGGTGCAGGGGAATGCTGAAAGATGCATTCTTCAAGTCTATGACTGTAAAGTATCTAGCATCTTGAGGTATGTTGGTTAGGATGATGGAAGGGTCAGGTACTACAGGGAATTCTGGTATCACTATGTCATTAAGGGGGCGCAGGTCTTGAATCATGCGCCACAAATTTCCCTTGGCCTTCTTTATAGGGTAAATTGGGGTGTTGCAGGGGGATACACCTGGGTATATGACTCCCTGCTCCACCAATGCCTCTATAACAGGTGCAATGCCCTCCTCTCCTTCTTTGGATAGAGGATATTGTCTCACTCTTGGCAGTATTGCTCTTTCCTTCAAAGTTATTCTGAATGGTACTGCTGTGCGGACAAGGCCTACATCATAAGGGCATTTTGTCCATAAGTTAGAGGGTACCTGCGCAAGGCCATTATCTTTGATAGGACTGGAGACATTTATTGGTATCACAGGCCTTGTCTCCAGTGTGGTGCGAAAAGGTACACTGTTTTGAAAAACAATCTCTGTCCTTCTAAAGTCATCAGCAAACAACTGGTCATCTGATATGTCGCCCACCTGCATATTGGGATCATAAAAGATGACACATGCCCACATCGCACCAGTGTGGTCACTTGCCATCAGTGTCCCATAGGTGGGGGACACTTCTAGAGCCTCTATTTCCAGAATGAGGTTTTTGTCTAATGTTTCAAAATAGGGGCCCTGTCGTCTAAAGAGAAAGTTTTTCGGTAATTCAACTAGTTTCCCTGTCAGTTCCGGTGTTTCTGCTATGATGGTGTACACTGCTCTAGTAAAGGCTAAAATGTCTACAGGTCTGGCTTTAGCTTGGTTACCATCTAGGGGGTGTGTAACCATTGTCATAATGCGTGTACTAGATACTCCAGGTGTTGAACAGATCCTAGTCCCATCCTCTTCAAAGTGAATAGTTATATTTAATTTTGCCATGAGATCACGTCCTAGCAGATTAGCTGGTGCATTTGGGGAGAATAAGAAACATCCATCAACATACCTCCCACCTATTTCCATCTCCACAGGGTTAGTGAATGGAGCCCTCATTACAGCCCCGGAGAACCCCTGTGTGCCCATTGATAAATTTGACAATGGCAGTCCCTTCTCACAGATACAGGACCTAGTGGCCCCAGTGTCGATGAGAAAGGTGTACTACTTGTCATTTATGGCTACCATCACAGTGCGTTCCTCATCTGGCCTGTGGGTTACCGATAAGACTGGACACATGAGACTTCTCCTTGGGCACCTTCATTGGGCATATCCTCCCATGTAGTTTTGCTGGAATGGGTTCCCTCCCCTGACAGTTACCCCTCCTTGTAAGTTCTGGTGCTGCAAGGTGGGCTGCACTGTCTGCTGTGGCCCATACTGTATTTGGGGTACTGATTGCTGTAACTGCTGAGGCTGTATCTGTGGTTGAGGCTGCAGTTGTATTTGGGGCTGTGGGAGATATATCACTTGGGGACTCGTGGCAGTTTGTGCTACAATGCCACCAGGCGGTACCATTTGTTGGCCATAATTTGCCCTTGTCTGGTTGCTAAGTTCATCTTCCTTTTTAAACCTACAGTCTCTAATGAAATTTCGTGTCATTTTGCAATAGTGGCATGTCTGTCCACTCTGGAATGTGTTTACTCTATTTCCCCCAAACCTTCCTCGCCCTCCTCTTCCATTATTCCTGTTATTGCTTCTCTGGGCATACTGGTAGTGCCTTCAGGCATTGGGGTGCCTGAAGGAGGCATTCCCAGGGACATTGCAGCTAACTGGGTGGTGGCAGTGGCAATTCCTTCCTCTGTTTTCTTGGCTAGTTTCTGCTGGACCAATTTAGCTTCTGCTTTCTCTATTTTATCTTTCTCGCTCTTTTCTTTTTCTTGTCTCTTCCTACAAATGTGTATTATGTATGCTTGTATCTCTGTCCATGGTTTGGCCTCCAAGGCCACTATATTATCTAATTTATTCTGCACTTCAACTGGCAGACCCTTTATCACTATATTGAAAAATAGTATTGCATTCTGTCCAGTTACATCCCAACTCTCCCCCACTTGTTGTGTCCATTTTTCCTTCATTCTGCTAAGGAATTGGGCTGGGTCCTCATTTGGCTGCATTGTTTGTGCCATAAGGGACCCAATGTCTGGCCTGTCTGGATACATTTTCCTCAGTTGTTTCCAAACAATTCCCCCTACTCTATTAAAGGGTGCCCCATTACATTTTGGGTTAGTCAATGTCACATCCTTTACTCCTGCCTTTGTGAACAGTGTGTCTGTCTCATCTCCTACAAGGGAACTTAGTAAACTCTTAATGTCCCCTATTGCAAGAGGAATCCCTGCAGTATGTTTCTCCAGAGCTGCTATCCATTTCCCAGCACCCTCAGCAAGTTGTGGCAACTGTTTTTTAAGATTTTCTTTGTCCATCTGGGGCCATGGTATATATTGAGGCGTCCCTGGGCCCTTGAATATTAAGGGCAGTTGTGACAGGACTGTAGTCCTATTGCCAGTAGGGTGACGAGAGTCATACTTACAAGCATATCTCTGCCACACCCTTAAACTTTTCTGCATATAGGGATAATCCCAGTAAGGATCCCCTGCACCCTGAAAAATGCACATTTCTGCATTAGCCATGTCTCGGGGTTCAAAGGAACCCTCTCGCGGCCATGGTGTCATCTGTGATGCCAATCCTTCTGTCCAACCTGCTAGGTTGTCAGTAAAAGGGACAACATTATACCAACTATTTTCATACTGAGCTACTATTTCATTGGGCGTCAAATTATTGCCAGGACATACAGGGAATGCATGTACCATGCTTTTCCTCAGTGTAATTTTTCCTGCCATATCAAATGTTCCCTTTCTCTCACATGGGCGTGCATGCGCCGCATCAAATACTAATCTCTGTAATTCTCTTGGCTTCTTTTGTAAAGTCTGTCCTGTCTTATTGTTTTCTTCTCCCTCACAGGCATATTGGGACTGTTCCTTGTTATGGTCCTCAAGAAGGGACATTCTTTTAACATGTTCAGTGATGTCATTTAACGCCCCCTCTGATCCTTTGTAGGATTTTTCTAAACCCATATCTTCTGCTGCTTTGTGTGGAGACTGTGTCATCTAGTCCTTCTTGTTCAATTATTTGTGGCCTAGTGAGGGCCCTTGACTGCCTCAGGGGCCCTTCCTCCTTTTCCTAAGTCGCTCTTTGGTCTACCCGTCCATCTTCCTGCTCTGTGACCCACTTGCCTACACTATTCTCTTCTGCTCCTGAGTGCATGAACCTCCAGCACTCTGTGGGAGGACTTTCTGGTGTGAAAGCTAACCTTCTTGTCTCATTTTTTATATTGGTACTCGGTTTTGTCAAAACACCTTCCTTTTTACTAGCCCCCTCCATTCTCTGTACCCCTCTTGATCCCTCATTAGATATACCTTCATTCTTCCTAGTGGGGGACATCTCGTCCTTTAAGTGTAATGTGGCATCTACTGTCCCTATGTATTTAGTACTGTCCCCACCTGACATTTCCCATGGTGTACTGGCCAATCAAGGACATGGAGATGGGTGAACATATTCTCTATGTTTAGAAAAAGATTCTAATGGTGGGCTATACTCTGGGTCTGTATATCCCACAGCATGGGGATGTGAAGAGGTGGGTAGTGAGTGTGGAGCACCAGGTTGCAATGTATACATGCCCTGTACCTTTGCACTGCCTAACCTTAATTGCACATCTTGATAGGGGGTGGGGGTGGAGGAGCCAAAGGGAGGGTTTGAGGCTTTGTATTTGACTCATTCATATTTGTTTCACAAATGACCCTCCATTGGTCTAGTGTGATCTCTAGTTTATTTCCCTTGTATTTACTCTGTAGGAAGGTGGCCATGTGTTCTATTATTGTATTATCAAATGTGCCCTCTTTGGGCCATGCATGTGCAAGTTTTAATGTTGCTTTGTGCCATTCCTTACAGTATTTTCCTATCCTGTCCTTGTCTCCTGAGAACACTTTAACCATGTGTTCTAAAGGAGACCCCATGTCTGTTTAGTGAACTTAATCCTTTATACTATATGGTTTACACTCTAAATGGACGTCTATTTACTTCCTAGGGTATTTCCAGACTTCACATAAACTATTATTAGGCTGTGAAGGTGAACATCAATATATATATATATATATATATATATATATATATATATATATATATATAAATATCCCTAATCTCTGAAAGACTTTGTTCATTTATATATATACTGGGTAGGTGCATTTATGTGTGGCCTAAGTGGTTTGTTTGCCTGACACAACAAACAATAATATTATTGTGATATATATACATGTTTATAAATTACTCATATCCTAAATTCCACACTGGGAGGTCCCTAATAAATGCATACAGTAGGAGGTCTAATACTAAATATGAGTCTGTTATTATTGCAGGGAATTCACATGACTGTTGCCCATGGTTCCACTGAAAAATTGCAGTAACTTCAATATATTCACTTTCCGGCCACAAGGTGGCACTAGTGTCACACATGAAAAATTAAAACGAAATTGTTTTTTTATAGGCCTTCAAAGGGGTGCTTTACTCTTGGAAAGACAACTGTAACAGGTTTTGTAGATTTCAAAATAAACTCTTTTATTCTAATTATGCGAAGATCCTGTTCACATCTATCTGAAAGGTAGTTAAATATATTTGTATGTATAGTAGCTGATAATTCTCCTTGTATTTGTATACCTTCAATATATGTGTGTATGTCCCAGTCTATACTATTTGATAGTTCATCTAGCCTCCAATCTTGAGGCTCTATAGTTTCATAATGGGGATAATAGTTAGTAGTGTCAATATTTGTTATGGGGTTCATGAGGCTACTACACTACTTTTAACTTGTATTAGTTCTTTGAATAATTTTTTATAATTGTCTAACAGGCATTTCTCTTATCTCAATGTAGGTTGTTTTTAGGCCTAGGGGTGATATACTATAAATACCTAGGCATTCATAAACTTCTGACTTAAAAAATGATTCTATGGTATTGATATTGCTGCTCTACTAAGGTCAGTTCTGTTGCAGAGGGCGACAGCCTGACCGTTATAAAAATGAATAATTAATTCAGGGATGTGGAATTAATTAGTTGACTTTGTTGGGACATTACTTTACTTTTGAGTATACTGTTATGACCTAACCTTCATAAGAATAGGAGGTCTGATACTTATTCCTAAATTATACACTAAATAACATACTTAAATATTGACATTATTTTCTGGCCACATTTCTATCTATACATGCATACACATACACAGTAATTCTCATTTTCATACTAGGGCAAACAAAATACTACTGGTTACTTCCCTCTGGATTCATAGAGGGGACAACTTTTCACTATTTGCAACTACAAATTGTGACTTCCAGACTTAAGGTCTGGGTTAGGTTGACATGAGTGTTCTTTAGAACTTACCCTGATTGCTCAGCCCCAAGTCCACCACTACTCCTGACCACTTTTGACTTACTTAGTCAAGCTCCCTGTATCTTCCGGACTTACCACCGGGATCCCTTAATATTATCTCAATTCATACACAATCTTGCATGCAAACACAAAAATTACATACATTACAGTGTCAAAATTGTAAATGTCTTTATAAAATAAAAGGAACAGACCTCGTACTTTGTCCACTCAACTACCTTCCACTGAGACCCATCTGTCCCCACGAAATCAGAGATTTTTACTTAAATGTTGTCATCTCCCTTACCTCTTTAAAAAGTGCTCAAATCACCTCGTGGAGACAGGCAGGGCCCCCAGACCAGCAGTTGGTGAGATCAAAGTAGAGCTCCTGTCTTAGCTGGCCAATATGTTAGAGGGAAATGTGTTAATAAAATAAGACAGATCGATTTGACACAATAATATAGGTTTAATCGATTTTCAGCTGGGAACAACAGGCAGTCTCAACATAGAGGCCATGACTGAAGTTCAAAGTTCTGGTTCAAACACCAGTAGCATTTATGCTGTAAAATCCACAAAAAACTGTGGTCAAAAGTTCAGCATTGACGTAAGCAACTACAAGCAGTACAGATAAGATAATGAGGTGCATCTGGAAAGAAGCACTTGCACTTGTTGGCCTCATAGGTGGGTAAGTTACACTGACGTCATTCACCATATCTATCTTTCTGCACAACAAGAGATTATGGCTCTCATTACAACATTGGCGGTAAAAGCCGCTTACCGCCGTGCAGAAGACCACCACGGTCATTATGACCCACTGCTCGCAATCCGCCAAAATTCAGACACCCACACAAGTCCGCCACACCAAAGGTCAGTGATAAACTGGCGAAAACAAAACCGCCATCGTCACGCCAACAGAAATACGCTCACACTATCACGACCCACGAATCCACGCAGCGGTCTTTCAACCGCGGTATTCCATTGGCGGTACACACTGCTGCGCTCAAAATACACACACATCTCCAAAACACCACCACATTGGACAATTCCAACTACACACACCTGATACACATACACACACCACTCCCACACACTCAATACAATATAAAACACACACCCACATCACCCACAAACCCTTACTTCAACAATTGAGACAGAAGGCCAGAGAGAGACACCACCTGAAAGAACAATAGCATTCACAGACACACAATACAATCACCCACATAACTTCCACACACCTCACACAACACACCACTACATATCACCCCACTTATCACTACACACACCACCCCACACATCACCCACACCACCCCATGGTACGGCAAAGACACCCCAGGTTCTCCGCAGAGGAGCTCAGGGTCATGGTGGAGTAAATTGTCTGGGTAGAGCCACAGCTATTCGGATCACAGGTGCAGCACACCTCTATAGCTAGGAAGATGGAGCTATGGCAGACAGGGTCAATGCAGTGGGACAGCACCCAAGAAATAGGGATGACATCAGGAAGAGGTGGAATGACCTACGGGGGAAGGTGCGTTCCATGGTCTCAAGACACCACCTTGCGGTTCAGCGGACTGGCGGCGGACCCCCACCTCCTCCCCCACAACTAACAACATAGGAGGAGCAGGTCTTGGCGATTCTGCATCCTGAGGGCCTCGCAGGAATAGATGGAGGAATGGACTCTGGTAAGTCAAATCTTAACTATTACATCCCCCACCCTACCTGCATGCTATCACATACCCCACCCTCACCCCCAACGCCATCACTCCAACTCCTCACAAATGTCCCAATATCATAACCCACCCATCCCAACACCAAGCCCTGCATGCCACTACAAAGCATGGACACCCATCACCAATGCATGGCCACTGCACATACCCACACACACCCCTAAAAAATTATCACACAAGGTCCCACACAAGAATGCAAGCACTGGGGTACACGGTCACCACCCATTGCACACCATGCCACACACAGATGTAATAAACATCCCTTTATACCCCTGCAGGACCCCTACCCAACGACACCGGACAGGAGGGTCCACACATGTCCACACCACCAACAGAAGAGGCCCACAGTGATGACAGCAGCTCTGTCCAACTGGATCTAGATGACCAGCCCGGCCCATCGGGGACCTCTGGACAGTCGGTTCCCCTGACACAGTCACAGGCCACCACAGAGCTTCCCCCCTCTGGAAACACCAGCACAGCACCCACCCAGCGGGCCCATACCTCTGTCCCCAGGACACGTCAATCAGCAGTGTGTCCACCACTACAGGGAACCCAGGCTAACCCACCACCCCAACAACAACAGGGACATGGGGGCAGTGGCAGTGGGCACACGGTCCAGGGGACGGAGGCCCAGGAACACAGGGGAACTGGGAGGGCTCCTGTGCGACAGGGGGAGGACAGGCCAAGGTAACCCACTCTCCACAGGGCCCTCTCCAACATCATGGGATCCTACCACCATTCCCAGGAGACGATGGCAACGGTACTGGCCAAATTTCAGGAGACAATGGAGGAAAGACATGTGATCATCACCTACAGGCTTGATCGTGTCACAATCCTGGAACAGTGTGCCCAGCTGGAGCCAGACCTGATGTCAGCTATCCGCCATCCCACAGGAATCCCCCCTCAAGTGCAGGTGCTGTCAGTACTCCATTTCTTGGCAAGTGGTTCCTTTCAAACAACAGTGGCCATTGCGTTAGGTATGTCCCAGCCAATGTTTTCTAACGTGTTGTCCAGAGTGTTGGCTGCCCTGCTGAAACACATGCGCAGCTACATCGTGTTCCCTCGGGTGGAGGATTTGCCCACAGTGAAAGGTGACTTCAATGCCCTGGGACATATCCCCAACATCAATGGTGCCACTGATGGTACACATGTGGCATTGGTACCCCCCCGCAGGAGTGAACAGGTGTACAGAAACCGGAAGAGCTACCATTCGATGAATGTGCAGATGGTGTGTTTGGCAGACCAGTACATCTCCCATGTGAATGCCAAGTTTCCTGGCTCAGTGCATGACGCTTACATTTTGAGAAATAGCAGCATCCCTCATGTGATGGGGCAACTCCAGAGGCACCATGTGTGGCTAATAGGTGAGCCCAAGGTCCCAATACAGTTGACATAGGTGTCTGGATATGGGGTTGTCCCTAAGGGTTAGTGTGTGTCTAACAGTTGTCCCTCAACATTTTCAGGTGACTCTGGTTACCCAAACCTGTCATGGCTACTGACCCCAGTGAGGAATCCCAGGACAAGGGCAGAGGAACGCTACAATGAGGCACATGGGCGAACTAGGAGGGTGATCGAAGGCACCTTTGGCCTCCTGAAGGCCAGATTCCGGTGCCTCCATATGACAGGTGGTTCCCTATACTACTCACTGAAGAAGGTGTGCCAGATCATCGTGGCCTGCTGTATGCTGCACAACCTGGCTTTGCGACGGCAGGTGCGTTTTCTGCATGAGGATGTGCCAGATGGTGGTCTTGTGGCAGCTGTGGAGCCTGTGGACAGTGAAGAAGAGGAGGCAGAAGAAGAGGATATCGACAACCGAAACAACATAATCATGCAATACTTCCAGTGAGACACAGGTAAGAAGATGTCACTGCCTCCCACGTCTCATACTATTATTCGAGATAGCACATGTCTGTCATTTTCACTCAGTGTATGGACCCTGACTTGTCACTTTGCCTTTCCATTTCACAGATGTGGGTCACACTTTGTGCCCTCTGCTATGTTTCCTCCTGGCCTACAGCTGTGTTACATTGGTATTTGCACAAGTAAATTGACATTGCTATATTCCATGGTTATTGCAATTACACATTTGTGAAAGCAGACTGACTCCAGATTGTTTTGTGATTGAAGTGTGTTTATTTATGTGAAAATAAGTGGAGAGGGTTGTAAAATGGGCTGGGGGGATGGTAGAGGAATGTCCATGGCAGAGTCCAGTGTATTTGTTTCACATGTGCATTGTCCAAGGGGGCATAGGAAGTGGAGCAATGGCAGTTTGACATAGTGGGACAGAAGGGTGACATTCAGGGGGGTCTCATTTCCTGGCAGGGGTCTTGGCAATGTTCTCTGTCTTGTTCCTGTATCTCAGGGACCGTTTGCGTGGTGGTTCTCCATCTGCAGGAGGTGGGGTGCTGGTGTTGTGTTCCTGTGGCGGTGCCTCCTGTCCACTAGTGCCGGCGGAGGTGGAGGGCTGTTCATCATCCAGGCTAGTGTCAGGGGCCCCTTGTTGTGCCACTGTGTCCCTCCTGGTGTTGACAAGGTCTTGCAGCACCCCTGCAATGGTGACCAGGGTGTTGTTAATGGACTTCAAGTCCTCCCTGATCCCAAGGTAGTGTTCCTCCTGCAGCCGCTGGGTCTCCTGAAACTTGGCCAGTACCGTTGCCATCGTCTCCTGGGAATGATGGTAAGCTCCCATGATGTTGGAGAGGGCCTTGTGGAGAGTGGGTTCCCTGGGCCTGTCCTCCCCCTGTCGCACAGCAGTCCTCCCAGCTTCCCTGTTGTCCTGTGCCTCTGTCCCCTGAAACGTGTGTCCACTGCCACTGCCCCAGGTCCCTGATCGTCCTGTGTTAGTGGGGTTGCCTGGGTTCCCTGTAGTGGTGGACACACTGCTGATTGACGTGTCTTGGGGACAGAGGGATGGGCCTGCTGGGTGGGTGCTGTGCTGGTGTTTCCTGAGGGGGGTGGCTCTGTGGTGGCTTGTGACAGTGTCAGGGGAACTGACTGTCCCGAGGTCCCAGATGGGCCGGGCTGGTCATCTTGATCCAGTTGTGCAGAGCTGCTGTCATCACTGTGGGTCTCTTCTGTGGGGGGACTGGATATGTCTGGCACCTCCTGTCCGGTGACGTTGGGCAGGGGTCCTGTTGGGGTGTAAAGGCATGATTATTGCATCTGTGTGTGCCATTGTGTGCAATGGGTAAGTGACACTCTACTCCAGTGCTTGCATTCTTGCCGTGGCCCTTGTGTGATAGTTGGTTTAGGGTTTGTGTGGGTATCTGTAGTGGACATGCTTTGGTGATGGGTGTCCATGCATTGGTGTTACATGCAGGGCTTGTTTTTGGGATGTGTGGGTTGTGTTGGTGGGGTATCTGTGGGTTGTTGGGGTGATGGGTGTGAGGGTAAGGGTGGGGTATGTGATGGCATGCAGGTAGGGTGGGGGTGAAAGTAGTAAATATTTGCCTTACCAGAGTCCAGTCCTCCTGCTATTCCTGCGAGGCCCTCAGGATGCAGTATTGCCAAGACTTATTCCTCCCATGTTGTTAGTTGTGGGGGAGGAGGTGGGTGTCCACCGCTATTCCTCTGGACAGCAATCTGGTGTCTGGAGACCACGGAAAGCACCTTCCCCCGTAGGTCGTTCCACCTCTTCCTGATGTCATCCATAGTTCTTGGATGCTGTCCCACTGCGTTGACCCTGTCGACAATTCTGCGCCATAGCTCCATCTTCCTTGCAATGGAGGTGTGCTGCACCTGTGATCCGAATAGCTGTGGCTCTACCCTGATAATTTCCTCCACCATGACCCTGAGCTCCTCCTCAGAGAACCTGGGGTGTCGTTGAGGTGCCATGATGTGGTGTGGGTGATGTGTGAGGTGGTGTGTGTTGTGTTGTGTGAGGGGATGTGTTTGTGTGTGTTGTTTGAGGTGCGTGGGTGTTGTGTAAGTGGTGGTGTTGTGTTCCTGTGGATGCTGCTGTTGTTTAAGGTAGTGTATCTCTCTGGCCTGCTTTCAATTTCTGGTAGTAAGGGTTTGTGGGTGATGTGGGTGTGTGCTTTATATTGGATTGGGTGTGTGGGTGTGGTGTGTATATGTGTATCAGGTGTGTGTATTTCGAATTGTCCAATGTGGTTGTGTTTTGTAAATGTGTGTGTATTTTGAGCACGGCGGTGTGTACCGCCAATGGTTTACCGCAGTTAAAAGACCGCTGCGTTGATTTGTGGGTTGTGATAGTGTTGGCGTATTCTTGTTGGCGTGACGGTGTTGGTTTTGTTATCGCCAGTTTATCACTGACCTTTGGTGTGGCGGACTTGTGTGGGTGTCTGTATTGTGGCGGATTCTGAGCTGTGGGTCGTAATACCTGTAGCGGAATTCCGCGGGCGCAGCGGTATGTTGGCGGTCTTCTGCACGGCGGTAAGCAGGATTTACCGCCAGGGTTGTAATGAGGGCCTAAGTTTGCTATTTTACAAAGTGGCCAAAACTGCAATCATATTACTTCAGTTGTATCATAGTCCAAATTCACCCGGTGCTATAACAGAGCTGAAAACTGCCCATTTATTGGATAAATACCAAGCTTTGGAATTACAACATATCTGTTCATATCTAGCCACGAGAAAAGAGCGTCTAACAGTTTAATACATTGCTCTAGTTGTCCCCTTGCCGAGTTCCTAAATCCAGCATCTGCTACAATTTCTGTGGTGTTAGACCTGTCAGCTTTTGGTGTGCTTTCCCCCTTCTGTTTGTCTTCTGACCTCCTGTTTTTTCATCCTGTGCTGAATTTAGTTTTTTCTGACTTTATGACTCTAGGCACTTTACCACTGCTGACCAGTGCTAAAGTGCGTGTGCTCGCTGTCTGAATGGTTTTGGTGATTGTTTATCCATGATTGGCATATTTGATTTACCAGTAAATCACTAGTATAGTGCACTAATTGTACCCAGGGCCTGTAAATCAAATGGTACTACCAGGCCTGCAGCACTGATTGTGCCGCCCATATGAATAGCCCTGCAAACATGTCTCAGGTCTGCCATTGCAGTGACTGTGTGTGCAGTTTTAAACTGCTATTTCGACCTGGCAAATGCACCCACTTGCCAGGCCCAAACATTCCCTTTTACTACATGTAAGTCACCCCTAAGGTAGGTAGGCCAAAGGCAGCCCCATGGGCAGGGTACAGTGGATTTAAAAGGAAGGACCTCCACTGGTGTGTTTTTCATTTCCTAGTAGTGAAATACTGCTAAATTCACTTTACGCTATTTCAAGGCCTATCTATCAAGGCCTAAACTTCCCATAGGTGAACATGGGGATTGTCTTGAAATATCTTTCAAGTGCAATTTCCCGTTGGGAGCAGATGGAGATCTGGAGTTTGGTGTCTCTGAACTCACAAGTTAAAACTACATCTTTTGGTGAAGTTATGTTTTTAAATGTAGGTTTGAAAATGCCGCTTTAAAAAGTGGGGATTGTCTTGCTCAACTATTCTGTACCTCTGCCTGGCTGTGGAATACACGTCTGGGTAAGGATGACAGTTGGGCTCTTTGTGAATTCACTCTAGATAGTCACACAAAGGGAGCTGAGGTGTGCCCGCAGATCCTTGTGGGTCTTCCTGGGCTAGAGTGGTGGGAGGAGCTGACACTTGCACCTGAACAGGATTGTGCCTGTCCTTACACAAAACAGTCTCCAACCCCCTGGGGTGTGTCTGGGACCAGGGCAGGAAAGGGAGGGCCTTGTGCACTACAAATACTTTCATAAAAAATACTTTACAAAACAATTTACAAAAGTTCGCCTACTTCAAAGGCAGAAATTAGTATAGGTATTGGACATCTGAGACCTCAACTTTAGGATCCTTCTTGACTGAGGACATTCTGCCAGGAAGAAGAGTTAGATGCTGTAGAAAGGACTGCCACTCTCTCTGTTGTTTTGCTGTGCTGGTCTGCTGCTTGCTACTTCTGTCCTGGGAGTGAAAGGACTGGACTTTGCTTTCTAGATCCTGCTTCCAAAGGTTCTCGAAGGGTTTGGTCTGAGCTTGTCTCCTGTTAGAAGACTCAGGGACATCAAAGACTTGACCTGCCAGCACCTGGGTTCTCTTGTTGAGAGTGCCAAATCCAGTTCCTAGGCCCTTGGGAGTGAGTTCTGGTGTAACCAAGAAGAAACCAAGTACATTGACTCCAAAGCAACTTCAGAACCAGCACCACTGTCTGACTCCACGCATCTGCCTGCACCAGAGCCGTGGTCTCTCCTGAGTACAACAATTGCAACAGATGTCGTAGGCCCGACGCTGCTGCAGCACCTCCGAAGTCCCACCGCAGCCTGAGTCCGGAGTGCCATGACACCGACATCTGTGACAAAAGTGTGATTGTGACACCGCGAAGTTGACACATCACATCTTGACCTGATGAATTCACCGACCCACTGGATTGTAAGGAACCAGCCCCTCACCACTGACGCCACATCTCCTCCCCTGCAACCGTGAGGAACCAACGCCTCTCCTCCCCTTCCTTATAGCAAGGAACTGACGCCTCACCTCCCCGGTAGCAGTAATGAACTGATGCCACACCAGCGACACCTCACCACCCTGAATGCTTGCAGCATCTTTGTTTCCTCCTGGTTTTCAAAAGTACTGTGTCTGGGGTCCGTGCAAGTCTGTAACTGACCTGCACTCCCTAGCAAGTGACATCAGACTGTTTGGAATGACTCAGTCAAGACATTGTGATAACCCAAGTTGGAGCTACTGTGTTTATAATCGCTTCACTGAGATTTAGGGCCTGACTATGAACTTGGCGGGCTGGAAGACCCGTCGTCCGGACTTCCGACAGGGAGGTTCACAACATACTAGCTATCTTCCTGGTGGCCTATTACAACTTTCCAGCTGGGCTGATGGACGGAAACCAAGGTTTCTTCCTGAAAGCCCTGTGGGAAAGTGGCTGCAGCATTGTTGGCAGCTTGTAATCGAGCCGAAAAGCAATGCTGCTGCCCCCTGCATCTGTTCTCCATTAGCCTTTTCATGGTGGAGAAACCGCCATGAAAAGGCTAGCAGAGAACCAGGTCGTAATTAGCAGGGTGGCACTGACTTCAGCACCGGCCAGGCTGATTCTGACCTCTGCCACCATCAGCCCGTTGGGATCACTGATCTAGGCGGAGACGGCGGTAGCCCAGCAGTGTGACCTTCAGGATCGAATGTGATGGTTGGACCACCACATCAGCAGTGGTCCTGACCACTCATAATGAGGCCCTTAATCTTTCGTATCCTCACTTTACTCATCGTTCATGTCTGTGGCCCACTGGAACCGCAGAGAGGTCTTGATTTTTGTGGGTTCTGCCTTGACCCAAGTAGGGGCGGCCCTTTCTGGTAGCCAGGGTGCTGCCGACGAAGGGAACACCAAAAGCAGTCCGTGCCCTCCAGAAGGAGTCCCAGAGGGAGAAAACCCAAAAAGGGAAAAAAACTCTAAGCAGGAACTCCCTGGAACAAGAACAAAAGTAAAAAAGTAAGTCTTTTCATCGGGACAAAAAATAGTGAAAAAAGCTGAAACAGGCTAACAAAAAATATAACTGGCGAAGAAAGAAGCAGGAGCGCAGATCACCACCAAAGGAAGTGTTGCAGCGCAAGTACAACAGGAATCACTCAAGAACAGGAAGTGACCAACAGGAAGTAAAAAGGCACCATATTGGCTTTGGAATACATCATAGAAACATATAGAGAAAGACACCATGTTAAAAAAGGTCCCTAAGGCATGCAGGGAAAAAGAAGGCATGCTGGGAAGAAGAAGAAAGAACATGGCAGCTGGAAAAGAGCATAAATACAGGAGAAAACGAAGAAGGAAGAAAAGAAGAAAGGAAAAAAGGATAGACTATGAGATAAGTGAAGGTGTGTGGGGTGAAGTGGTCAGGAACCTAGTGAGGGCGTGCCGCGCCCTCAACTCGTCGAGGCCCCATGCCCAATTTGGGTCCTCGAGAAAAATAAAGAATGGCAGGGGCCTGGTACGCCCGGCCGCCACGGACCACGGCCACGCCCCGGCACGACAATGTTTTCATAGCAGACAGAACATGTATGTGTATATCATTGATATACCTAATTCCCTTCTCCCTTCTTCAGTATGTGGAAATGATTTGCAGGATCTGGTCCCTGAATCTTGAAAGAAAACTCAGAAGGCAGGTGCAATGACTCATAAGGTACAAATAGTTAATGTATGTAAAGAGAGGTGACTTTGCATACCTAATATATTCAGCAGGAAGGAACCAACCAACTTGCAGAAATCCAAATACGCTTCCACTATATTTCTGAATTAGAGTTCACACAGTTCTGGAAAGTCATAAACTTAGTTTGATGTACACTGGATTAACATTATCCATCCGTTTATACTCCCTCAGGAGTACTACTTCATACCCTTGTATAATTCTGATAAGAAAAGTTCTCATAGTTCTATAACACAGGGGATTTCAAATAAACCATATGCCAAAAAAAACTTTTTGCCCTTATAGAGTTCATATGTTATAAAGACAACAAAGTTCCATACAAGTTCATTATATCAGTTCAAAACTTAGTAAGTGACTGGTGGATTTCATGAAATATGCCTCAGTTTCTATCACTGTTAAGTAGTCCTTGTTTATGTCAATATGGTGATAAGAAATCCACAGTACCAATGGCATCTCTTATTTCCCCAAAGTTCAAATATGGCGCAGTATGCACATTACCCATGGAAGAGAATTGGATGTTGGAAATAATTTCCCAAAGTTCAAACTAAGGCACCAAAGATGCGTGTAGGAAGCTGGCCTGGTGTGTTGTGAGCACCTATGGTGTTATCATCCTAAACCAGGTCCAGTTATCCCCTATTAGTGACAGGAACCCCCAAAGACAAGTACCAGAGGCCCCCCCAGTGACCAAGCGAGAAGAGGTAAGTACCTGATTTGTCCGAAACCCATTGAGAAACTTTGTGTAAGAACTGTGCAAGACCCAAGCAAGACTGCAAAAAACAGAAGAGGACCTGCAAATGAAGGGGACCAAGTCCAGTTCCAGTTGGAGTATCTAGTTGGGGCAGGAGCCACTACCCACCCTTCTGTAGATGCTGGACCAGGTCGACGGTGAAGACCAGGAGTCGGTTATGCAGCACAGACGCAGAGGAAGAGTTCCAGAGGTGATGCAGTCGATGTGCCATGTTGGAAGAAGAGTTGCAGTCCATTAGTAGTGTGGAAAAACCACCAAAAAGCCTTGGCAAAGGCAAGAGTCGCAGAAGAGAAGTTGCAGATCTGCTGGGGACCAGGAAGGTCTGGTGGAACTCAACCCAAGGGGGGGAGTCCCAGATGACCCCCAGCAGTCAGGAGAGCAAGAAGTTGTGGATGCAGCCTCCACAGTCAACTCCCAGGCAGCAGGCACTTGAGTCACAGTGATACCCACTCAGCACACCTGGAAAGTGTAGGAAAGTACCCTCTTTCTTGACATGGTTACCCCCATTTTCTGCCTGATGTGAGTGTGCTTGACTGAGCTCACTGGGATCCTGCTAACCAGGACCCCAGTGATTATGCTGTCTCTCCCAAAACTCTGTATTTCACCCACAATTGGCATACCGATGCCCCTCATAAGTCCCTAGTATATGGTACCTAGGTACTCAGGGCATTGGGGTTCCAGGGGATCCCTGTTGGCTGCAGCATATATTTTGCCACCTATAGGGAGCCCACACAAAGGGTTCTGCATGACTGCCATTGCAGCCTGCGTGAAAAGGTGCAAACACCCTTTCACTGCCATTTTTACTGCACCAGGTCACTTATAAGTCACCCCTAGAGCAGGCCCTCCAGCCCTGAGGGCAGGGTGCAAAGTAGTGTGAGGGCACCCCTGCAATAGCAGAGGTGCCCACACAACGTCCAGGACCATTTTCCCAGACTTTGTGAGTGTGGGGACACCGTTTTACGCCTGTACTGGACATAGGTCACTACCTATGTCCTGCTACATAATGGTAACTCCAAACATAGGCATTTTTGGTATCAAACATGTAGGAATCACACCTCAAGCACTCTGGGGGCTCCTTAGAGGACCCCCAGTATTGCCATTTTCACCTTCTGTGGTTTTCCAGGCAGCCCCAGCTGCTGCCACCTCACAGACAGGTTTCTGCCCTCCTGTTGCTTGAAAAGCTCGAGCTCAGGAAGGCAGAACAAAGGATTTCCTTTGGGAAAGGGGTGTTACACCCTCTCCCTTTGGAAATAGGTGTTACAGGCTTGGGAGAGGTAGCCTCCCCAAGCCACTGGAAATGCTTTGAAGAGCACATTTGGTGCCCTCCTTGCATAAACTAGTCTACACTGGTTCAGGGTCCCCCTGTCCCTGCTCTGGCGCGAAACTCAACAAAGGAAAGGGGCGTGACCACTCCCCTGTCCATCACCTTCCTAGGGGTGGTGCTCAGAGATCCTCCAGAGGGACCCTGTGTTTTGCCATCTTGGATTCAAGGTTGTCAGGGAACTCTGGAAGCATCTGAGTGGACAGTACCAGCAGGTGACATCAGAGCCCTCCCCTGATAGGTGCTTACCTGGTTAGGTAACCAATCCCCCTTTCAGGGCTATTTAGGGTCTCTCCTTTGGGTGGTTCCTCAGATTCAGATTGCAAGACTCCAGCAGGAATCCTCTGCATCCTCCACTTTGGCTTCTCACTGAAGAAACTACATCTGGACCCTCCAGGAACTCTACAAGCTGCAACAAAGAAGCAAGACAACTTCTGCAACATTGTATCTCCAGCTCCTGCCAGCAACTGCAACTGTTTCCCGGTCGTACCTCCTCTGAAGACAGCCCATCTTCTCCTGCATCAGAAGAGCAAAGGAATCTCCCTTGGGGTGAAGGAGCCACTCTCCTGCTTCTGCAGGCACCAACTATGATGACAACCGGCTGCGTGGATCCCCTCTCCTGCTGAGTTGCATGGATCCTGCATCACAGGTGGTGGACTGAAGTGGTCCCGACGGTCCTCTCTTCCAGCTGTCCCACTTTAGTGGAGGTAAGACCTTGCCTCCCCATGCAAGACAGTAACAGTAACCCGATGCACTGCATCTTTTGCAGCTGCCAAGGCTTGTTGGCATCCTTTCTCCAAGTCCTTTGTGCATCTTGTAGCTCCGGCCCCCAGCACTCTCTCCTGTGATGCACAGCTTCCTGAGTGGTTCTCCAGCAGCGTCGAAGCCTTTGTTGTAGTGCTGCATGGGCCTCTTTTGCAACTTTCTTGTCCCCATGCTGTGGGGCTCCTATGTGTGCTGCCTGTTCTTCTGTGGGCTCTCTGAGTTGATGAGGGCCCCCTCTGGCGCCCTCTATGGGAAGAGTCCACCTGGTCCTTCCTGGTCCCGAGCAGTGCCATTTTCCGCTACCTGCGAGCTTTGCGTGTGCCAGGCTTGTTGGCAGATTCCGACAACGCAAACCCGACTGCAGTCCTTTATCCGACGTGGGACATCACTTGCACCCTCCAGGAACCCGGCTTCATCTTCTTGGGTGCAGTGCTGACTTTTTTTCTTCACCAGTGGTTCTCCTTTTGCACCTTCATCCAGGTTAGCAGGGGCTCCTGTTCTTCCTGCATTCTTCTATGCTTCTTGGACTTGGTCCCCTTCTTCCACAGGTCTTCTTGTCCAGGAATCCACTGTTGGTGTCTTGCAGTCTCTTCTGGGTTTTGCATAATTCTTCTTCTTGTTTCTGTGTGTGTCCTGGGAAAGTTACTGTGATTTACTTCTGCTTTCCTGGTCACTGGGGTAGGTTGTGGTACTTACCTTTGGGGTTTTCTAGTACTTCCAGGTCCCCTCTACACTTGCCTAGGTGGGGGAGTGACTTACGCATTCCACTTTCTTAGTATATGGTTTGTGCTCCCCTTAGGCCCATTTCTAACTATTGTGATTTTCACTAATTGCACTGTTTTCTAACTGTTTTTATGCCTATTTCTGCATATTAGTGTATATAATTTGTGTATTGCTTACCCCCTAAGGAAGTATAGTCTCTATGGTATTTTTGGTATTTGTATCACCAAGATAAAGTACCTTTATTTTTGTAACACTGAGTATTTTCTTTCATATATGTGAGTACTGTGTGACTACAGTGGTATTGCATGAGCTTTGCATGTCTTCTAGATAAGCCTTGGCTGCTCACACACAGCTGCCTCTAGAGAGCGCGGCTTCTGGACATTGCCTACACTACATTAATAAGGGATAATTGAACCTGGTATAAGGTGTAAGTACCATAGGTACCCACTACACACCAGGCCAGCCTACTACAGAAAGGAGTCCCAGGCCACTGGAGCAGCAGGCAGGAGACCACGCTTTGCAGGGAAGAGTGCTGGAGGCCGGGGCTACAAGGAGCCTGAAGATCCTTTGGAAGAAGGGCCAACATGCCTTGTTAGCTGCAAGAGTTGCTGTACCCGGGGGTACCGTCCTACAAGGAGAGGCAAAGACTCACCACCTCCAAAGTTGGACACCTGGCAGAGGGGACCAAGGGGACCTCTCAGGACCACCACCTGTGTTGCAGGATCCACGCAGCATTGCAGGAGAGAGAATCCACACAGCCGGTTGTCTTTGCTGTTGGTGCCTGCGGATGCAGGGGAGTGACTCCTTCACTCCAAGGGAGATTCCTTCCTACTTCTTGGTGCAGACTGGAGACTTGCCACCCTCAGAGGATGCACAAATGTTGCAGTTGCTGGAAGAATCCGGAGAAACAATGTTGCAGAGCGAAGTCGTTGCTGGAGCTGCAGATCGTAGGTTTCTGCGAAGTCCAGTTGCAGTTCCAATCACCAGAACTCAAAGTAAACATTGCAGAAGAGTCCTGCTGTAATTACTGTATGTCGAATCTAAGGACCCACCCAGAAGGAAGACCCTATATAACCCTAAAAGGGGAATTGGTAACCTAGCAGGGTGACCACCTATCAGGAAGGGGCTGTGATGTCACCTGTCTGACCTGGCCACTCAGGTGCTCCCAGGGGCCTCTGCCCACTTTGGATTCAAGATGGCAAAAACAAGTGGCCACCTGGAGGAGCTCTGGGGTGGTGATGTACAGGGGAGTGGTAACTCCCCTTTCCATTGTCCAGTTTCGTGCCAGAGCAGGGACTGGAGGTCCCTGAATGGTGCAGACTGGTTTATGCAAGGAGAGCACCAAATGTGCCCTTCAAAGCATACCAGTGGCTTGGAGAGGCTACCCCTCCTAAGCCATGTAACACCTATTTCCAGAGGGAGAGGGTGTTGCCTCCCTCTCCCAAAGGAAATCCTTTGTTCTGCCTTCCTGGGCTTGAGCTGTTCAAGCAGCAAGAGGGCAGAAATCCGTCTTTAGGATGGCAGCGGCATGGGCTGCCTGGGTAAACCCTGCAAACTGGTAGGACTCAAGCTGGGGGCCCTCCAAGGAGCCCCCAGAGTGCATGCAACCATTACTGGTAACAATTTGGGGGGGGGTGCGTGGCCTGACGCCGATGGAAGAAGAAAGCCTCTCTGATAGGCTCTTGCCAGTGATTCCCCCACCCCCCTGACATCCTGACTCCCAGAGTGCCCCACCGGCCCCACAGGGGGGCAGTCGATGCACTTTGCAGGCCTCCAAGAGAGGTGAGCTGCTCTGGTCTGGCGATGCAACGGCCCTAGCGTCGGTGCCTGTTGACGCGGCGGAGGCCGCGCTTTGAACAAGATGGGGGCCGCAGACTTCTGGAGGACGGAGGCTGTCTCAAGCCGTACACAGTGAGGAGTTGGCACTGATGGTCAGGGGGTCGCGGTCACCGGCCACACTCTTTTCCTGGCATCAAGGGATTCCCAACCGGGGGGGCAATCAGACGGCTAACCGGCCCCTGTGGCAAGGCTGATTTAAAGAGGGGAGCGAGGCAGGGAGGAGCCGGTAGAGCTCCCGCTGAATTAGCGCCTGGGCACCACAGAGGAGATGCGCAGTATCACCCCCCTCACCTACCAGCCCGAAGGGAGTTGGTTGGGACACTGAAGCAACTGGTAGACGATCAGCTGCAGGTGGTGAGGGGAACATGGGGTGAGGGATCTCTGAAGGCTTGGAGCTGGAACTGTGATCTGGGCAGTAGCGGTGAGGTCCATGGTAAAGGAGGCCTTGTGGTGGTGCGCTGCTGCGAGCCATGCTGTTGAGGGTCCTGGAAGCTCCGACTACACATAGACCTAGCTGCGTGGACCAGAGGGCCCTGAACAGCAAGCAGAACTGAACACATTGAGGACACAACAGATTAAACAGGCACAGAGGGATGCCCCCCTGCCAGAGCGTTTCTGCTAGAGGTGCAGGCATAACTGCACACCGGCCTCATTCGGAGAAGAGGCCCACAGACTGTACTATATCAGTGGCCTATCGTGTTGGGTGCATGCACTCCGACTGTCAGAACCTAGTACAGTCTAGGCCAACCATTGCAATCCTGACGGGTGCTGGACATGGGGAAAACAGGATGCGAAAGAGATCCAGAGATTAGGGACGATGCAGCTGCGGGTTCCTTGGCACCATATCTGGAGGCTAAATATGCCCATTCTATGGAGGGCTTGGAGGTCCCTACCCTCCAGGACATCCTACAGGCAATTATGGCCTCTTGTGAGGCCTTGGAGGGATAAATTGATACACTGGTGACAGAACTGACCACACTGCGCGACGATCACCACCGGTTGGTGGAAAGAGTATCTACCTCGGAGAAACAAATCAAAGAGGTCCGAACAGTTGTGAGTGATTCAACTGACAAGGTATGCAAGTTGGAAAGGCATATTCACGATCTGGAACTGAGAGTGGAGGATGCCGAAAACAGATCAAGGCAAAATAATATCTGCGTGATTGGCTTGCCTGAGCGCATAGAGAGGAATAATATGGTGGATTTCCTGGAGCGCTGGCTTCAGGATTCAGTGGCAGAAGATGGACCTTCACCTTTTTTTGTCCTGGAACAGGCACATAGGTTTCTTGCTTGCTCTCCCCCACCGAAGCTCTGCCACGGTCGGTCATAGCAAGACTGTTGCATTACAGGGACAGAGACTATCTTCTGGGGCAGGCGAGGAATAATAGTGCTTGCACAGCAGAAAATAGCACAGTCCACCCAGATTTTTCGTTAGAAGTGCAGAAATGGACAGCTACTTTTCGAGAGGCGAACAAAAGTTATGAGAGATGGGAATACAATATGGTATGATGGTTCCAGCCCGATTGCGTTTTGTAATGAAAGAGGGGGTGCAGTTCTTTAATTCTCCAGAGGATGTCTGGCAATGACTAGCCACCTGCTCGTCGACTGGGAAGGATTCCAAGATAGGTGGCAGTTCACTAAGGCAACAGAGGCAGCCTCGACAAAAGCCTCAGCACAGACCATCTGCCCCTTCTGACATAGAGGTCCAACAGGCATGTCAAAAGGTCAAAAGGGCAGTGGCCTCTCTGAATGGTCGTGATCAGAGCCCATCCCCAACGCTCGGTGAAGAGATAGACTATTCGGGCTCGGGCTCGGACTGTGAATTAATCATTACGTGACTGTCTGAGGAGACGGGACCAGAGGTGACACCAGGGACGTCGGACTGTATTATTTGCTTCTCTCTCCTTTGAAATTGATGGAAATCGAATCATCAAAGGGGTCCTGCTGTGTACCTGCTCGGAGTAAAGGGAGATTGGGAGAGGAGATCCTGGCTGGGGGTGCTGAGGGAAGGTGATATCATAGAGTGAGTAAGACTGGGGGAAGGAGGGAGGCTGTCAACACCAGGGCAGTGCGCGCTCTATTGGCGACTAGAATGCAAAAACCCAGCACTCTCAAAACAACGTAATTTATGCATTGTGCTGATATGTTGTTGTTTAACCTTTTGCATTGCAGAGTTCAATCCTGAAGACTTATTTTTAATGTGCTTACAAATGCTGTTCATTTGCAATGTATTGCTGCAGGCTTTCAGAGTGTGTTAGGGTGTGGTCCCTTTCCAGGGCCTTCTAGAGACTTTCCCTGCAACATGCCTGGGTGTGGTTGTGGGCTGGGCCAAGACTCTATAAAAAGGAGCCAGCCCAGCTCCAAGTGCTCACTATTCAGAGTTCCCTGTGCAGAGCAGCAGCTACTTCCTGAGCTCCTGTCCCGGTGGCCTATTTGATCTTCCAGACATCTGACTTTCATTCTTCATTTGGAGATCCTTGTTCTGGGCGGTAAGACGGTGGTTGGGCTGGCCTCCCGACGCCGTTATCGAGAACTCTCATGTTCTTGGGCCCAATTCTTTTATGATTTGACAGAGTACTTTGCGCGTGTGAAATATGCGCTTGAGTGTTTGTGACATTTGCAGGGTGACTTGCGAATCGACAAGACGCACGATTCGTTTCATGATCATTTAATCTTGTTATTCATTGCACGCTACCATTTCTTGACATTTGCATGGTGGTTTAAGAATCTGCAAGACGCGCAATTTGTTTTATGGTGTTTTAACTTTGTTGTTCATTGCGCGCTACCATTTCTTGACATTTACATGGTGGCTTAAGAATCGGCAAAAGACGCACAATTCGTTTCATTGTACTTTGATCTTGTTGTTCATTGTGAGCTGTTATTTCTTGGCATTTACATCGTGGTTTACGAATCGGCAAGACGCGCGATTCGTTTAATGATGATTTGACTTTGATATTCATTGCGTACTATCATTTCTTGGCATTTTACATGGTGACACTCGAATCGGCAAGACACACGACTCTCTCCTCGAGTTTAATTCATGTTTTTTATTGTATGCCACTATTCTAAGATATTTATCATGTAATATTCGAGTTGACAAGTTATGTGATTTGTTTTCCTGAATCCATATTGTGTTATTCATGGTGCACATTCCTTTTATGGTGTTTAGCTGTTCAGTGGTGGACGTGTTGGGAACGTGCGCAGACCCCGAGGATCTGGTGACTCTGACAGAGGCCGACAGTGCTATAGCACTCTTCAAATGACTCGATTATCCGGCCTCCAATTTTGTGACAACAGTTGATAATTTTATATGTTGGATGAGAGCAGTTGTCTTTTTGTCTTGGGGAAGGGGACTTAGGAAATTGATTGTTGGTTTATCTTTACATGGACTTATGAGTCACATACATCTGAGGGAAAGCAAATAGACCATGGGAGGATCAATGCTGATATGATGAAACTGGGTGAGGATAGGGGAGGTGCAAAGGACCTACGGGTTAAGGCGGAATGATGGCTGCATCTGTGAAATATAAATTCATGTCATGGAACGTCCGGGAATGCATACAATGTCAAAAAGGTATAAGGTCTTCTCCTATTTACAGAGACATGTGGCAATGCTACAAGAAACACATATGACACTAACTGAGGGGAGGGCTATTCAGAAACGATGGAAGGGACAGTATATTACGCCACTTATTTGGCTTTTGCCAGGGCCACTCTGATCTGGGTGCGGGCTCGGGTCCCGTTTCAGCGCTTTGATATTTTAATCGATCCCAAGGGGTGCCATGTGGCTGTGAGAGGGAAATTAGAGGGGCAGGACTTCGTTCTGGTCAGCGTCTATGCACCTAATACAGACCAAGATTATTTTTTTGCTAAGCTCACTGACAGATTGGCACCACATCTCATACAGTCAATAGTGCTGGTGGGAGAATTTAACTGCATGGTGGATCCTGGCGTGGATTGGTCCCACCCTCCATTGAACGATTCCCCGATAACAAGGGTAGTGCAGCAGTTTACAACCTGGCAGGCGCAGTGGAGACTCATGGACGCACAAATGCATGGCGTAGGTTACACCCTCACACTTGAGACTACTCATATTTTTCTCCCTTGCATGATTTGCATGTGTGCCTGGATTCCTTCCTTTGTACTCCTGATGTGTTTACAACCATTCATAATGTGGAATACTTGGCCTGTACCATATTGGACCACAACCCCATATTATCACTGGGGTGGGGTCACCCTCTTCCTCGTATCCCAACATGGAAACTAAAACCTGAATCTTTAGAAGATACACGTTACCAAGAAGCAATGAGACACCACATTGCTCATTTCTTTGCCAATAATATAGACACAACCAGCAGCCCATTAGTTGAGTGGGACGCCTTCAAAGCGGTGTTGAGGGGGAGATGTATAGGAGAGTCAGTGGGGATGAGATGATTATTGATTAGGGACATGTTAAAGTTAGAAGATAAATGAGTATGACACCATTACAGTACTTGGTGTTGTTTAAGAGCTGGGGCTGAGGTTGGAACAAGCAAACCATCCTGTACATAATACATATAATTTACTAATTTGTTTCCTTGTGTTTGTAGGATCTCTTGGGCTTGGCTGGTTTGATGTGCTGCAGTAACCTGAGTCAAGAAGGTGTTTTTCGACATTATGACACCCAGGATATGGTCAGATGGAATAATGGGAGGACTCTCAACTTCTTGCTCAACTACATCATGCCCCAAATGTGATAAGGCATCCGCTTTTCCATGTTGCCCCCCTGCTTGAAATTGAAGGACAAAATCACAGGCAGAAAAGAAGTGGGTCCATATTAGCTGTCTGAAAGACAGGGCCTTGGCGTTTTTCAGAAACCAAAGATTCCAATGATCCATAATGACAGTAACCGTATACAAGGCACCCATCAAATAATGCTGACATTCCTCAAAAGCCTTCTTAATTGCTAACAGCTCTCTATCACCCACAGATTAATTTACTTCAGTCGACAGTAGTTTATGTGAAAAAAAGCTTGAGCATGGCACTGACCTATCTCTTTGTTTCTCTGTAATAATACCTCCTCCAACAGCTACACTAGAAGCACCAACCTCTATTATAAATATTTTACTGGTATCAGGATGTTGCTAGACTGGAGCTGTAACAAAGGCCTGCTTTAACTGTTGAAAGGCACTTTCAGCAGCCTCTGTCCACCTGACCACAACTCCTTTTTTTAGTAACTGCGTTATTGGGGCTACCACTGAGAAAACATTATCTCTGAGTCGCTGATAAAAATTGGCGAACTCCAGAAAACCTTGTACTGCTTTCACAGACGTGAGAGATTTCCATTGCAAAACTGCTGAGACATTCGGTGGATCTATACTAACTCCTTGTGGAGAGAGAACATAACCCTGAAATGACACTTCAGTCATATGAAAGTCACATTTTTCAAGTCTAACAAAGAGAATGTTCTCTGATAGATGCTGTAAGATGGCTCCAACATGCTTCTTGTGTTCAGTCAGGGAAGGGGAGTATATTATGATATCATCAAGATAAGCCACCGCACAAACATCCAGAATATCCCACAGTGCCTCGATTATGAAAAAATAAAAGGGAGCAGGAGTCTTACACAGCCCTTACAGCAAGACTAAATACTCGTATAAGCCAAATTTGGTGTGAAAGGCTGTCTTCCACTCATCGCCTTCCCTTACCTGCACCAGGTGATAGGCCCCTCTCAGATCTAACTTAGTAAACACTTTTGCTTCCTTCATTTGGACCAACATACTAGAAGTAAGAGGTAAAGGATAGGGGTTCTTAACCGTGACATCATTGAGGGCCCTATAGTCAGTACGCCAGTGCAGCTCACACCCTTTTTTTGGGATGAAGAAAAACGGGAGATGAGGCTGGGGAGCGGGACAGTCTGATAAAGCTTATGCATAACATTTCATCTGTTTTCTTTATTGGTCAGGCCATAGATCCTACTGCATGGTATGCGAGCTCCAGGAATTAAGTCAATATGACAATCATACTAGTGATGTGGAGGAACAGTAGTAGCCTGCTCTTTGTTGAAAACATCTGCAAGATTGGTAGATATTGCCACTATAGTCTCGTAAGCTGTACAGGTGGGCTCAGGAAAGCAGTGTTCATTGCAATAAGGAGACTAGAATGTGATCTCATGTGATTTCGAATCTATGTCCGGATTGTGGCTCTCTAGCCAGGGAATACCCAGAATAGCTGGGAACTGCAGGGCCTGAATCACATCAAACTTAATCTTCTCCATGTGGGTTCCCTATAACCTACGCCCCATGCTAGTGGTGGAATGAGTAATAGGGCCTGATTTTAAAGCACTTCTATCTTTAGTTTTAATTTCGTCCACTTGCCTTTTTTGTTCATACGGAATACCATAGAGTGAAACAAGGGATTGATCAATAAAATTTCCGCTACCTCCCTGAGTCAACTAACAGTTGGAAACTTGCAGAGCCTTCGTCCCTCATCATATGAGCTGTCAGGGATAGATGGTGGTACTGTTGCATGTATGAGGTTTATGCAAGAGTCTTTGAGGCTGTCCACCTGAAACACTTGCCTCCCTAGGTTCCGGATGCCTTAGTTTCTTGTTTCTCACTTCTTCTTAGGTTTTACTGGATAGTCCTGTAGAAAGTACCATTTATTGCCGCAGTATAACCAAAGTCATAATGTTCTGCGTCTCTGGACTCCATGGTCCTCTTAGACTCCCTATCTGCATAGGCTCTATTTCTTCGGGTTTATCAGACTCACTTTTTTGGTCTCTGATCACCCTTTCTTTCGGCATATCACTGCTAAATGATGGTCTAATTTCACAACTAGGTCAATCGGCTCACTACAGTTTTCTGTGGGATCTACATCTTGGGCCAATACATCTTTCAGGTTGTCCCTCAACCCCGTATAGAATAAGAAACACCTTTTACTTTCAGGCCAGCTGGATTCTGCCACTAATCTATTAAAAGTTGTTATATATGTTAATAGATCTTTTTTTCCTTAACCAGGGGCGTGGCTTCGGGGGAGGGAGGTATTTAGGATATTACATCCTCCTAATAAATGTATTTTCTGATAAATATTTTGGTACAGGAGCTTTTAGTTGGGTATGGTGAGATGTCTGTCAGATTTTACCAGGAATTTTTACATACACACAGATGAAAAATGCATACACACTCTCTCCCTCTCTGTTTTAAAAGTCCTCAGAAATATTGGTTATTTAACAAAATATTGTGTTTTCTTTCTTAGTACTTCTACCAAACTGCACTCCTTTCCCTTTGCACTGACTCCTAAACCCCTCACATGTACCCTACTTCTCTTATTTTATGTCAACCTGATTGTCAGAAAATTGAAAGCTCATACGCCCCCAATCTTACTGACCAAGCTGTACCCCTTTCCTTAACATATGTTTAGTAGTTCTGTATCTACTGAATGTATAGGCGTGGGGATCACATAACCTTTTTAACTCGGCCTTAAAAGCGGTATAATTATACAGCAGTGGATCGTCCCTTTCTGCCAAGGGAATTGACAATGTAGCTGCTGTACCTCCCAAATATGACAATACAAAGGCCACCTCAAATTGGTCATTAGGGAAACAAGGAGATTTGCACTAAAGATGTAATATACCCTGATTCTTAAAAGTTGTGAACTTGGTGGGCTCTCCAGAAAACCGTTCAGGGGGAGCCAAAGGTATAGCAGGTGGTGTAGTAACGTGTATTATTGGATCTGTGGCACCCTGACTGGAACTGCTTATGGTGTAGTGTGAAGTATTCTTGTCTGAGAACCCTTCCCCTTGATTTAAATGTTGAATAGTAGAACTTTCTGTAGTTGCGTTTTGTAATGCATCCACCCTCTGTGCTAATGTCTGTGTCCCATTTTGTAAATTGCCAATCATGTGAGCTAGATTAGCCAAGGAAATATTGTGTGCATCCATTTCACCTGGGTAACATCTAAATGTGTGCTCGTAGTACTGTCAGGCTCCTACCTGTTTGCAGGGGTGAAATGGACGCAATGATAGCACCCTTTCTCCCAAGTAACCAAACCTTATTCAAATAGTAGGAGTTGGCCTGACTCCCCGGGATGAAGGGATGAACTCTGATTAACACCAGGTTGCCACTTGGTACTTCAGACCCATCTGGCACTTATCTGCATCTATAAAAATAAATACCCTTATTAATATCATTGATTTACCTAATTCCCATCTCCCTACGTGGAAATGATTTGCAGGATCTGGTCTCTGAATCTTGAAGGGAAACTCATAAGGTAAGTGCAATGACTGATAAGGTACAAATTGTTAATGTATGTAAAGAGAGGTGACTTCCGTACCTAATATACTCAGCAGGAAGGAACCAACCAACTTGCAGAAATCCAAAGAGAGCTTCCCCTGTATTTCTGAATTAGAGTTCACACAGTTCTGGCAAGTCATAACTTAGTTTGATGTACACTAGATTAACATTGTCCATCAGTTCATACTTCGTCGGGAGTATAACTTCATGCCCTTTTATAATTCTGATAAGAGAAGTTCTCATAGTTCCATAACAAAGGTGATTTCAAATAAACCATATGTCATATGCCAAAAAAAAAAACTCTTTGCTCCTATAGCGTTTGTACGTTATAGACTTGACACAGTAGCATATAAGTTCATTACATCAGTTCAAAACATAGAAAATGATAGGTGGATTTAATGAAATATGCATCAGTTTCTATCACTGTTAAGTAGTCTTTGTTTATGTCGATATGGTGGTAAGAAAATCCACAGAAACAACAGCATCTCTTATATCCCCAAAGTTCAAATATGGGGCCGTGGACGTGTTACCGATAGAAGAGAATTGAGTTGAAAATAATTCCCCAAATTCAAAGTAAGGCGCCAAAGGTGCATTATCAAATAAGAAGGCTGCGAGGCTTCACTTAACAACTGCCTTGGCCCGGAGGGGGCCGATGTAAAACTGCAGGAACCGCACATGACGATGCCAGTCAGCAACATAAGGATCCAAAAGTAACTGGACATGGAACACCACGTTCGGCAGGTAAGTGCAGGGTGGGAAATCAGACAATGATGGTCATCCATGGTTCGGTGCGCAGCCTTAAAGGCTATGCACTCTACTTCCTTAAAGGGCCCCCTCCACTGGAACACCACTGACAAGGCACACCCGACAGAACAGGTCTATGGAGTTCCACGGTGATAAATTGGATAAGGAGATTGATTTAGGTTTGAAGTTAATTTCCCTTGTATGGGAGATGTCAGTTCCAAGCTCATCTGTTGTATACTTAAATCCAGTGTCTTTCCTATTTCAGAGGATAGGTGAGTCAATAAATTTATGTCTTCTAAGTCTTGGACTGTAAGTTCACTAGTAATCAGTTGAGGATATTCAATTTTTAGTGCAATAGGTTTATCTTAAAAAAATGCAATTAAATTCAATTTACGTACAAATGTGAAAAGATCTATTTTGGTCTGCACTATATCCCAGTTGGCTGTTGAACCTAATGATAGGCCCTTATTCAGTACTTCCATTTGGGCATCTGTGATGGGTATGGAGGATAAATGTACCACTAATTGTTCTGAGTTGTCTCTCCTTTGCTTGTTCTTTTTTTCCTGACTCTTATTTGCACCCCTGTAGTTGGTGTTTCATTTGTTTTCGTACCGGGTGCTAATGTTCTGGTATTTAGGGTATGACCGTTGCCTAGTCCATGTCGCCTTAGTTCCTTGTAAAAATGTACCCCAATCCTCTTTGTGGGGTCAGATAGTTCTTCACGTGGTGATTTCACATCCGAAGTAGCTGCGGTTCCTGGAACTTCAAGTTGGTTTGTATGCAGACTACCTGGTTTGATATTGTCATATTTTTTGGCAAACATGTATACTCGGCCCAGCTGGTGATCAATTTGCTCACTTCTAAATATGTTATTTTTCAGTTTGATGATGTCCGCCTTGTATTCATGAATAATTTTATTCAGAATCTCATAATTCTTGGTGGTGATATCCCCCATTGTATTTCTTTAATTCTTTTAGTAATATCATCAACTTCCTCTCTATATTTCTCATATTCCTCTTGGCAATGTCACTCAGCTGTCTGATCATATTATTAGAGGCGGTCCTCAAGTTGTCTTCCCAAAGTTTAGTTTTTTTATTGTGATGTTGTTTCCGGTGGGGACAAGATTAATATTCTAAGTCCCCTCGGGATTCTATCTGCTTTTAGATATTTTTTAAGGAAGAAATCAAAAGATACTGGAAATAATAGAGTTCTGTTTTTCAAAAAACCTCTTTGCATTTGACAAAAACATCTACTGTCAACATCAGGGGACTGCAGTGGGAGAAAAATTCGCTCCACCGTACCCCTGCATCATCATGGGGAAAGTGGAGAAATACTGGCTATTGAGGGAGCGATTTGAAACCCTTAGTAAAAATATTGTATTTTGGGGGAGATACATCAACAGCATTTTGATATTATGTCAAGGAGCTGAGGCATCATTACTGAAATACATAAACTTCCTTTCAGACAACAAATGGAGAATCAAGGTAACATCTGATTCCCCAATTTTGTAATGGTCAACGCCTAATAAGGAAGGTTCTAAGGAGATACTGGTCTCTATTGATGAATAACGGACACATTTCAAAAGAGGTGAAACCGTATCCACAATTCAGTTTCAGGAAGGCACAAAATCTTCGCCAGAAATTATGTTGATCACATTTCCTTAATGAGATTCTGAAGCCCACTTCCTTTTTCGAAAAACCTAAATGTTTCTTCACATCTCACAACTGTTGCATCTACAAACTGGCAAAAAACAAAACAAGATCTCTTTGAATTAACCCCTTCGCTGCCAGGTCTTTTCCCCCTCAGATGCCAGACCTTTTTTTTGCCTATTTGAGGCAGTTCGCACATAGGCCCTCACAACTTTTTGTCCACAGAGGCTACCCATGCCAAATTTGCATCCTTTTTTTTCAACATCCATAGGGATTGTAGAGGTACCCAGAGTGTGTGGGTTCCCCTGAAGGAGACCAAGAAATTAGCCAAAATACAGCAAAAAGTTCGGTTTTTAAAAAACAAAAATGGGAAAAAAGGGCTGCAGAAGAAGGCTAGTGTTTCTTTCCCTGAAAATGGCATCAAAAAAGCGTTTGCAGTGCTGAAATCACCATATTCCCAGACTTGAATCAGAAAACCACATTTTTCAGGACAATTTTGGCATTTTACTGGGACATACCCCATTTTTACTATATTTTGTGCTTATAGCCTCCTTCCAGTTAGTGACCGAAATGGGTGTGAAACCAATGCTGGGTCCCGGAAAGCAAAACATTCCTGAAAAGTGGACAAAATTCTGAATACAGCAAGTGGTCATTTGTGTAGATCCTACAAGATTTTCCTACAGAAATTAACAGGTGAAATAAAAAAATATTGAAATTGTGGTAAAAAATCACCCATTTTTCTCCACGTTTTACTCTGTAACTTTTTCCTGCAATGTCAGATTTTTGAAAGAAAAATACCATTTACGTCTGCTGGACGCGTCTGGTTACGGGAATATATAGGGCTTGTAGGTTCATCAAGAACCCTAAGTACCCAGAGCCAATAAATGAGCTGCACCTTGCAAAGGGTTTTCATTGTATACCGAGTATACAGCAATTCATTTGTGGAAATATAAAGAAGGAAAAATAGGTATCAAGGATACCTATGTATTTCCAAAATGGGCACATGATAAGGTGTTGAGAAGCTGTGGTTATTTGCACATCTCTGAATTCCAGGGTGCCCATATTTGCATGTGAATTACAGAGCATTTCTCAAATAGTCTCTTTTTTACTCTCTGTCTTACATTTGGAAGGAAAAAATTTAGAGAAAGACAAGGGGCAGTAACACTTGTTTTGCTATTCTGTATTCCCCCAAGTCTCCCGATAAAATGATACCTCACTTGAGTGGGTAGGCCTAATGCCCGCGACAGGAAACGCAACATGGACACATCACATTTTTACATTGAAAACTGACATGTTTTTTGGAAAGTGACTAGCTGTGGATTTTTATCTCTAGCTCATCCGGCACCTAGGAAAACCTACCAAACCTGTGCATTTTTGAAAACTAGACACCTAGGGGAATCCAGGATGGGGTGACTTATGGGGCTCTCACCGGGTTCTGTTACCCAGAATCCTTTGCAAACCTCACAAATTGTCCAAAAACCACTTTTTCCTCACATTTCGGTGACAGAAAGTTCTGGAATCTGAGAGGAGCCACAAATTTCCTTCCACCCAGCGTTCCCCAAAGTCTCCTGATAAAAATGGTACCTCACTTGTGTGGGTAGGCCTAGTGCCCACGACAGGAAATGCCCCCAAACACAGCGTGGACACCACATTTTCCCAAAGAAAACAGCTGTTTTTTGCAAAGTGCCGAGCTGTGGATTTTGGCCTCTAGCTCAGCCAGCACCTAGGGAAACCTACCAAACCTATATATTGTTTAAAACTCGACACCTAGGGGAATCCAAGATGAGGTGATTTGTGTGGGTTCTCACAAGGTTCTGTTACCCAGAATCCTTTGTAAACCTCAAAATGTGGCCAAAAAACACGTTTTCCTCGCATTTTGGTGACAGAAAGTTCTGGAATCTGAGCGGAGACACAAATTTCCTTCCACCCAGCATTTCCCCAAGTCTCTCGATAAAAATGGTACCTCACTTGTGTCGGTAGGCTTAGTGCCTGCGAAAGGAAATGCCCCAGAACACTATCTGGACACATCAAAATTATCAAATACAAAACTACCTGTTTTTGCGGGAGGGGGCACCTGCGTTTTTGGTCCTGGGCTCAGCAGCCATATAGGGAAACCTACCAAACTCAGACATTCCTGAAAGCTAGACACCCGATGGAGTCCAGGGAGGTGTTCCTTGCGTTGATCCCCCAGTGTTTTCTTACCCAGAATCCTCAGCAAAGCTCAAATTTAGCAAACAAATAAAAATTTTCCCACATTTCTATGTGGGATCACCACACTGGGACAAATGTCCTACCACCCAACGTTCCCCTCTGTCTCCCGATAAAAATGATACCTCACTTGTGTAGGTGGGCCAAGTGCCTGTGACAGGAAAGAGCCAAAAATATGTTGATATTGAGGGGGAACTAAAGCGGATCTAAATGTTTTTAGGCTGATAAGTGGGGCAGAATTGTTATCGGTTTAGATGTGACAATGCCGGGTGGTAGGAACTTTGTGGATTCCTGCAGATTCCGGAAGGTCCATCACAAAAATGTGGGAAAAATGTGTGATATCCAGCAAAATTTGAGGTTTGCAGGGCATGGTGGGTAAGAAAATGGTGCAGGGTGCATGTGAAGCACACCACCCTGGACTCACCCAGATGTTTAGTTTTCAGATGTGTCTAGGTCTTGTGGATTTTTCTACATGGCAGCGTCCCAAAGTCCAAAAAGTGCAGCCTTCACCATTCCAAGTGGGACGATTTTGAGAGTTAGCCATTCTCTCATGGCCCAAATGTAAAACCAAAACCCCAAAAAATCAAATGTGCTCTAGCTTGCCGTGGGATAACATGTGTTAGTGTGCAGGGTAGAGCTGAAACCCCGTGGTGGCAGATTGGCCTAATAAAAATAGGCCGATCTGCCCCCAAAGGGGCAGAAAAGGCCTAAAAACAATTTGCTCCCCCCCAGGGGAGTGACCCTTGCCTAAGGTGTCGCTCCCCTTATCAATGTAAACAAATTTAAAAAAATCCCTGGTGTCTAGTGGCTTCTGCCCCCCTGGGAGCAGATCGGTCTAATGAATATAGGCCGATCTGCCCCATTGGGGGCAGAAAAGGCCTAATAAAAAAGTTACCCCCTGGGGAGCGACCCTGGCCAAAGGGGACGCTCCCCTTATGCCAGTTTCATAAAAAAAAAATCCCTGGTGTCTAGTGGCTTCTGCCCCCCCTGGTGGAAGTTCGGCCTAATCAACATAGGCCGATCTGCCCTGGGGGGGCGGAATAGGCCTAATAAAATTATTGCCCACTGGGGAGCGACCCTTTCCCAAGGGGGCGCTCCCCTTCATATTTAAATACACTTTTTAAAAAACTCCTTGGTGTCTAGTAGGCATTTCTGCTGCCTGATCGCATCGCAATTGGGCAGCAGAAATGCTCAGAATGACATCAAAACAAAGGAAAAGCCTTTCCTTTCTTTTGATGTCTCTGCCTGCCCCCTCCTCCCAAGCAGAAGAGAAAGGCTAACAATTTCTCTTCCGCATTGCGCTGGAATCATGCTTCCAGCGCGATGGGAGGTGACCGCTGATGAGGTCAGCACGTGATTGCGTCCTGACGTCATCAGGCATCACTGGGGAGGAGGCTGGGGGGGTCGGGTGTGGAAGGGGAAGCAATTCCCTTTCCATCCCTGAGGTGGGTCCGGTGCAGGACGAGCCGGTCCGAGGGCGAGACCAGCTCATCCCAGGCACCGTACATGTTAATAGTATCAATCAATCAATCAATCAATCAGAGAATTTATAAAGCACACTACGTACCCGTGAGGGTTTCAAGGCGCTGGGGAAGGGGGGAGGGGTGCTGCTACTGATCGAAGAGCCAAGTTTTGAGGAGTCTTCTGAATGTGAGTAGGTCTTGGGTCTGGTGTAGGTTGGTGGGGAGGGAGTTCCAGGTCTCGGCGGCAAGGTAGGAGAAGGATCTGCCACCGGTGGTCTTTTGCTGGATGCGGGGGACGGCGGCCAAGGCGAGGTTAGAGGAGCGGAGCTGGCGGGTGGGGGTGTAGAAGCTGAGCCTGCTGTTAAGGTAGGCAGGTCCGTTGTTGTGGAGGGCCTTGTGTGCGTGGGTGAGTAGCTTGAAAGTGATCCTTTTGTCAACGGGGAGCCAGTGAAGGTCTCTCAGGTAGTGGGAGATGTGGTTGCGGCAGGGTACGTTGAGGATCAATCGGGCGGAGGCATTTTGGATGCGCTGGAGGCGTCGTAGGTGTTTGGCAGGGATGCCTCTGTATAGTGCGTTGCCGTAGTCTAGCTTGCTGCTGACGAGGGCCTGTGTCACGGTTCTTCTTGTTTCGGTCGGGATCCACTTGTAGATCCTGCGGAGCATGCGGAGGGTGTTGTAGCAGGATGAGGAGACTGCGTTGACCTGTTTGGACATGGAGAGGGAGGAGTCGAGGATGAAGCCTAGGTTGCGTGCATGGTTGGTGGGAGTGGGAGGGGTTCCCAGTGTGGTCGGCTACCACGAGTTGTCCCAGGCTGAGGGGGTGGGTCCGAGGATGAGGACCTCCGTCTTGTCCGAATTCAGCTTCAGCCGGCTGTTTCTCATCCATTCGGCGATGGCCTTCATGCCCTCGTGGAGGTTGGTTTTGGCGGTGTGCGGGTCTTTGGTGAGGGAGAGGATGAGCTGTGTGTCATCGGCATAGGAGATGATGTTGAGGTCGTATTGGCGGGCCATTTGTGCGAGGGGGGCCATGTAGATATTGAACAGTGTCGGGCTGAGGGAGGAGCACTGGGGAACGCCGCAGATGATGTCGGTGGCTGTGGATCGGAAGGGGGGAGGCGTACCCTTTGGGTTCAGCCGTGGAGGAAGGTCGCGATCCAGTTGAGGGCTTTGTCTTGTATTCCGGCTTCGAAGAGGCGGGCTATCAGGGTGCGGTGGCAGACTGTGTCGAAGGCGGCAGATAGGTCCAGGAGGATGAGTGCTGATGTTTCTCCGTTGTCCAGTTGGCTTCTGATGTCATCTGTGGCGGCTAGGAGGGCGGTCTCGGTGCTGTGGTTCCGTCTGAACCCTGACTGGGAGGGGTCCAGGATGTTGTTGTCTTCGAGGTGGCGGGTCAGTTGCGTGTTGGTGATTTTTCCGATGACCTTTGCCGGGAATGGGAGCCGGGAGATGGGACTGAAGTTTTTGAGATATTGAGTGTCAGCTTTGGGCTTCTTCAGGAGGGCGTGGATTTCGGCATGCTTCCAGCTTTCCGGGAAAGTTGCTGTTTCGAAGGAGATGTTGATGACCTTCCGTAGTTGGGGGGTGATGATTGCGTCGGCTTTGTTGTATACGTGGTGAGGGCATGGGTCCGATGGAGATCCTCAGTGGATGGAGTTCATGATCTTGAGTGTTTCTGTGTCATTGACGTTGGTCCAGGAGGTCAGGTGGTTGGTGCGGGTGGTGGTTGCAGGGATGGGGTCTGGCGTGTTGTGGTGGAGAAGCTTTTGTGGATGTCGGTGATTTTCTGGAGGAAGTAGGTGGACAGGGAGTCGCAGAGTGCTTGAGATGGTGGGATGTCGTTGACGTTGGTGCTCGGGTTGGAGAGTTCTTTCACGATGTTGAAGAGCTCTTTGCTGTCGTGTGCATTGTTATCCAGGCAGTCTTTGAAGGAGGATCTCTTGGTTGTTCTGATGAGTTGGTGGTGCCTGCAGGAGGCGTCCTTGAGGGCTGTGTGGTTGTCGGGGTGCGTTTGTGGCGCCATTTCTTTTTTAGTTTCTGGCAGTCTCGTTTGGAGGCTTGGAGCTCGTCGGTGAACCAGGTGGCTTTTTTGCAGGCTTGGTTATTGGGAGGGTTCTTGAGTGGCACTAGGGAGTTGGTGCAGTTGGTGATCCACTGTCTGAGGTTGAGAGCGGCGGTGTCTGGGTCGGTGGGGTCAGTGGGGGGGTTCTGGGCGAGGGTATTGTTGAGTTGTTCTGCGGTGACTTTGCTCCAGCAGTGGAAAGGTAGTTGTTGGGGGCGGTGGTGCTTGGTATGTTTCTTGAAGGTGAAATGGATGCAGTGGTGGTCGGTCCAGTAGAGTTCGGTGGTGTGGTTGAAGGTGACGTGGGCGCTTGTGGTGAAGATGGGATCAAGCGTGTGGCCGGCGATGTGGGTGGGTGTGGTGACGAGTTGCCGGAGTCCGAGGTTGGCGAGGTTGGTGATCAGTGTGGTGGAGTTGGGGTCGTTGTTGTTTTCAAGGTGGAAATTGAGGTCTCCGAGAAGGACGTAGTCCGTGGAGGGCAGTGCGTGGGTGCTGGCGAGTTCGGCAATGGTGTAGTTGAAGGGTGCTCGTGGGCCTGGGGGTCTGTAGATGAGAGTTCCTCTGACGGTGGTGTTGCGGTCAGTGTGGATCTGGAAGTGTAGGTGCCCGGCGGTCTTGAGGGTGTCGTCCATGTAGGTGGAGATTTTGAGGGTGGTTTTGAGGGCGATGGCTATTCTTCCTCCGATGCCGTTGGTGCGGTCTCTTCGGTGGATCTTGTAGCCGTCCGGGATGGCTATGGCGGTGTCGGGTGCCGAGGAATCGTTCCACCAGGTTTCGGTCAGGAACGCTACGTCTGGGGCGGTGGTGTCGAGCAGGTCCCAGAGTGTGATGGCGTGCTTTCGTGCAGAGCGGGTGTTGAGGAGTATGCAGTGGAGGTGGTTGGATTCGGCTTTGGGTGGTTTCCAAATGTTTTTTCGCAGGTGAATTTGCAGGTGTGGCAGGAGAAGGGGCCAAAGGTGTTCTTTGGAGAGGATTGGAAGCAGTCAGTGTTGTGGCCAGGGTTGAGGGCGATGGGGTCGATGGCCGTGTAGTGACGTCCGGAGATGCGGGGGTTGCGAGGACCAGGGCGGGTGGCGCTTGGCACGGTCCAGGCGCGGACGGGTGCAGACGGGCTTGCCTCTGGCGCGCCTCAGCCATTAAGAAGGGAGGAGGGAGGGAGGAGCAGCTGGGAGGCGGGAGGGAGAGGCGAATGGGGGCGCAAGGGGAACAGGGACGCAGCGGCAGGGGAGCGGTGAGCGGCTCAGAGAGACCCGGAGCGGGGAGCGCACAAGGGGCAAAAGCAGGAGAAAAAAGTGGAACAAAAACAGATGGACGCAGCAAAAAACGGGCACTAGCACAAAAGGTGAAATCAGACAGAAGGACTCGGCACAATAATAACACGGGCAAGAGACAGACACGGGCACAAAAGAGTAAAATCAGATAGAAGGAGATGGCACAATAATAACATGGGGCAAGAGACAGGCACGGGCACAAAAGAGTAAAATCAGACAGAAGGATACTGCACAATAATAACACAGGGCAGGAGACAGGCACAAGCACAAAGAGTGAAATAGGACAGATGGACACGGCACAAATAAAAAACAGAGCACAGAAACCAAAAAGTACTAAAGCAAAAGTCTAGCGACGCTTACCAGAGGCCCACTAGACACCAGGGATGAGGCGCAGGCGGGTGCCTGCGGGTGGAGGAGGGCCTCGAACACGCGAGCAGCAGTGTGTGCGGGGGGTCGGGGACACGGAGCCAGCAAGGTGGTGCTGCGATCGTAGGGGAGCGAGCTCCTGGCCAAAGGTAGGTCAGAGGTCGCTCACCCTCGATGTGCAGCGACCGCCATTAAGAAGGGAGGAGGGAGGAAAGAGCAGCTGGGAGGCGGGAGGGAGAGGCGAATGGGGGCGCGAGGGGGGTGGTGCCGCAGGGATGCAACGGCAGGGGAGCGGTGAGCGGCTCAGAGAGAGGCGGAGCGGGGGAGCGCACAAGGGGCAAAAGCAGGAGAAAAAAGTGGAACAAAAACAGATGGACGCCGCAAAAAACGGGCACTAGCACAAAGGGTGAAATCAGACAGAAGGACACGGCACAGTAATAACACGGGCAAGAGACAGGCACGGGCACAAAAGAGTAAATTCAGACAGAAGGATACGGCACAATAATAACACAGGGCAGGAGACAGGCACAAGCACAAAGAGTGAAATAGGACAGATGGCCACGGCACAAATAAAAAACAGAGCACAGAAACCAAAAATTACTAAAGCAGAAGTCTAGCGATGCTTACCAGAAGCCCACTAGACACCAGGGATGAGGCGCAGGCAGGTGTCTGCGGGTGGAGAAGGGCCTCGAACACGCGAGCAGCAGCGTGGGCGGGGTCAGTGACACGGAGGCAGCAAGGTGGTGCTGTGATTGTAGGGGAGCGAGCTCCTGTCCAAAGGTAGGTCAGAGGTCGCTCACACATTATGGGGGTCATTTCAACCTCGGCGGTCTTTTCACAAGACCGCCAAGGGACCACCGTGCTGAAGACCGCCAGTGCTGGCGGTTTTCCGCTTAGCGAATTATGACTGCTGGCAGCCCTCCGTCTTTTTCCGGATGAAGAGCCGCCAGCAGCCATACTGGCAGTCGGCGGGGAAGTGGAGGTTGCTCCACCTCCACCGCCACGTCAACAGAACACCGCCCACCGAATCACGTTACATGATTCGGCGTGGTGGTGTTCTGTTGACGGGGTGCTGGCGGCTGAGCAGCCCCCATGGATCCTGTCCCCTCCCGGAGGATCAACAGACCAGGTAAGTTGATCGTCCGTTAGGGGAGGGGGGTGGTGGGGTGTTGTGTGTTGTGTGCGTGCATGGGGGTGTGCGTGTGAGTATGAAGAGGGGGTGTGTGAGTGCGTGTATGCATGCGGGGTGTAGTGTGTTTGGAAATGTGTGCCTGTCTGCCTGTATGTATGTCTGTGTGCATGTATGTATGAATGTGGGTGTGCGTGTATGACTGTGTGTGTGTCTGTTGGCATGCTTGTTCATGTGTGTGCGGGTATGTGTGTTGGTGGTGTCTGCATGCGCGTTGGGTGTGTGTCTGTGTAGTGATGTCGGGGGTAGGGGTGGGGAGGGTGGTCATGCCACCTTTGGGGGGTGGCAGGGGGGTGTCAGGGGGGTGGGGGGTGTCGAAGAAGCACTCGGGGTGGGGGTGGGGGGTGGTGGAGACCCCTATCAGTGCCAGGGAAGGGATTTCCTGGCACTGATAGTGCTTACCGCCATGGATTTCATGGTGGTTCCCAACCTCATGAAATCCATGGTGGTCAGCCGGGTCATGATACCATCGGCGGTCTTGTGACGGCCGCCGGGCTGGAGACCCAAGTCTCCAGCCCAGCGGTCGTCTCCGCACTGGCGGTCAGTTCGGAGAAGTGGCGGATGACCATGGCGGTATAGTATGGTATAATGTATAATTAACATGGGACCAACACTCGATAATGAGTTGAACTTGAATTATTGACAAAAAATAACCATTGATGTGTCTGTAAAAATGTGAACAAGAATAGGGAATTTACAGTTTTTCTTTAAGGAATTCTGAATCCTGTTAATAAAAGGCTTCAAGGAAATATACTATTAAGGTTTGACATAGGCAATATTCCAATAGTGTTTGACCACGTGAAGAGTTTAGTACTAATGCAAGGGCACAGAAGCACAATAGTTGTAATAGAAATAACTGAAAAAGGTTAGGATCAAATAGGGCCTGCAGTCTGCATATAATTAAAATGATTACATACATAGTGTAGGAAGCTGGCTCTGTATATACTATATCAAAATGAGATGTAGGCCCTCATTATGACACTGGCGGTAAATCCCGCTTACAGCGACGCTGACAGCCGCCAACCAACCGCCGCAGTGGCGGATATCCGTTCACCATATTATGACGCACACACACCAATCCGACAGAACACAGCCACATACACAAATCCGCCAGACCAAAGGTCAGTGATAAGCTGCCAGTCCCAAGACCCACACCATTACGCCAACAGAACAACACCCACTACATTATGACCCACGAATCACCACAGCGGACATTCAACGGGGGTAAACCATTGGCAGTACATACTGCCACACTCGCAATGGACACACACAGACAAAACAACACCACGTTGGACAATTCAAACAACGCACAGCTGACACCCATACACACACCACACCCCCATACCCACACCACTATAAAACACACACCCGCATTATCCACAACCCCTTACGAATACATGTCATAGGCACGAGACTGACACCAAGACCACTGCCACAACTAGGACCACACACCACTCACACCCATACACCCCTCACGCACTCTAAATCACACACCCCATTCACATTACCCAACACACCATCACCAACACACATCACACAACACCCATGGCACCACAAAGGCACCCCCGTTTCACTGTGGAGGAGTTAAGGGTCATGGTGGAGGAAATTGTCAGGGTAGAGCCACAGCTGTTTGGAGCACAGGTCCAGCAAATAGCAATAGCTAGGAAGAAGGAGCTATGGCGGAGAATTGTGGACAGGGTCATCGCCGTGGGACAGCATCCCAGAACAAGGGATGACACCAGGAAGAGGTGGAACGACCTACGGGGGAAGGTACGTTCCATAGCAGCAAGACACCAGCTCGCCATACAGAGGACTGGCGGTGGACCCCCACCTCTTCCCCACAACTCACAGCATGGGAGGAGCAAGTCTTGGCAATTCTGCATCCTGAGGGCCTGGTCGGAGTCAGAGGAGGACTGGACTCTGGTAAGTCAACTTACAACAATTATCGCCCCCATACCTGCATGCCATCACATACCCTGACCCTCACTCCCATCACTCTACTCCATCCCACACACTCCACCATCACATAGCACTAATCCCAATGCCAAGCCTTGCATGCTGTACCAATGCAAGGGCACCCCTCACAGCCCTGCATGGGCACTCATCACTAAAGCATGCACAGCATAGGGAAACTAACAATCCCACCATACACCAACATACACAAGTAAATGCTGGCAGGGCAACAACAACCATAGAGGGGAAGCCAAGGATGTACAATATGTCATACACATGAAGCATAATACATCATTTACATCTCCACAGGTACCCCTGCCAATGTCACTGGAAAGGAGGTGCCATCACTATCCAGTCCTCCAACAGAAAAGGCCCACAGTGATGACAGTAACTCTATTATTCAGGATCTGGACGATCTACCTAGCCCATCAGGGACCACTGGACAGCCGGTCACCCAAGCCCAGTCACAGACCACCACAGAGCTTCCCCCATCAGGAACCAACATCACAGCACCCACCCAGCGTCCCCAAACATCTGTCTCCAGGACACGTCAATCAGCGGTGTGCCCACCTGTACAGGGGCCCCAGGCCACACCTCAAACCCAAGACAATCAGGGACCTAGGGTCAGTGGCAGTGGGCACACATTTCAGGGGACGGAGGACTGCTTTGCGCCAGGGGGAGGACAAGAGCAGGGAACCAACTCTCCAGGAAGCACTCTCCGAGATCCTGGGAGCCTATCAACATTCCCAGGACATGATGGGCCAGATCCTAGACAATGTGCAGGAGAACAGGTGGCTGCAGGAGGGACAGTATCAGGGGATCAGGGAGGACTTCCAGGCCATCAACAACACCCTGATCTCCATAGCAGGGGTGCTGGCAAACATGGCCAACATTATGAGGGAGGCAGTGTCACACCAGCGGGCCCCTGCCAGTAGCCAGTAATCTGAAAAGCCCTCCACTTCTGCTGCCGCTAGTGGCCAGGAGGCCCAGCCACAGGACCAACAGGCCACCAGCACTCCTCCCCATGCAGAAGGTGAACCACCCTGCAAACGTTCCCTGTGATCCAGGCAGAAGCCAGAGACAATTGCCAAGACCACTGCCAGGAAATGAGACTCTCCTGATTGTTTCCCTTGTGTCCCACTCAGTCACCTTGTCCACCTTGAACTGCCATTGCTTCCCTCCTATGTCCCCTTGGACAACGCACCTGTGCTACGAACAGACTGGTACAATACCCTGGACTTTCCTCCATCATCACCCCATCCCATTGCACTTCCCCCTCAATATATTGGCACTACAATAAACACACTTAGATACAAATTGACTTCAAGTATGTCATGTATTTCAAGTATGTATTGATTGAAACAGCTACAACCATTGCAAATGAGCTGTACATAGAATGAGCATAGAATTAATGACCTGTAGCTGGCTGTTGTGATCACACCAGGAGTATTTGTCAAATCACCAACATCTGCAAAATGAATATCCAGAGGTAACAGTAAGTGGGCAAAGAAGTGGTAAATACCAGCATGCCAATGCCACACAGAATACAACCAAAGTCATTGAAATGTAAAGTTGCACTGTCTCACCTGTGTGTCATTGGAAGTACTGACGGATCACAGATGTTCTGTTGTTCTCATCCTCATCCTCTGCCTCCTCATCCTCACTGTCCACAGGGTCCACTGCTGCCACAGGGGCATCTCCAGTCTCCTCCTCCTGCAGAAAAGGTAGATGCCGTCTGAGGGCCAGGTTGTGCAACATGCAGCATATCACTACTATCTGGCAGACCTTCTTGGGTGAGTAGCACAGGGATCCACCTGTCAGATGGAGGCACTAGAACCTGGCCTTCAGGAGGCCAAAGGTCCTTTCTATGATCCTTCTGTTTCGCCTATGTGCCTAATTATAACGTTCTTCTGCCCTTGTCCTGGCATTCCTCACAGGGGTCAGCAGCCATGATAGGTTTGGGTAGCCAGATTCACCTGCAAATATTGAGGTTCAACATTTAGCCACACACTATCCTATGTGGCCAACACCATAGGCATACACCAACATATACTGGGTGGGAACCAGGGCTCACCTATTAGCAAAACCCTGTGCCTCTGTAGTTGGGACATCACATTTGGGATGCCGCTATTTCTCAGGACAAAGGCATTAGGCACCGACCCAGGATACTTAGCATTGATGTGGGAGATGTGCTTGTCCGCCAAGCACACCATCTGCACATTCATGGAGTGGAAACTCTTACGATTCCTAAACACCTGTTCATTTTGACAGGGGTACAAATGCTATATGTGTTCCATCAATCGCACCGATTATATTGGGGATACGTCCCATTGCATAGAATACGGCCTTCACAGTGGCCAAATCCTCAACCTGGGGAAATGCAATGTGGCTGCACATGTGTTTTATCAGGGCAGACAACACTGTTGTCAGCACTATTGAGAACATTGGCTGTGACATTCCTGCTGCCAAGCCCATTATCACTTGGAAAGAACCAGTTGCCAGGAAATGGAGAACTGATAGCACTTGCACAAGAGGGGCGATCCCAGTGGGGTGATGGATGGCAGATATCAGGTCCGGCTCCAATTGGGTACACAGCTCTATGGTTGTGGCCCTGTCCATTCTATAGGTTAGGATAATGTGCCTGTCCTCCAGTGTAGCCAAGTCCACCAGGGGTCTGTGAACAGGGGTATGTCTCCATCTCCTATTCATCCGCATCGGTAGGTATGTAAGGGACAAAAGAGTGAGGAGGCTGTCACAAACTGAACAATGGAGCCACAACAGCATTCCGCGATCTGCAAACATGTAATGGAACAGTGTAATTTTGTGGTATGTGCCTATTTATCCTGTGACGCAGCATTAATCCATAGGCCTGTCCCCCCCCTAAAATGGCAACCGCCTGTCCTGTGTGGAGGGACAGGTGGAAGTGAGGTAATGCCACTGACGGTGTGAATGTGGCGGTAGGCGGTCAGGAACCACCGTGCGATTCCTCATTGGTTATAATTGGTCCCTATGGGTACAGTGGCCAATGGTGATCTACGCCGGTGGTGACGGTATGCACCTCCGCGGACGTGACCACCATTTTCTATCATATTCCTCACTTGTTTCCTGACCTTCCATAGGCGAGGACCTACACTGCATGTGCCGCTGTGACCTGTGTCTGGAACCTACCATGGCCCGTGTGACCGGGGAAAGGGCCCCAGCCTTCACTTCGGAGGAGTTGATGAGACTGGTGGATGGGGTCCTACCCCAGCACGGACTGCTGTACGGGCCTCTAGACCAACAGATGAGAACACTGTGGGCACGATGCATGTGGCATGAATGCATGGTGCTGTGTGTGTGAAGGCCTCATGTAAGGGGGGTGGGTGGATGTCCTTTTGGCGGTGTAGACATTGTGTGCTGGGCTATGTGTGTGGCAATGGTGATGGAAACAGGTATGGTGGGCCATTTGTGTAACTGGCTGGACTGTTTGTCTAATGGTGTTCTCCTATCTGTATTGCCTCTGCAGGTCAGTGCCCATCAAAAGAAGGGAATATGGCGTGCCATTGCCAAGGATGTGCGGTCCCTGGGGGTCTGTGGCAGGCGGAGCACCCACTGTCGCAAACGGTAGGAGGACCTGAGATGCTGGGCATGGAAGATCGTGGAGACCCTGACCCCCTGACGGCCTTCATACAGGGGGTGGCCTATCCTGAGCTGGATGGGCGCTTGAGGGCATCACAGCAGCCACAAGGGGGTGAGTATGGTGGCCATCATTGAAGCTCACGGCTGGAGGTGTGGTATCCAGGTGGTGGTTGTGTGTCAGTGGGTGCCCCTAGGCCAGGCCAGACATAGCAGCGTAGGTCCTCTGGTGGCTAAGGGTCTGAAGGGGAAATACTGCTTACCTAGCTTGTTTGTATTCACTACTGGTCAGGGCTGTGTGGGTCCCAGGTGTGCTGCAGTGGGTGGTGTGTATCCCTCCTCATTCCTTGTTGAGTAGCCATTTCACTGGTAGTGCAATGCATAGTGTGTAGGCCTGTTCCCTGTAGGTGAGGGTGCTGTGTATGCCAACGGTGGTGTTGGTGCAGTCATTGACCCAGTGTATCCTTTGTCTCTCTCCCCCCCTTTTCTTGTTTTGTCATCCTGTCCTTATGTCCATTAGCATCAACAGGCGGAGGAGCAGAGTCACCGGTGACAGAGGGAGCTGCATCCCACAGGGCCCTGGAGGCATAGACCACCGACGCTGAGGGCACCAGTGTGACAGAGGGTGAGGGGAGTGCCAAGGCGGATACAGGAGGGGACAATACAGACTCTGATACCTCCTTCGATTGGAGCTCCCTGGTGGTGGCGGACACCTCTGTGACCACCACAGCTGCAGGAACAGCTGCCACCCCCGTACCAGCACCACCCTCCCAGTAGCTCCTCAGCGAGTTGCCTGTGCCCGCTCACCCAGGAGGGTGGGTATCTTCTTCGCCCCAGGCACCTCAGGCCCTGCCCCAGTAAGCTCTGCTGACCTGAGTGAGGAGGCTATTGACCTCCTGAGATGTATCTCTGAGGGGCATTCAACCATTGTAAATGCCATCCAGGGGCTGGCAGCCCAGATGCAGCAATCTAATGCATTCCTGGAGGGCATTCACGGTGGATTGGCAGCCCAACAGAGATAGATTCAGGCTCCGGCCTCCTCTCTGATGGCAGCCATTGTCCCTGTTTCTACCGTCCTCCCTCCAACTTACACTTCCCAGTCCCATTCTCCTCAACCCCAACCCATCCCAAGCACACAGGCAGAGGAGCATGCACACAAGACAACACCCAAGAGTGTCACAGGCAAGCATAAGCACCACACTTCATCCCACAGGCACTCACACAAACACCATTCATTTGCAGACACAACAACATCTACTCTTTCCACTGTTCCCCCTCCTCCTCCTCCTCCTCCTCCTACATCTCCCACCCAGTTACGTCCACACTCACATATGCATGCACTACATCATCCACTACCAGCATCACCACACCAAACAGAACACACACCTCACTGACAGACATCTCCACAACATCCATGCACACGTCTCCTGTGTCCTCTCCCATCGTGTCTGTCCCCCCTAAAGTACACAAACACAAGCACTCAGACACCCAACAGCCATCCTCCTCACAACAGCATACAGCCCATGCACCTCCATCCAAATCCAGCAGACAAACACCTCCAACAACCACTCCCTCATTCCCCACTCCCATTACTCCTCCCTCTTCCTGCCCCAACATCCCTCAAAGCTTTGTCCTTTCCCAGATTGACCTCTTCCATACCCCTCCCCCCGTCCTGCACATATGGGGAGGGTAGCAAGGACCCAGCCACACAGTCCACGGGCCCAGTGGTAGCAGCACCTACTTGTGGTGGAAAGGATTCCAGGCCACAAATACTGAAGGAGGAAGGAGCCTGCACTAGTCACAAAGGGAAAGGAGCCTGCACCAGCAGCTGTCACGGAGCCCCCACCACCAGCAGTGGTTGTGCAGCCATCAGAGAGTGCAGGGACTGAACAGGAGCCTCTCACAACTACCACCACAGTGCAGCCATCGGAGGGTGCAGGGGCTTAGCAGGAGCCTCCCACAACCACCACCACAGTGCAGCCATCAGAGGGGGCAGGGGCTAAGCAGGAGCCTCCCACAACCACCACCACAGTGCAGCTGTCAACGCTGGCGGATGCCATATAGTCCAGCCTCCAAGGGCTGCTGTGCGGCCTGACCCCTCCAGAACCAGTAGGGTGTTCATCCACTCAGGAGACTGTGGCCTTCCACTCCCCAGGACCAAGCACAGGGCATGTTGCCCCCTCCAGAACCAGTGGGGAAGACACCCACTTGAGAGACTGTGGCCTTGCACTCCCCAGGACCAAGCACAGGGCATGTTGCCCCCTCCAGAACCAGTGGGGTAATCACCCACTCAAGAGACTGTGGCCTTCCACTCCCCAGGACCAAGCACAGGGCATATTGCCCCCTCCAGAACCAGTGGGGTATTCACCCACTTGAGAAACTGAGGCCTTGCACTCCCCAGGGCCAAGCACAGGGCATTGTGCCCCCTCCAGAACCAGTGGAGAAGACACCCACTCGATAGACTGTGGCCTTGCACTCCCCAGGACCAAGCACAGGGCATGTTGTCCCCTCCAGAACTAGTGGGGTATTCACCCACTCGAGAGACTGTGGCCTTCCACTCCCCAGGACCAAGCACAGGGCATGTTGCCCCCTCCAGAACCAGTGGGGAAGACACCCACTCGAGAGACTGTGGCCTTGCACTCCCCAGGACCAAGCACAGGGCATGTTGCCCCCTCCAGAACCAGTGGGGAAGACACCCACTCGAGAGACTGTGGCCTTGCACTCCCCAGGACCAAGCACAGTGCATGCTGCCCCCTCCAGAACCAGTGGTCTTGTTTCTGCATCTGGCTGAGGTCCCCCCTCTCCCCCTGAGGTGCCCACCTATTTGCCAACTGATGCCCCTGCAGTGTTCTCTCCATATTGGGGCAGGATTTGAGTGGGGCCTTGGACTATGCCCTGTGGCCATGTGGGCCCTGTGAACTGTGGACTGGGCAGTGTCCCTTTTTTGTACATTTGTACATATCTCTTCCATTGCCACATCGACTTATTAATTTTGATTTTGATCTTATTGCAATTACTTTAGTCAATTCCTGTTGTCCTTGCATTATTCTGCCGATTATTGGGGACAAATTGTTTTTCTTGTGCAGCTGGTTGTGTGTATGGTGTGTGTGTGGGGGGTGTGTGTTGTGCGTGTGTGTGTCACTCTCATTTTCCTCCCACCCTCCCTTGTGTGCTAGGCGTCTGTACTCAGTGTCGTCATCTTCGCCTGCGTTGGTGTTCCAGGTGGCGCATGACATAAAAGATCACCGGGAAAACTTGCAGTTCTGGTTCCATGGTGGCGTGGTTCTTCCATGTGTCTCCAATGGTGAGTCCTTTGACTTTTGTGCTCTGTTTCTGCCAGGCTTTTGATGGCGTTGGTACCACCCTGGAAAAGGTGGCGGATTGAAGAGTCAAAATATGGTGGGTGGTACTTTGTCTTCTGCCTGGCTGTAGGCAGCTACCGCCGTGGTTCCTGTTGTTTCCACCCTGGCGGTCGGTGCAGTACATTGGCTGTCTTTTGGAGATATCACTGCAATGGTCATAATTTAGAAATAGTTACCGCCAGCCTGTTGGCGGTATTACTGCCACTTTATCACCGACCGCCAGGATCGTAATGAGGGCCATAGTGTGCACAGAGTTCAGGAGTTCCCCAGAGGCTTAACACAGGCAAAAGTAGATAATACTAATGCTTTTTTTTGTGGTAGTGTGGTCGAGCTGTTAGGCTTATCAGAACGTAGTGCAAAGCATTTGTTGTACACACACAGACAATAGAAGAAGCACACACTCAATGACTTAACTCCAGACCAATGGTTTTTATATAGCAAAAATATATTTTCCTAATTTATTTTTAGAACCACAAGATTCAAGTTGCAGGTAAGTACTTCAATAGATTTGTACTTCACACATGTATTAACAGCACTTTCTTTGAAATCAATAAGTTATACAGTTCTTGAAATATTGGCAATAATCTGTTTTAAAACTTGACTGTGCAATTTTCAGAAACAGTTCCGGGGAGGAAGAAAAGTTAGATCGTTTTGCAGGTAACTACAACACTTATAGTTCCAGTCTCCGGGGGTTAGCAAGTCCACAGGTTGGGGTTCAAGTCAACCTCAAACACCCACCACCAGCAACATGGGGCCAGCCGGGTGCAGAGGTCAAAGTGGAGCAAATTTAACGTGGGCTCCTATAGAGACGGGGGTACTCGGAATCAGGCCTGCCTGCAGGTAAGTGCCCGTGGATTGGAGGACAGACCAGGGGGGATTAGAGGAGCACTTGGGGGGCTACAACTAGGCACCAAACACGCACCCTCAGCGGCACAGGGAGTGGCCGGGTACAGGGTGCAAACAGGACGTCTGGCTCCCAATCCTGGTCTACGAGGGGACCTCGGGGTCACTCAGACGTTGCGAGTGAGGTTCACAGGGTCAGTTCGGACTGACCAATGGCTGGACAATGAGGGGGGCCTCCTGCTGAATAGAGCTGCACTGGAGGGCAGATTCTCCAGTGGTCCTTCTAGGCATTGGATATCTGTGCCTGGGTCTGTCGTGGTCAGGGGGGTCGTCGTCGGGATTCCCTCTTCAGGCGTCGTCTTGGATGGGTGGAGAGGTCAACCCAGGGTAGGCACTTGCTTACAATCGCCTCGGGACTCTCTCTAGCTGGTTGGGCCACCTGGACACAGGCCGGAGGCATTGGGAGCTGAGTGGTTAGGATTCACACATTTGGAGTGAGGTGGAAGTCCTTAGTTGTTGTTTCTTCTTGGACAGTGCTGCTGTCCATGGGAGTTCTTGGTCCTTTCAAGTGCAGGGTAGTCCTATGGAGCTTGGCAGAGGTTGCTGGTCTCGCTGGATGTGTCATAGTTCTTTTGCAGGTTCTTTGAAGCAGGAGACAGGCCGGTAGGGCTGGGGCCAAATCAGTTGTTATCTTCCTTCTTCTCTGCTGGGGCTTTCAGCTATGCCGTTCATCTTCTTCTTGAAGGAATCGGGTGACCTGGGTTCAGGAAGGCCCTTAAATCCTGAGGGTGGCTACACCCTCCTTGTGCCCACTCCCTTTGGGGTTGGGGGCACAACCCTAATCCTATTGGTCCCTGTCCTCCAACCCAAGATGGGGTATTTTGTAGGGAGGGGGTCACATCAGCTCTGGACACCTTAGGGCTGGTCCTGGCTGGGGTGGTCTCTCCTCCCTGTTTTCCTTAAATTTCCAGCCAGACATGCCTCCAAAAGTGGGGCTTTGTCTGGGGGGCAGGCAACTCCACTAGCTGGAATGCCCTGGCGCACTGTCATCCGAGGCTTGGGCGATTGAGGCTACTACAGTTCCTGCAGGGAGGAGGTGTGAAGCACCTCCACCAAGGACAGACTTTGTTTCTGACCACTGAGAGTACAAAGGCTCTCACCCCATGTGGTCAGAAACTTATCTGAAAGTGGCAGGCTGGCACAGACCGTCAGTCCTACACTAGCAGTTTGGCTAACATACAGGGGGCATCTCTGAGATGCCCTCTGTTTGCATTTTTCAATAAACCCCTCACTGACATCTGTGAGGGTTTATTGTACTGAGGGGTGTGATACCAACCTTTCCAGTATTCAGTGAAGCCATTATGGAGCTGTGTAGTTCATAATGACAAATTCCCAGACCGTATAGTCAATATGGCTCCACTGCACTTACAATGTCTAAGAATGGACTTAGTCACTGTAGGGGCATATTGCTCATGCAGCTGTGCCCTCACCTGTGGATAGTGCACCCTGTCTTAGGGCTGTAAGGCCTGCTAGAGGGGTGCCTTACCTATGCCACAGGCAGTGGTTTGTGGGCAGGGCACCATGAGAGGGGTGCCATGTCGTCTTTGCCTTTTTCTCCCCACCAGCACACACAAGATGCAAAGGCAGTGTACATGTGCTTGGTGAGGGGTCCCCTAGGGTGGTATAATACATGATGTAGCCCTTGGGGACCTTCCCTGGCCACAGGGCCCTTGGTACCACTGGTACCATTGACACCTTTTACAAGGGACTTAACTGTGTGCCAAGGGTGTGCCAATTGTGGAAACAAAGGTTGGGAAAGAACACTGGCGCTCGGGCCTGGTTAGCAGGATTCCAGCAGACTTTCAATCAAAGTTGGCATCAACACTAGGCAAAAAGTGGGGGGGTATGAAAGTACCATCTTCCTTGGCATGTTACCCCCATTTTTACCCGTATGTCAGTATGTTTTTGCCTGTCTCACTGGGATCCTGCTGGTCAGGACCCCAGTGCTCATAGTTTATGGCCTAATGTGTGTGTCTGTGTGGTGCTTAACTGTGTCACTGAGGCTCTGCTAATCAGAACCTCAGTGCTTATGCTCTCTCTGCTTTTAAATTTGTCACTGTAGGCTAGTGATTTCAATTACCAATTTCATTTGGCACAATGGACCCCCCTTATAAGTCCCTAGTATATGGTACCTAAGTGCCCAGGGCATTGGGGTTCCAGGAGATCCATATGGGCTGCAGCATTACTTTTGCCACCCTTAGGGAGCTCAGACAAACCCTTGCACAGGCCTGCCATTGCAGCCTGCGTGAAATAATGCACACGTTATTTCACAGCCATTTTCACTGCACTTAAGTATCTTATAAGTCACATATATGTCTAACCTTCACTTGCTGAAGGTTAGGTGCAAAGTGACTGAGTGTAAGGGCAGCCTTGCACTAGCAAAGGTGCCCCCACATAGTTCAGGGCCATTTCCCTGGACTTTGTGAGTGCAGGGACACCATTACACTTGTGCACTACATAGAGGCCAATGCCTATATGTAGCTTCACAATAGTAACTCCGAATATGGCCATGTAACATGTCTAAGATCATGGAATTGTCTGCCCATTCCATATAGTACTGAGGAGCCAGTTCCATGTATCTTTGGTGCTCCACCATGGACCCCCAGTACTGCCAAACCAGCTCTCTGAGGTTTGCACTGCAGCTACAGCTGCTACCACCTCACAGACAGGGTTCTGCCCTCCTGGGGTCTGTGCAGCCCAGTCCCAGGATGGGAGAACAAAGCATTTCCTTTGAGAGCAGGGTGTTACACCCTCTCCCTTTGGAAATAGGTGCTACAGGCTGGGGAGGGGTATCCTCCACCAGCCTCTGGAAATGCTTTGAAGGGCACAGATGGTGCCCTCCTTGCATAAGCCAGTCTACACCGGTTCAGGGATCCCTTGGCCCCTGCTCTGGCGCGAAACTGGACAAAGGAAAGGGGAGTGACCACTCCCCTGTCCATCACCACCCTAGGGGTGGTGCCCAGAGCTCTTCCAGTGTGTCCCAGACTTCAGCCATCTTGCTTTGCAATGTGTGGGGGCAGTCTGGAGGCCTCTGAGTGGCCAGTGCCAGCAGATGACGTCAGGGACCCCTCCTGATAGGTGCATACCTGATAAGGTGGCCAATCCCCCTCTCAGCACTATTTAGGGTCTCTCCTGTGGGCTCTCTTCAGATTCTGCTTGCACGTTTCCTTCAGGAATCCTCTGCAACAACTTCAGCATCCTCTGACCTCGGATCAACCGCAGCCTGCTCCAAGAAACACTGTAATTACAACAAAGTATCCACAAGAGACACTTTTCTTCAGCAACCTCAGCTCCAAGTCAGCAACTACAACAGGTTCCACGGTGTGCACGCTCTGAGGACTCCCTGTCTTCACCCTGCACCAGAAGGACTGAAGAAATCTCCAGTGGGGTGACGGAGTCACTCTCCTGCTCCAGCAGGCGCCTTCCAAGACGACGACCGGTACCCCTGGACTCCTCTCACAACAACGAGCGTGCTCTTAAGGACACAGAGGGTGGACATCATCAACATAGACTGTCCTGAGGTCCCCCTGATGCAATTTGGAGGAGGTAAAACCTTGCCTTCCCATAGAGCGATGGTACCCCTGTGTACTGTGTCTTCTTCACCTCCTGAGGCCTCTGTGTACTATTTGCAAAATTCCTTCATGCACAGCCTGGCCCAGGTCCCCAGCACTCCATCCTGTGACGCTCAACTCGCTGAGTTGTTCTCTGGCGGCGTGGGACCTTCCTCTGTTGTGCTGCATCAACCGCGTTTTGCGCCTCCTTTGTCCCCATGTCCTGGGACCTCCGGGGGTTCTGGCTGGCATCCTGAGGGCTCTCTAAAGTGCTGAGAGCCCCCTCTTCCTCCTCACACAGAGTTGAGGCCCCCAGGTCCCTCCTGGGTCCATCCAGTGCCATTTTGACGCAAAACACACTTTTGTCATAGCCAAGGCTTGTTGGTGACTTCCAACACGAAATCACATTTGCAACGATCTTCACGTCGTGGGACATCCTTTGCATCATGCAGGAACCCGCTGGCATCTTCCTAGGGTGCATTTCTGCAGTCTTTGACTAACCGTGGACTCTTCCTTAGCACCCTGTTCTGGGTTGGCAGGCTCTCCTGTCCTTCCTGGAACTTCTTTCGACTTCTGAACTTGGTCCCCTTCCTTCGCAGGTCTTCGGGTACAGGAATACAGCAGTTGTTCGTTGCAGACTTGGTTGGTTGCTGCAAAATCCCAATCACGAGGTGTAGTGTGCCCTAAGGAAACTTGCAGTACTTTACTCCTGCTTTTCTAGGCTCTGGGGTGGGGTAATTTACTTACCTTTACTGTATTCTTACTCTCCCAGCGATTCTGCACACACTACACTTGTCTGGGGGGAATTTGTGCTTCGCATTCCACTTTCTTAGTATATGGTTTGTGTTGCCCCTAGACCTATTTTCTCCCATTGCAATCTATAGCATTTTCTATTGCTTGCATTGTTCTATGACTATTTACTTGTCTAACTTTGGTGTCTAGTGTATATATTGTGTATAATACTTACCTACCAAAGGAGTATTGGCTCTAAGATATTTTTGGTACGGTGTCACCCAAATAAATACCTTTATGTTTGGTAACACTAAGTATTGTCTTTACTTGTGTATAAGTACTGTGTAACTATAACTGGTATTGCAGGAGCATGTCTCCTAGTTCAGCCTAAGCTGCTCTGCTATAGCTACCTCTATCAGCCTAAGCTGCTAGAACACCACTACATTTCACTAATAAGGGATAACTGGACCTGGTATAAGGTGTACGTACCCAAGGTATCCACTACAAACCAGGCCAGCCTCCTACGGGGGGAGGTGGTAACCATGCCAACAGTGGCACTTTCCTACGCATAGTCAGCCCTTAAGACGTAGACGTTTATAAAGACCCGAAGGTGAAATGTACAGCTCAGTCCCTGTGTTTCAAACAACTGCCCAGGTTGAAATGAAGGTATACAAAATTATGCAATAATAGGTGTGGAATTTTGGCATATGTACGATTATAGGACAAAAAAACAGTCCACAAGAATATAACAATTCCAAGATGGCGGGGACTTGGGATCCTACACATGAGCTCCGTGGAGTGGGTGATAGAAAAAAGGAAATTGAACCTTGGAAGACATAATAACTTGTTTGAACTCAATGAACTGATCCTGGTGCAAAAAACAGAATAGATGATTATAAAAAATCTACTAAAAAACAACTTTAGAAGGACACGTTCAAACATGCCTAGCTTTTTGAAAGAATGACAGCTTTCCCCAGTTTGATAACCTGAGTATGTCTAGAGCAAATCATCTGCCTTAGTTTGTCCTTGAGGAGCAGACTGCACCCCAATCCTCCCAGCTGACATCCATTGTTATTACCAAGGGTGAAAGAGGATGAAGTGGGAGCCCCACAGGAGAGAAAGGTGATTCAAGCACCACTGTAGTTGTTGACCTATCTCTGGAGACACTGGAACAGGATGTTCCCAGTCCAATAAGAAGGGTTTCCAGTGTTTCAGAAGATGCAGTAGAAGAGGTCTAAGATGGAGCCTGGGCTAGGGAAACAGCAACACACATGCCACCATGTGTCTCTTCATCTGTAGCCAAGTGCGAACTGTCACCTGTTCCTTTGCCAACTGATAATGCAAAGAGGATGTTAAACTTTGGACTCTTTGTTCTGGAAGAAGGCTTCAATGAAAATCCCTTTTTGTTGAGGGAGTAGGTGGTACTTCCTGAAGTTTATTAAAAGGCTATGAAGTTTCAGGGATTTCTTTGTTATCTGTCATCCCCATTTTGGGGAAGGTATTGGCTAACAAGGTTATATTTACTATTGTCACTCCAATATAAACCTTTTTGGGAATATGTTGGACACTAGAGGAGTAACAGTTACTGTTCCTACTCCAATCTAAAACAATTTTGTGAAGTTGCTGGATGCCAAAAGGGTCACATTTATAATTTCCATTCCAGTCTAAACCAAGTTGGGGAAGGTGTTGGACTCCAAAGGTTTCACATTTACTATTCCTACTCCAAACTAAACCATTTTGGGGATGGTGTCCAATCTAAGGGCCTGACTTAGATGTCGGTGGATGGAATATTCCATCACAAATGTGATGGATATCCCTTCCGCCATATTACCTTCCGCATAGGATATCATGGGATCATAATTTAGGCTCTAAATCATGTTGGGGAAGATGTAGGGTACTAACAGCATCACGTTTACTATTCCCACTTCAATCTTAACTAATCTGCAGAAAATGTTGAACACTAAAAGGGTCACATTCAAAATTCCCACTCCAATCTTAACCATTTTGGGGACAATATTAGACACTTAAGAGTTCAGAGTTACTATTCCCACTCCGAGCTAAACTATTTGGGGGAAAATGTTGGACACGAAAGGGGTCACATTTACAATTCTCACTCCAATCTACACCCTTTTGTGGAAAATGTTGAACACTAAAGTATCCTCACTCAAATCTAAACCATTTTGAGGGAGATGTGAGATACTAAAGGGGTCACACTTACTATTCCCACTCCAATCTAAAACAATTTGGGAAAGGCGTTGGACACATTAACAGCATCACATTTACTACTCCCACTCTAATCTAAACCAATTTGGGGAAGATGTAATTATCATATTAAATATTACACATATTATTTGAAAATAAAAACACATTACTTCAATTAAATATACATTCAAAATATACATAACAAATGTACATTATGTAATAATAACAATAAAATAATTAAAGAATAATTATAATAAAAAATTAATCAGATAAATATCACAGGTGATCAAAACAAAAATAACAAACCAAACAATACAACATATAACAAAATATATGTTAAACTATAACTAACAATACAATAAAAATTAAAAATACAATAGTATTGTTATAAGAAGTATTAATGTTCTATTTAAATATCGCAAATACACTAAAATTATATCATAATAAAAAATATGAATTTGTATTATTAAATCGCACACTATAATACAAATTTGTGATAATATAATTTAACAATAGAAGTAAACAAATATAACATAGTTTTTCTAAAACATAAAAACAGTGTTAAAAACGGAATTTGTTTTTATTTTATGTAAAATATATTCAAATAATTAAAACAAAACTAATACAAATTGTATAAATCAATTCTAAAGGATAAGCTTATGTTTTCAAAATATACAAAAACATAGGAAAATACTACAATATTGTGAAAACAATTTTTACTCACAAACAAATAAATAATATTAGTGATTTATTTACATAAAAACAACTTTAAACCATTTAAACACATAAAAACATAATTATTTTCACTTTTCCTTAATTACGTCAAATACAATGGACAAAATATATAAGAATACAAAGGCTTAAAAACTACACTATAACTAAAAATATTACTTATTATATTCAAATTAATATTTGATATATATCATTAAAGAAAAGAGTTATAAAAATATATATTTAATGTACCAGAATATTTAACATTTGTAAAACTTCTGAAAATAAATTCTCATGCGATTTAAAATATAAAACATTCTGTAACAAGTTATGGTTCAAGTCTGTTTATTAGTTTTTGCTCACATATACAGCCACCTACATCCGATGGCGGGTGGGGAAAAGCAACCAGTATACACATTCTGCTGTGGTAATTATGAGCTTAGTACCCAACTACCCGAAACTCCCCCCTTCCTCTCTTCCCTCGCGCCTTTCAGAAGTACTCCAATGAGAATCTTGTGTGGATCATTGGTCCCTGTCTGGGGACAGTTTTTGATCTGGTGTGGTTATTTTATGTGGGTGACTGGGGCCCTGTGCATCAGAGAGTACGCAGATGCCTCAGTCAAGTTAATTTCCTGAATTCCTTGAAGAGCAGGGTGAGGAACGGTTCCCATAGTGTCTTGTACAAGTCCCCCGAGCAGTCAGCACTAAGGTAGGTTTCTCCTTCCCTATGGGGTGCCATAGTTTATGGAGCCATGTGAGGTGTGTTGGGAGTTTATCTGTGCCCATTGGGAGAGAATGATCTGATGAGCATCCCGGAGTGCAAGACCAGCTAACTAGTCCCTGTGGGACCTTAGTGGGTAGGTGAGCTGGTTTGGAAGACCCAGGAGTGTGTATGCTAAGAAGCGAGGTAGGATAGTGTCAAGGCATTCGTGTATATCGTTTGGGACGACAGTCCAGAATGAGGCGAGTTTGAGGCAGTCCCAAAGTATATGTTATAGTGTTCCATCTTGGCCAAAATGGCGCCAGCACAAAGGACTACGAGCAGGGTAACCTCTATGCAAATGAGGTGGCGTCATGTACCAGTATGTGACTATTTTTGTAGCCGTTTCAATGCCGGGCGTATTAGCAGATGCAAGTTTTGTCCTGTAATAGATGTCGCCCCACTCTTCCTGAGTGAATGGTCTGCCTATCTCCCTTTCCCATCAGCACACTTCTCAAACCGAGTCAGGGGGAGACTTGATCCTGGTTGCATAGAGAGGTGGGTAAGCCAGTGTCTGACCTGTAGGCAGTGTAACCGTTTGGTTTCTGGCAAACTGTATATGTGCCTCAGCTGGTCAAATGGCATGAATGGCATAAGCCCCTCCTCAGTAAACAGGAGCCCGACTGAGAGGCACTTTGTCTCCTGCCAGAGGCGGAAAGCACGGGGATCCAAACCTGAGGAGAAATCAGGATTGCCCACAGTTGGCATCAAAGGTAAAGGGAAAGATGTCAGCTGTTTACACATCGCAACTGCATCCCACACTTGTAATGGCTCCGCGGTCACTGTGCTCATTTAAGAACAGGATTTTCCACAAATGGGAGCCTGCTGTGGCCCGGTCCATGAAGAGCATGGGTTTCTCTGACTCCAGCTGAGTCCATTCCAGCAGATAGCGGAGCAGTGCCCCGCCATCTCTCCAGCAACGCGGACGCTTCAAAGCGTACCGCTCATCGCCTGGCTGTCTTTCCTGGTTGTCTGGGGGCAGAGGGGGACTCTAACCCCCAGGATTCCTTGCAGTGCACCGCCATCTCTCCAGCAACGCGGACGCTTCAAAGCGTACCGCGCATCGCGTCGTGCGGGATGCGCCCGGGCAAAGCCCGGGCCAAGGGCGGGCCCGTCTTAGCCCGTCTGAGACCGTCTGAGGCCGGGCTGGGCTCCCCCTCTGGGCCCTAAGGTATGGTCCTGGGTTCTCTGTTTATTTGCGACCTTTAAAGCATTAATTTTACCAGCGCAGTGCCTTTAATTTATAATGGGGAAGCGAAAGGCCAGGGGCAGTCCTGAATTGGGCCCTGCTAAATTTAAAATTTCAAAACCTAACAAAGTCACACAACCTCACACCAATTGCGTGTCCAAAGAGATTGACCATTTGATAGAAGAAGTGGAACTGATCCTTAACAAAAAAGAGAGAAATGTACGGAAGAGGCTGAAATCGGGTACTCTTATCCTGTTTTTAACAGCTGGATCTTATACCACCTCTTATGCTCAATCTATTAGTGCCCCTCCTCAGGCACCTGTCACTCAAAGCCTCTCTCGGAATGCTAGTCCCCCCACATATTCCGTATCCAACTCCAATTCTGAAGTCTTAAAAACTGACGCAATTATTCATAGGATCTCTTGTTCAAACCGCTTTTCTATACTGGAATCGCAAGACTCTGATAGTGCCCAACAGATCCTCTCGGTACCATTGCTCCCTGAATGTGACCCCCCTAAAAAAGACCTATTAGCACTGGTGACTAGCTTAACAAGTGAAGTAGGTGAGCTGAAGCTTTTATTGTTTGAAGTTCTTAAGCTTGTTAAGAAGAATGTCTCACCTCCTTCTTGTGACCCGAAGTTAACTCCTTTGTTAACCAATCATCTTCCTGCTCCAGGGCCTCTGCCAACTGGTTTGTTGTTGAACTCTGAGGCTCTTTTAGGCTCTAAACAAAGGGCTTATTATAGTAGACCTGCTGCGCCCCTTCCTGAAAAGGTTATGCCTTCTCTTCCCCATGCAGACTTGAAATGGGACACTATATTAGTACCCGGTCAGAGCCCTCACATGAACAATGACATCTGTATTTACCTGTGCAATGTCAATCCGCTTCCAACAAAATCACGGGAAGACAAACTTTCACTTCTTAACAAGGTTTCATATTGGATTCGCCATGACAGAGGCTGTGGTTCATTATCCATGCTGACATTGTATCGGCTGAACGGTTAAGCGGCCTATCCGGTGGACGGGACACCATAAAACTTAGGGGGTGATTCAGACCTTGGCGGACGGCGGAGGCCGTCCGCCAAGGTTCCGCCGCCGAATGACCGCACCGCGGTCAAAAGACCGCGGCGGCCATTCAGACATTTCCGCGGGGCCGGCGGGCGCTCTCCAAAAGAGCGCCCGCCGGCCCAGCAGAAATGCCCCTGCAACGAGGACGCCGGCTCAGAATTGAGCCGGCGTAGTTGCAGGGGTGCGACGGGTGCAGTTGCACCCGTCGCGTATTTCAGTGTCTGCAAAGCAGACACTGAAATACTTTGCGGGCCCCTCTTACGGGGGCCCCTGCAGTGCCCATGCCATTGGCATGGGCACTGCAGGGGCCCCCAGGGGCCCCGCGGCACCCCCTACCGCCATCCTGTTCATGGCGGGTTTCCCGCCATGAACAGGTTGGCGGTAGGGGGTGTCTGAATCCCCATGCCGCCGCCATGGAGGATTCATTGGGGCAGCGGTAAACCGGCGGGAGACCGCCGGTTTACCCTTTCTGACCGCGGCTGAACCGCCGCGGTCAGAATGCCCTCGGGAGCACCGCCAGCCTGTTGGCGGTGCTCCCGTGGTCGGTGACCCTGGCGGTCACCGGCCGCCAGGGTCAGAATGACCCCCTTAATCTTATAAGTCCCCATCTGGTGACGGGCCTATTGCATATGGAAGCACGGAACCACATGAGGAAGGAACATGATATCTTTTTTAGCAACAGTTGCCCCGTTTCAGGAAATACGAGGCCGAATCCTTCATCATGCATGACTATGCCGGTACCAAATAATGCTGCAGGACACTGTGGGGGTTATTCTAACTTTGGAGGAGTGTTAATCCGTCCCAAAAGTGACGGTAAAGTGACGGATATACCACCAGCCGTATTACGAGTTCCATAGGATATAATGGACTCGTAATACGGCTGGTGGTAAATCCGTCACTTTCCCGTCACTTTTGGGACGGATTAACACGTCCTCCAAAGTTAGAATAACCCCCTGTGCCTCCACCAGACCAACATCTGGCCTAGCTACTATGATTGATATGGGTTCTGCTCTCAAAGGTATTAATGTATGCAGACTTGAGCTTCAGGGGGCCACTTCAGATGTTGGTTGACTACGCTCTTTCAGCCCTTGCAACACTAGCATCAGATTTGACTCATTGGCCCCATTATATTCAAAAAAGTTACCAAGCCCAGGAGTTGCACCTTTATGGGAACTTCAATCTGCTTCCATTATGAACCTCAATTCTGCACTTTATGATGAGCATGCCAATAGCTACCACCTAGATGTTTTATTTAGCGATCCCAACCGCTCCACTGCACACTCACCTGGAAAACTTTTGTCCTGGAATGTGGCTGGCATCAACAGCAAACTAGCTGACTCCGAATGGGGGGTTTATGTTGATGATTTCAGCATTTGTATGTTTCAGGAAACATGGGCCATGCACAGTGTGTATAGGCAGGGGTACTGCTCCTTTATTAAAAAAGCTATGCAGTCTGCTGCAGGCAGGGCAATAGGGGGATGATGTAGCTGGGTTAAGATGACAGAGGTGGGTGAAGTAAAGGAGATACATGTAGACTCTCCCGATATTTTAGCTATAGCAATACTCCCAAATCTAGGCATCCCTGTCCTATGTATAAACATCTACAACAGACCAGGCCCTCCCAACCAACGGTCTGCCACCATAGATCTCCTGAACACCATAATTCTAGACCTCCGCCCCAAATATTGTATCATTATTGCGGGTGATCTTAATGCGCCAATTGAACTTAACTCTGCTTTTATTGAGGCTACACAGACTGAAGACGAAGCATGGAATATTCCTCCTCTTCCAACCCAGCCAGTTCCATCCACTGTCTACAGCAGGGTTCTGCAGATAACAGATCTCATAATACTTCATGGCCTTTGCCTTGGTAATGGCCGCTTTCCAGCTGACACCACTGCTAGGCCATCCTTTTTTAGGGGATCATATAGTAGTACCCTTGATTATATTCTCCTGGATCTAAGGGTGTGGCATTATATAATAGATGTGAAAGTGGGCCATCTGTATACCAGTGATCATGCGCCTCTCTAAATTGAATATGACAGAATCCTTTTATCAGGAGTTGCGTCTTTCCCTGCTCCCAAATTCCCTGGCGTCTTGAAGCTATCCAGCAATAGGCGCACAGTGAGATGGGATTCTTTTCAGAGGTCTAATAAGCTACGGGACAAACTCCGTGCACTAGTTTCCAGACATCAGCTTTTTGACGACCACCTCTCACTAACTTCATTGGAAGTTATGTCCTCTCACTTGGACCTCTTTGCCGCTCTCAAGGAGCTGTTTTCCAAATCTGTTAGGAATCCAAGCAATCCCCCTTTTCAATCTAGCAGCAAGTGGTTTGATAAGAGGTGTTGAGAGGCTAAAAGTACCCTGATTAAAGTGTTGAGAACTAAAGATAGGGAGGACATTGTTAGGGCAAGAAGAAATTATGCCTCCATATGTAAGATGTGTAAACTCAAGCATGAGGAAAGACTATGGGGTGAACTGGCCGAGGCTGCAAGGGCCCATGATTCCAAACACTTCTGGTTCTTGGTTGCAAGTAGCGACCAAAATCAAACACTTAAGCCAGAGTGCTATATTGCCCCTGATATCTGGCTCTCTCACTTTAAGGAGCTGTATGGTTCTACATTTGACCTTGATGCCATCAGCTCTGGAGAGACATTGCTACTCTATTCATCAGCGACTCCTTTGCCTCCTTTCACATTAAAAGAAACTGAGTTGGCAATCATAGCTAAAAAAACAGGGAAGGCTCCTGGTCCAGACGGAATCCCCTCAGATATGTATAAAGCAGATTTGAATAACTGGTCCCCGTATGTAAACAGGATTTCAAATGTTGTTCTGACTAACAGGTCCTATCCTGATTCTTGGAAGGAGGCAATCATTGTGCCAATATACAAGAAAGGGGAGAAAGGTCTACCAGGGAACTATAGACCCATCAGCCTATTAGATAACCTACAAAAAATATTTTGTTATCAGTTATTAAGTAGGTTGAAGAAATGGATAGCGAACAACCAGGCACTAAGTCACCTCCAGGCAGGGTTCAGAGACAAGGTCAGCACTATCGACCAGGTTTTCCGTTTTACCACCATAAAGTGGAAAACTGTAGATGTGGACTCAGGCCATCTTTTTGTTGCATTTGTAGACTTGAAATCCGCTTTTGACTTTGTCCCGCGTCACAAACTGTGGGAAGTTATGAGCAAATCTGGAGTTCCCTGCTCCATGATAAACATAATTAGAGATCTTTACACTGGCATTCGTGCCAGAATTCATTGGGGACTGGCAGGTGAACTGACCTCAGAGTTTCCCACAGATCGTGGCGTGAGACAGGGGTGCGTACTTGCGTCCACATTGTTTATTTTATTTTTTAATGCATGTATTCCCTTCCTTTTGGATTGTTCTAGCGATGCCCCCAAAATGGGAGGGCAGAAGATTCCATGTCTTCTATTTGCTGATGATACTTTGCTAATATCCCAAACAGCCATAGGCCTCTCAAACTTGCTTGCGAGGTTTATGGAGTACTGCAAATATCATGGTCTGGAAATTAACTCACTAAAAACAAAATATATGGTGTTTGGAGACAAAAAGCATAAGATGAGAAGACCTGTTCGCTTAGAGGGTGCTATATTGGAAAGAGTGGGCACTTTTGATTATCTAGGCCTCAAATTAGAAGATTCACATAAATGGCATGTCCACCTTCAGAAATCAATAACGTGTCTGAAACAAAGGGCGGGTGGTATTGTGAGATTTGCAGCCAGATCCCCCAGATTTGCTTTGACTCCTGCTCTTGAAATATACAAATCTCAAGCCGGGGGGGGGGGCTTTGTATGGAGCTGAATTATGGGGCCATTGCAATCTGGAGGATTTGGTAAGGGCGGAAAACTTGTTTTTAAAGATGCTGTTAAGAGTTCCTTCAAGTACCCCTTCTTTGCCCATCCGAATGGACTTAAATCTCCTTCCAATTAACCAGATTGCCGCCCCAAGGCCACTGTTGTTCTGGATTCGTTTATGGTCATTAGACGCTCTCATTACATTTAGATGCGGGTTGAACAACTTGGTAGCCACTAATTTTACTACCAGAATTAAGTGGTGCGCCTATGTCGAACAGTCCTTATCTCATCTTGGTCTGGGGTCCTATTGGAAGGATCCTTCCTCTATTCCTAAAAATGCCATTCAGATTTTGAAGAACGCATTTTGGCTTAATGTCCAAACTGTACAGCTGGCCGAATTCTTGCCCTCTTTTATGACCAACAGTTTTCTCCAATTTAAATGCCACTACGAGTTTGAGCTCTACATGGATGCAGCACTCTCTCCATTCGCGCGCGCCCTCTATATTAGATTTAGAATAGGGTCTCTTCCTCTGCGCTCTCTAACCTATAAATGGTCCAATTCAATCAACAGGTCTAAGTTATGTCCGATGGGCTGTGAGAATGAAGAGACTGTCTCCCATGTTCTCTTTCATTGTCCTGCATATCGTAAACAGAGGGCACTCTGGATCATCCCTCTATGTAAACAAATGGGCTTTAGGAACTGTTTACTTGCTCTGAGAGTACTCAAGTCAGACTCATCTGTACAAACTGTGTGCCCTTTGGCAAAATTCTTTGAATCTATTTGGCACTTTAGACTTGGGATTTTAAAGAATAAGACTCAGCAGTAGACAATAGAAGTAGGCATCGCAGAGCATAGCTGTTATACATAAGTGTATGGATACCAGCTTATTGTATTTATTATCTAGTTGAGGTCGTATGTTCTTTTTATATTTTATATGCCTGGAAAATATTTTAGCTATTGTCTTACTCTGTTTTAAACTTTCTTGATTTTAGAGTTCGGTTCTAATTTTAATTGTTTTTCTTCTTATATTTTATTTTCTGGATTGTTCTGTACTGTACTTTTATGGTATGTTTTTACCAAAATAAAGTGATGATGATGATGATGAGAATAAAATTACAACAATCAAATTAAAAAAACCTCTCCACCATCTCTTCCCCTTATACAACCTAAAACACTTACAAACATACATTTTAATAATAAAATAACTAAATTAAAAAATATAAACAACATTTTACACTAAGGATATATTTTTACAACAATATTAAAGCAATATTTAAAACAATATATTTACCTTTGATATTTATGTCCATGAAATGTTGGACATCACGATATTCTTGCAACAATATTTCTATATTTCTATATCACAGTATTATTTAAATATTTTGTCCAAACACCTGAACTCACTGCGGGTAAGAGGACCAGATTCCCCTCAACACCGTTTGATGGGAAAAGGGAACATATGGTGCAAAAGCTCTGGGAAGTGGGTGACAAATTTGTCTGTGCTGCACTACCACATTAAGCTTTGAATGATCACCTACAGAAGTGCTATATAGTCTCAGAACTAAATGTCAGGATCCACGCAGAATGGAAATGTGTCTTCTTTTTAAGGTTGTGATTGCAAGTTTAGAGCGAAATTCACCCGACACTTGGTTGAAGTGTCTTGTATGTTCTCAGTGTTTCCACACATGCATTTTAGTCATAGTAATATCAATGAACATGGGCACAACGCCAACTGTGACGGAGTCTGAAGTCAGTCGCAAACCACAAGACAGTCACTGTGGAGTCTCCTGGCTGAAAGCAGTGGATGCATTACACACCAGGTGAGTGGGAAGGGTGGGCCATTTAAACACATAAAGAGAAATCATTACAGTACAAAATTCGAAAAGATTTTCCACCATTAAAAGAGCAAACATTGATTCACAGTTATTTACTTTCTTCACTGAGCCCTACCATTCATACTTCTGCACACGTCATGCAAGTGCCAACTTGAAACCGTCCAGTTTAAATCACTGAATGATCATACTGTTTATAGATGCATACTTCTTCAATTTAGCCTCAATCCATTCCATAATGGCTTGATTTCCATTAACGGTAAGATGTCCAGTGGAACATCATGGCACATTGCAAGCTCAAATGTTGACAACCTTGCTGACACATTCTATCCAATTCTACAAGTTAACTAGGGATTTTGAGTCCAGAAGCCTTAATACTAGTGAGTGGAAATAGCACTTTGATAAAGGGTAGGCACTCCGACCTTTTCCCAGTTCTGATTTCTTGATCTTCCTCTTATGTCATAGCTTCTTCCCCTGCAGGACTACGCTTCTTTCCCTGTCTCTGCTTTCCTTCTGGCAGTATAGGTTTCTAAATGCCCCAGCCTCACAGCTGTTGACCTTTACCATTCACCTTACACATCTTGTCCTCCAACTGCTTAATACTGATAACTGGTGGGGAAAAGAGTGGAATCACTACTATGTGGATCTTCTGGAGGTTGTTTACGCCTGCGTTGTTTCAGGATTCATTGTTCCATCATACATTCCTATTCTGGGTAACATCCGGAAGCATGACTCCGGAACAACAAAGTCATGAACAACGCAAGCAGAACAATGCTTGTGTGAACAACGACTTCATTTTTCTGTGCTTTAACTATGCATGTGCTGAACAACGAACATGAATGGTTAAGGCACAGAAAAATTAAGTCAGCATCGGTAGAGGACGCGGTCAGGTAGGTGGGGCTGGGGCAGGGTTGGGGGTTGGTGTTTAGGGGTGGAGGTAGTTTGGTTTTCAGAGGTGGGTGGTCGGGTGGTTCTGGTTTTAAAGGGTCGGGGTGGGGGATGGGGTAGTTCTGGTTCTTAACCCCTTCGCTGCCAGGCCTTTTCCCCCTCCTGTGCCAGGCCTTTTTTTGCCTATTTGGGGCAGTTCACGCTTAGGCCCTCATAACTTTTTGTCCACATAAGCTAACCAAGCCAAATTTGCGTCCTTTTTTTCCAACATCCTAGGGATTCTAAAGGTACCCAGACTTTGTGGGTTCCCCTGAAGGAGGTCAAGAAATTGGCCAAAATACAGTGAAAATTTCGTTTTTTTCAAAAAAATTGGAAAAAGGGGCTGCAGAAGAAGGCTTGTGGTTTTTCCCCTGAAAATGGCATCAACAAAGGGTCTACGGTGCTAAACTCAGCAGCTTCCCAGCTTTCATGAACAGGCAGACTTGAATCCGAAAACCCAATTTTTCAACACAATTTTGGCATTTTACTGGAGCATACCCCATTTGTGCAATTTTTTGTGCTTTCAGCCTCCTTCCAGTCAGTGACAGGAATGGTCATGAAACCAATGCTGGATCCCAGAAACCTAAACATTTCTGAAAAGTAGACAGAATTCTGAATTCAACAAGGGGTCATTTGTGTAGATCCTACAAGGGTTTCCTACAGAAAATAACAGCTGAAAAAGAAAAATATTGAAATTGAGGTGAAAAAAACATCAATTTTTCTCTACTTTTTACTCTGTAACTTTTCCCTGCAATGTCAGATTATCGAAAGCAATATAGCGTTACGTCTGCTGGACTCCTCTGGTTGCGGGGATATATAGGGTTTGTAGGTTCATCAAGAACCCGAGGAACCCAGAGCCAATAAATGAGCTGCACCCTGCAGTGCGTTTTCATTCTATACCGGGTATACAGTAATTCATTTGCTGAAATATAAGGAGTAAAAAATAGCTATCAAGAAAACCTTTGCATTTCCAAAAAGGGCACAAGATAAGGTGTTGAGGAGCAGTGGTTATTTGCACATCTCTGAATTCCGGGGTGACCATAGTAGCACGTGAATTACATGGAATTTCTCAAATAGATGTCTTTTTTACACACACCCCTATATTTGGAAGGAATAAATGTAGAGAAAGACAAGGGGCAATAACACTTGTTTTGCTATTCTATGTTCCCCCAAGTCTCCCGATAAAAATGATACCTCACTTGTGTGGCTAGGCCTAGCGCCCGCGACAGGATATGCCCCAAAACACAACGTGGACACATCACAGAAAACAGAGCTGTTTTTAGCAAAGTGACTACCTGTAGATTTTGGCCTCTAGCTCAGCCGCCACCTAGGGAAACCTACCAAACCTGTGCATTTCTGAAAACTAGAGACCTAGGGGAATCCAAGGAGGGGTGACTTGTGTGGCTCGGACCAGGTTCTGTTACCCAGAATCCTTTGCAAACCTAAAAATTTGGCTAAAAAAACACATGTTCCTCACATTTCTGTGGCAGAAAGTTCTGGAATCTGAGAGGAGCGACAAATTTCCTTCCACCCAGCATTCCCCCACATCTCCCGATAAAAATGATACCTCACTTGTGTGGGTAGGCCTAGCGCCCGCGACAGGATATGCCCCAAAACACAACCTGGACACATCACAGAAAACAGAGCTGTTTTTAGCAAAGTGACTACCTGTAGATTTTGGCCTGTAGCTCAGCCGCCACCTAGGGAAACCTACCAAACCTGTGCATTTCTGAAAACTAGAGACCTAGGGGAATCCAAGGAGGGGTAACTTGTGTGGCTCGGACCAGGTTTGGTTACCCAGAATCCTTTGCAAACCTCAAAATTTGGCTAAAAAAACACATGTTCCTCACATTTCTGTGGCAGAAAGTTCTGGAATCTGAGAGGAGCCACAAATTTCCTTCCACCTAGCGTTCCCCCATGTCTCCCGATAAAAATGATACCTCACTTGTGTGGGTAGGCCTAGCGCCCGCGACAGGATATGCCCCAAAACACAACGTGGACATATCACAGAAAACAGAGCTGTTTTTAGCAAAGTGACTACCTGTAGATTTTGGCCTCTAGCTCAGCCGCCACCTAGGGAAACCTACCAAACCTGTGCATTTCTGAAAACTAGAGACCTAGGGGGATCCAAGGAGGGGTGACTTGCGGGGCTCGGACCAGGTTCTGTTACCCAGAATCCTTTGCAAACCTCAAAATTTGGCTAAAAAAACACATGTTCCTCACATTTCTGTGGCAGAAAGTTCTGGAATCTGAGAGGAGCCACAAATTTCCTTCCACCCAGCGTTCCCCCATGTCTCCCGATAAAAATGATACCTCACTTGTGTGGGTAGGCCTAGCGCCCGCGACAGGATATGCCCCAAAACACAACGTGGACATATCACAGAAAACAGAGCTGTTTTTAGCAAAGTGACTACCTGTAGATTTTGGCCTCTAGCTCAGCCGCCACCTAGGGAAACCTACCAAACCTGTGCATTATTGAAAACTAGAGACCTAGGGGGATCCAAGGAGGGGTGACTTGCGGGGCTCGGACCAGGTTCTGTTACCCAGAATCCTTTGCAAACCTCAAAATTTGGCTAAAAAAACACATGTTCCTCACATTTCTGTGGCAGAAAGTTCTGGAATCTGAGAGGAGCCACAAATTTCCTTCCACCCAGCGTTCCCCCACGTCTCCCGATAAAAATGATACCTCACTTGTGTGGGTAGGCCTAGCGCCCGCGACAGGATATGCCCCAAAACACAACGTGGACATATCACAGAAAACAGAGCTGTTTTTAGCAAAGTGACTACCTGTAGATTTTGGCCTCTAGCTCAGCCGCCACCTAGGGAAACCTACCAAACCTATGCATTTCTGAAAACTAGAGACCTAGGGGAATCCAAGGAGGGGTGACTTGTGTGGCTCGGACCAGGTTCTGTTACCCAGAATCCTTTGCAAACCTCAAAATTTGGCTAAAAAAACACATGTTCCTCACATTTCTGTGGCAGAAAGTTCTGGAATCTGAGAGGAGCCACAAATTTCCTTCCACCCAGCGTTCCCCCACGTCTCCCGATAAAAATGATACCTCACTTGTGTGGGTAGGCCTAGCGCCCGCGACAGGATATGCCCCAAAACACAACGTGGACATATCACAGAAAACAGAGCTGTTTTTAGCAAAGTGACTACCTGTAGATTTTGGCCTCTAGCTCAGCCGCCACCTAGGGAAACCTACCAAACCTATGCATTTCTGAAAACTAGAGACCTAGGGGAATCCAAGGAGGGGTGACTTGTGTGGCTCGGACCAGGTTCTGTTACCCAGAATCCTTTGCAAACCTCAAAATTTGGCTAAAAAAACACATGTTCCTCACATTTCTGTGGCAGAAAGTTCTGGAATCTGAGAGGAGCCACAAATTTCCTTCCACCCAGCGTTCCACCACGTCTCCCGATAAAAATGATACCTCACTTGTGTGGGTAGGCCTAGCGCCCGCGACAGGATATGCCCCAAAACACAACGTGGACATATCACAGAAAACAGAGCTGTTTTTAGCAAAGTGACTACCTGTAGATTTTGGCCTCTAGCTCAGCCGCCACCTAGGGAAACCTACCAAACCTATGCATTTCTGAAAACTAGAGACCTAGGGGAATCCAAGGAGGGGTGACTTGTGTGGCTCGGACCAGGTTCTGTTACCCAGAATCCTTTGCAAACCTCAAAATTTGGCTAAAAAAACACATGTTCCTCACATTTCTGTGGCAGAAAGTTCTGGAATCTGAGAGGAGCCACAAATTTCCTTCCACCCAGCGTTCCCCCATGTCTCCCGATAAAAATGATACCTCACTTGTGTGGGTAGGCCTAGCGCCCGCGACAGGATATGCCCCAAAACACAACGTGGACATATCACAGAAAACAGAGCTGTTTTTAGCAAAGTGACTACCTGTAGATTTTGGCCTCTAGCTCAGCCGCCACCTAGGGAAACCTACCAAACCTGTGCATTTCTGAAAACTAGAGACCTAGGGGGATCCAAGGAGGGGTGACTTGCGGGGCTCGGACCAGGTTCTGTTACCCAGAATCCTTTGCAAACCTCAAAATTTGGCTAAAAAAACACATGTTCCTCACATTTCTGTGGCAGAAAGTTCTGGAATCTGAGAGGAGCCACAAATTTCCTTCCACCCAGCGTTCCCCCACGTCTCCCGATAAAAATGATACCTCACTTGTGTGGGTAGGCCTAGCGCCCGCGACAGGATATGCCCCAAAACACAACGTGGACATATCACAGAAAACAGAGCTGTTTTTAGCAAAGTGACTACCTGTAGATTTTGGCGTCTAGCTCAGCCGCCACCTAGGGAAACCTACCAAACCTATGCATTTCTGAAAACTAGAGACCTAGGGGAATCCAAGGAGGGGTGACTTGTGTGGCTCGGACCAGGTTCTGTTACCCAGAATCCTTTGCAAACCTCAAAATTTGGCTAAAAAAACACATGTTCCTCACATTTCTGTGGCAGAAAGTTCTGGAATCTGAGAGGAGCCACAAATTTCCTTCCACCCAGCGTTCCCCCACGTCTCCCGATAAAAATGATACCTCACTTGTGTGGGTAGGCCTAGCGCCCGCGACAGGATATGCCCCAAAACACAACGTGGACATATCACAGAAAACAGAGCTGTTTTTAGCAAAGTGACTACCTGTAGATTTTGGCCTCTAGCTCAGCCGCCACCTAGGGAAACCTACCAAACCTATGCATTTCTGAAAACTAGAGACCTAGGGGAATCCAAGGAGGGGTGACTTGTGTGGCTCGGACCAGGTTCTGTTACCCAGAATCCTTTGCAAACCTCAAAATTTGGCTAAAAAAACACATGTTCCTCACATTTCTGTGGCAGAAAGTTCTGGAATCTGAGAGGAGCCACAAATTTCCTTCCACCCAGCGTTCCCCCATGTCTCCCGATAAAAATGATACCTCACTTGTGTGGGTAGGCCTAGCGCCCGCGACAGGATATGCCCCAAAACACAACGTGGACATATCACAGAAAACAGAGCTGTTTTTAGCAAAGTGACTACCTGTAGATTTTGGCCTCTAGCTCAGCCGCCACCTAGGGAAACCTACCAAACCTGTGCATTTCTGAAAACTAGAGACCTAGGGGAATCCAAGGAGGGGTGACTTGTGTGGCTCGGACCAGGTTCTGTTACCCAGAATCCTTTGCAAACCTCAAAATTTGGCTAAAAAAACACATGTTCCTCACATTTCTGTGGCAGAAAGTTCTGGAATCTGAGAGGAGCCACAAATTTCCTTCCACCCAGCGTTCCCCCACGTCTCCCGATAAAAATGATACCTCACTTGTGTGGGTAGGCCTAGCGCCCGCGACAGGATATGCCCCAAAACACAACGTGGACATATCACAGAAAACAGAGCTGTTTTTAGCAAAGTGACTACCTGTAGATTTTGGCCTCTAGCTCAGCCGCCACCTAGGGAAACCTACCAAACCTGTGCATTTCTGAAAACTAGAGACCTAGGGGAATCCAAGGAGGGGTGACTTGTGTGGCTCGGACCAGGTTCTGTTACCCAGAATCCTTTGCAAACCTCAAAATTTGGCTAAAAAAACACATGTTCCTCACATTTCTGTGGCAGAAAGTTCTGGAATCTGAGAGGAGCCACAAATTTCCTTCCACCCAGCGTTCCCCCACGTCTCCCGATAAAAATGATACCTCACTTGTGTGGGTAGGCCTAGCGCCCGCGACAGGATATGCCCCAAAACACAACGTGGACATATCACAGAAAACAGAGCTGTTTTTAGCAAAGTGACTACCTGTAGATTTTGGCCTCTAGCTCAGCCGCCACCTAGGGAAACCTACCAAACCTATGCATTTCTGAAAACTAGAGACCTAGGGGAATCCAAGGAGGGGTGACTTGTGTGGCTCGGACCAGGTTCTGTTACCCAGAATCCTTTGCAAACCTCAAAATTTGGCTAAAAAAACACATGTTCCTCACATTTCTGTGGCAGAAAGTTCTGGAATCTGAGAGGAGCCACAAATTTCCTTCCACCCAGCGTTCCCCCATGTCTCCCGATAAAAATGATACCTCACTTGTGTGGGTAGGCCTAGCGCCCGCGACAGGATATGCCCCAAAACACAACGTGGACATATCACAGAAAACAGAGCTGTTTTTAGCAAAGTGACTACCTGTAGATTTTGGCCTCTAGCTCAGCCGCCACCTAGGGAAACCTACCAAACCTGTGCATTTCTGAAAACTAGAGACCTAGGGGAATCCAAGGAGGGGTGACTTGTGTGGCTCGGACCAGGTTCTGTTACCCAGAATCCTTTGCAAACCTCAAAATTTGGCTAAAAAAACACATGTTCCTCACATTTCTGTGGCAGAAAGTTCTGGAATCTGAGAGGAGCCACAAATTTCCTTCCACCCAGCGTTCCCCCACGTCTCCCGATAAAAATGATACCTCACTTGTGTGGGTAGGCCTAGCGCCCGCGACAGGATATGCCCCAAAACACAACGTGGACATATCACAGAAAACAGAGCTGTTTTTAGCAAAGTGACTACCTGTAGATTTTGGCCTCTAGCTCAGCCGCCACCTAGGGAAACCTACCAAACCTGTGCATTTCTGAAAACTAGAGACCTAGGGGAATCCAAGGAGGGGTGACTTGTGTGGCTCGGACCAGGTTCTGTTACCCAGAATCCTTTGCAAACCTCAAAATTTGGCTAAAAAAACACATGTTCCTCACATTTCTGTGGCAGAAAGTTCTGGAATCTGAGAGGAGCCACAAATTTCCTTCCACCCAGCGTTCCCCCATGTCTCCCGATAAAAATGATACCTCACTTGTGTGGGTAGGCCTAGCGCCCGCGACAGGATATGCCCCAAAACACAACGTGGACATATCACAGAAAACAGAGCTGTTTTTAGCAAAGTGACTACCTGTAGATTTTGGCCTCTAGCTCAGGCGCCACCTAGGGAAACCTACCAAACCTGTGCATTTCTGAAAACTAGAGACCTAGGGGAATCCAAGGAGGGGTGACTTGTGTGGCTCGGACCAGGTTCTGTTACCCAGAATCCTTTGCAAACCTCAAAATTTGGCTAAAAAAACACATGTTCCTCACATTTCTGTGGCAGAAAGTTCTGGAATCTGAGAGGAGCCACAAATTTCCTTCCACCCAGCGTTCCCCCACGTCTCCCGATAAAAATGATACCTCACTTGTGTGGGTAGGCCTAGCGCCCGCGACAGGATATGCCCCAAAACACAACGTGGACATATCACAGAAAACAGAGCTGTTTTTAGCAAAGTGACTACCTGTAGATTTTGGCCTCTAGCTCAGCCGCCACCTAGGGAAACCTACCAAACCTGTGCATTTCTGAAAACTAGAGACCTAGGGGAATCCAAGGAGGGGTGACTTGCGGGGCTCGGACCAGGTTCTGTTACCCAGAATCCTTTGCAAACCTCAAAATTTGGCTAAAAAAACACATGTTCCTCACATTTCTGTGGCAGAAAGTTCTGGAATCTGAGAGGAGCCACAAATTTCCTTCCACCCAGCGTTCCCCCATGTCTCCCGATAAAAATGATACCTCACTTGCGTGGGTAGGCCTAGCGGCCGCGACAGGAAACGCCCCAAAGCGCAACGTGGACACAACCAAAATTTTGGAAGAAAACAGTGCCTACCTGTGAATTTTGGCCTGTAGCTCAGCGGGCACCTAGGGAAACCTACCAAACCTGTGCATTTCTGAAAACTAGAGACCTAGGGGAATCCAAGGAGGGGTGACTTGCGGGGCTCGGACCAGGTTCTGTTACCAAGAATCCTTTGCAAACCTCAAAATTTGGCCAAAAAAACACTTTTTCCTCTCATTTCTGTGGCAGAAAGTTCTGGAATCTGAGAGGAGCCACAAATTTCCTTCCACCCAGCATTCCCCCAAGTCTCCCGATAAAAATGATACCTCACTTGTGTGGGTGGGCCAGGTGCCTGCAACAGAATAAGGCCCAAAACCTGAAGAGATAGAAGGGATAGGTATTTTTGCAATATATCATTTTGATGTGTGCACATACGTCCGTGATGTGCCAAACACTAAAATAGTGAAAAGAAACACTTAGGTTATGTGAAGAAGACCCCTCACCCACCAACCAAGTTGGTGGCATGCTTCATCATCGGGGTCCCACCCGAGGCACCTAGCGTGTCACAGGTGTGCTGCGACGCCTGATTACAGCGGAGCAGGTTTTGTCATTTTTTACAACACATACTGGTTGGATTTGGCACGAGGGTGAATGATGGTTCAGTGGATCAAATTTTATTAACAAGAGATTTCACAAAAATGAAATGCACTGCTAATAACTGAAAGGCAAAAAAGTGAACCAATGACTCACAGCTCGTGAGCTGTAAAGCCGCGACAAGGCACCAACCGCTTTACAGTCCATTCACACACCTTTCATACATGACACGCACAAGACCATTCACACCGCCAGCCACGGGCCCAGCACATTACAACACTCACATCGACAGACCGCGCCACTCAAGGGCCCATCACTTACATACGCCACATGCCTGATACAAGAATCACACCAGCTGATGGGAGTGTGGACTGCCGTTTGGCTGGCAGCGCCAGCCAAGCGCCACCCCACGCACACCGCCAGCCAAGCGCCACCCCACGCACACCGCCAGCCAAGCGCCACCCCACGCACACCGCCACCCCACGCACACCGCCAGCCAAGCGCCACCCCACGCACACCGCAATCACTTTTTTTTATTTATAAACAACAAATAAACTACTAATTATAAAATAGGCACAAAACTACAAACACAAAACCTCAAACTAAATACACGACAGATGCCAACCGTGGAAAATATAAAACAGACAGCTTACGCTCACGGTATTTCCCAAAAGTTTTTCCTTGTGTGGTAACTTCTAAAACAGCTAGGCACACACAGCCCAGGCTTTGAAGGGCATTCGGGGCAGTACATCCGGCTCTCCCTCCGGATTGATCTCCGGGCACATACTCTACATTTCTTTGTGGGCATGTCTTTTTTGGGAGTGGGAGGAATGTGATCTGGAAAGTGCCGATCTTTCAATCTAGCCACATCCTCCACCACTTCTACTCTAGGAACTCTTGCCGGTTCCACCACAATAAGGCTTTCTATCACCGACTCCTGAAATTTAACAAAAGTCATCCTTGACTCAGGTGAACAATCCTTGTATACAATAAAGGCATTAAAAGTTGCCAAATGAAATAAATGTAGGGCCAACTTTTTATACCACACATAGGACTTACGAAGAGCAGTGTAAGGTTCCAACCTCTGATCTACTCTATCAACACCACCCATGTGCCTATTGTAGTCCAAAATGCACGCAGGTTTGCGCACTTCCGCAACCTGACCCCAAACAGCCACAGGGGAAGTACTCTCATCATGGATGGTTGATAGCATGTACACATCCCTCCTGTCTGAAAATTTCATAGCTAACAGCTCATTATTCCGCAAGGCACTGCACTGTCCCCTCTCAAGTTTTTTACAGACAAGCTCCCTTGGATAGCCTTTGCGGTTAGAACGGATTGTGCCACAAGCAACAGTGTCCACCCTAAACAACTCCTTGAACAACTGCACTCCAGTGTAGAAATTATCTACGTACAAATGGTGACCTTTGTTAAACAGCCGTCTAGCAAGTTCCCACACAATTTTTTCGCTAACTCCAAAAGTGTCCGGACAACCAGGAGGGTCAATACTGGAATCCCTACCAGTGTAGACCCGGAAATTATAAACATATCCTGTACTGCTTTCTGACAGCAGATACAATTTAATCCCATACCGTGCCCTCTTACTAGGGATGTACTGCTTAAAAACTAAACGCCCCTTGAAAAGGACCAAAGACTCGTCCACACTTATCTCTTTGCCTGGAACATAGACCTCTGAAAACCGATCCACAAAATGATCAAGGACAGGCCTAATCTTAAAAAGGCGGTCACAATCAGGGTGATCTCGTGGCAAGGCTAAAGCATTGTCTACAAAATGCAGCATACGAAGAAGAAGCAAATACCGATTACGTGTCATAGTTGCAGGAAATATAGCAGTTGCCATCAAGGGACTAGTAGACCAATAAGAAGCCAGTGACGGCTTCCTGATCAACCCCATCAAAAAAGACAAACCTAAAAACCTTTTCATCTCTTCCAGATATGTGGGAACCCAATGAGTAGCTCTAGACTGAGGCTTAAGTCTGGCAGCGTTGTCCCGCAAATATTGCTCTGCATACACATTTGTCTGCTCCACAATCTCTTCCAAAAATACATCGTCCATAAACAAGTGAAAGAAATGGACAGGCAGAAAGTTTTCCGTATTAACTCTACACCCTGGGAGACTAGTAAATGCAGGTAACTGTGGCTGCTCCATGTTTGGGGCAATCCAGGTGTCAGGTCTTCTAATGGGAAACCCTTCAGCCCCAGGCTGCTGCACTCTTGGCACATCAATGTCCTCCTCTAACTCAGGCCCTTCATCTGCACTGAGAGTAGCTTCCTCATCAGAAGAATACTCTTGGACAGAAAACTCACTTCCAGAATCTCCTGCTTCCTCCTCTGCCTCAGATGCAGAGTCAGTGTCGTAATCATGGTCTGAAGACGACTCAAAGAGCATGCGAACAACCTGCTGAGCGGTCACTTTGCGGCTAGCCATGATCCTAACAACAAATGGATTGCCAACAACAACTAGCACTAAAATAAGTAATAAACAAAGTGTAGCTTTATCACAAAGAGTTATGTACTACAAAAAACTATACCACTCAGTTGCCTGAAATAGCTACTCACCAAGCAACTACTCTGCACAGACACAACAATCACCAATGATATCCCACTAAAAAGAAAAAAGAAAAAAGCAAATTAGACATATGACAACACAAACATCACTGTGCTCAAATCTAAGGACAATGTCAAACACACAATACTGCATTTAGTACACCACCTACAAACATGTCATTCATGCATGTCAACAATACTCCTTTGGAGTAAATTGCTTTCACTTACCTAAAACATGCAGCTATGCAAACCACTGGACAACTACTGCCAAAACCGCTAAGATCCACAGCAAAGGAAGCAAAAGCGTTGAACTAGAAGAAAAAGAAGAAATAAATTGTTATAATCACAAATACAAATACTTTGCCTGTTGACAAACACCCCACCACCAAGAACTTAGAAGTTGTCCCTGGTACCTAAGTGGATCCTGCCCCCCCTCGGGGGTAGATGGGCGTAAAAAAATTAGCCGAAATGGGCAACACCTCTGTGCCCCCTTTTAGGGGGCAACCCTTCCCAAAGGGGGCACCCCCAGCACAAAACAAAAAAATCCCTGCCGTATTGGTGGTTTCTGCCCTCCTTGGGGGCAGATGGGCCTACAAAATTACACACACACCACACAATCCCTGGCGCCTAGTGTGCTTCCACCCCCCCGGGGCCAGATCGTCCAAAAAATGACTGGTCTGCCATCGGGGGGCCGAAACAGAAAAAAAAAACTCCCCAGGGGAGAGACCCTTGCCCAAGGGGTTGCCCTCAAAATAAACAACAAAAACAAAATCCCTGGTGTCTAGTGGATTTTGCCCCCCCGCCCCCCCCCCCCCGGCGGCACATCAGCCCAAAAATTGGCAATCTGCCCCCGTGGGGGGAGGGGGGGGCAAATACTAAAAAATGTGTCCCCCAGTGGGACGCCCCTTGCCCAAAGGGTCGCCCCCCCAAAAAAAACTTTACAATAAAAATAAATCCCTGGTGTCTAGTGGTTTTCAACCCCCCTCGGGGGCAGATCTGCCAAAAAATCAGCGGATCTGCCCCCCGGGGGGGGGGGGCTAAATACAAATAAAAATTCCCCGGGGGGGCCACCCTGGCCCAAGGGGTCGCCCCCAAAACATACACAAAATATAAAATCCCTGGTGTCTAGTGGTTTTCGCCCCCCCCCCCGGGGGCAGATCCGCCGAAAATTCGGCGGATCTGCCCCAGGGGGGGGGCGAAATACAAAAAAAAATTGCCCCCGGGGTGGGGCGACCCTTGCCCAAGGGGGTCGTCCCCAAAATAAACATAAAATACTATATCCCTGGTGTCTAGTGGTTTTCGCCCCCCCCTGGGGGCAGATCCGCCGAAAAATCGGCAGATCTGCCCCCAGGGGGGGGCGAAATACAATAAAAAAATGCCCCCGGGGGAGGGCGACCCTTGCCCAAGGGGTCGCCCCCAAAATAATAAATATAATACATTTTCCCTGGTGTCTAGTGGTTTTCGCCCCCCCCTGGGGGCAGATCCGCCGAAAAATCGGCAGATCTGCCCCCAGGGGGGGGCGAAATACAAAAAAAAATTGCCCCCGGGGGGGGCGACCCTTGCCCAAGGGGTCGCCCCCAAAATTATGGCAAAATAACACTATCCCTGGTGTCTAGTGGTTTTCGCCCCCCCCCTGGGGGCAGATCCGCCGAAAAAACGGCGGATCTGCCCCCAGGGGGGGGCGAAATACTAAAAATAATTGCCCCCGGGGGGGGCGACCCTTGCCCAAGGGGTCGCCCCCAAAATATTGAAAAAAATAAATCCCTGGTGGCTAGTGGAGATTCCTGCTCCACGATCGCGGGCTCTGCCCGCGATCGTGGAGCAGGAATCTAATGAAAACAGGCACCGGGGGAAAGGAAAAACCCTTTCCTTTCCCCCCGTGTCTGTTTCCCACCACCCCCGACCCCCAAAAACGAAGAGGACTCACCTTTCGTGTCCTCCTCGGTAGACGCGCTGGAAGCAAATGGCTTCCAGCGCGCCCGGCAACACTAGATGACGTCAGCGCGCTGTGCGCGCGCTGACGTCATCGGATTGCCGTGGGGGGGGGGCGGGGGTGGAAGGGGAAGGTCTTCCCCTTCCATCCCCGCCTGGGGGGGGAGGGGGGTGCACGGGGGGGCGCGCTAGCGCGCCCCCAAGTTCCCCTGTGCCTAGGACGAGATGATCTCGTCCAAGGCACAGGGGAACTGTAGCCTTGGACGAGATCATCTCGTCCAAGGCACAGAAGAGGTTAAGGGTCGGGTGGGGGGATGGGATAGGTTTGTTTTTAGGGGCGGAGTGGGGAGGTCAAGGTAATTTTAGCTTTAGGGGTGGGGTCGAGCTAGTTTTAGGGGTGGGGGTGGGTGTTGTTTTAGTTTTAGGGTGGCGGGTCGGGGTTGTTTTAGTTTTTTGGGTGGGGTGGGGGTCAGGGTAGTTTTAGTTTTAGGGGTGGGGAGTCGAGGTAGTTCTAGTTTTAGGGGCATGGTGGGGAATCGGGTAGTTTTAGTGTTAGGTGCGGGATGGGGGCTTGTGGTAGTTTTAGTTTTAGGGGCGGGGTGGGGGGTCAAGGTAGTTTTAGTTTTAGGGTCATGGTGGGGGGGTCGGATAGTTTTCGTTTTAGGTGCGGGTGGGGGATTGGGGTAGTGTTAGTTTTTAGGGGCTGGGTGGGGGGTCGGGGCAGTTTTAGTTTTTATGGTTGGGGGTCAGGGTTGTTTTAGTATTAGTGGGGTGGGGGTCTGGGTAGTTTTAGTTTTAGGGGCGGGTCAGGTAGTTTTGTTTTTAGGGGTGGGGGTAGTTTTGTTTTTAGGAGTGGAAGGGTTGGCGTTGTTTTAGTTTTTATGGGTGGGGGTTGGTGTCAGGGTTGTTTTAGTTTCTAGGGGTAGGGTGAGGGGTCAAGGTAGTTTTAGTTTTAGGGGTGGGGTGAGGGGTCAGGGTAGTTTTAGTTTTATGGGCAGGGGTGGGGGTCAGGGTTGTTTTAGTATTGGGGGTGAAGGGTCGGGATAGTTTTAGTTTTAGGGGCAGGTGGGGAGTCGGTAGTTTCAGTTTTAGGGGCAGGGTGGAGGGTCGGGTAGTTTTAGTTTTAGGGGCAGGGTGGGGGGCCGGGGTAGTTTTCGTTTTTAGGGGCGGGGTGGGGATCGGGGTAGTTTTAGTTTTTATAGTTGGGGGTCAGGGTTATTTTAGTATTGGGGTGGGGGGGTTGGGGTAGTTTTAGTTTTAGGGGCGGGGTTGAGGCAGTTTTGTTTTTAGGGGCAGGGTGGGTCGGTCAGGGTAATTTTGTTTTCAGGGGAGGGGTCGGGATTATTTTAGTTTTTAGGAGCGGGGTGGGGGGTCGAGGTAGTTTTAGTATTTAGGGGTGGGGTGGGGGGTTGGGATAGTTTTAGCTTTAGGGGTGGGTTGGGGGCCGGAGTAGTTTTAGTTTTAGCGCAGGCTGGAGGGTCAGGGTAGTTGTAGCTTTAGGGGCATAGTGGGAGGGTCCGGGTTGTTTTAGTAATAGGGGTTGGGGATCGGAGAAGTTTTAGTTTAAGGGGCAGGGTGGTGGGTCGGTATTTTTAGTTTTGGGGTGAGGTGGGGGTTGGGGTAGTTTTCGTTTTTAGGAGTGGGGTGGGGGGTTGAGGTCGTTTTATTTTTTACCGTGGGGGTCAGGGTTGTTTTAGGATTAGGGGCAGGGGGGGTCAGGGTAGTTTTAGTTTTAGGAGTGGGTGTTGGGGTATTTTTGTTTTTAGGGGCAGGGTGGGGGGTCAGGGTAGTTTTGTTTTTAGTGGCGGGGGTAGGGATTGTTTTAGTTTTTAGGGCTGTGGTGGGGTGTCAGGGTTGTTTTAGTTTTTAGGGGCGGGGTGGGGGGTTGGGGTAGTTTTAGCTTTAGGGGTGTTTTGGGGTCAGGGTAGTTTTAGTTTTAGGTGCAGGGTGGGGGGTCAGGGTAGTTTTAGCTTTAGGGGCAGGGTCAGGGGGTCGGGTTGTTTTAGTTTTAGGGGCAGGTGGGGGGTCGGGATAGTTTTAGTTTTTAGGGGTGAGGTGCTTCTGGGTGTTAGGGCAGGTGGGGGGTCGCATGCTGGAACCTCGCATGCCAGTGCACACGTGCCTTTACAGTGAAAAAACTTTTTTAAGGTATGCATGGTAAAGGCATTCGTAGTAACAACGCATTTATTGTTCCGACCCCGTTGTTTAGGCATGCGTGGTTCCAGGATTCGTTCTTCCATCATATATTCCTTATACATCTGTTTTCAGTAAATCAGTTCCTCGATGTCCTGCATTTTCCTCGTCATTTAACTGCGTTTATCACTGGTATATCATGCAGAGGATACCAATACACTGCTGTAGACTAGCCAAGAAGGCTATTAGACACCTGTGTGTTAACTTGATTGAGCAACCATGGATTTATCAAATAAGTTGTATAGGTTGTGGACTGAGTACAGTCTGACACATAATTCTCTCACAGTATAACTCAACATGTGTTTAAAAGGAATTGTACTTCTTTTTACCACCTCAAAAAGAAAGGGTATTTAAGGGGGCTGTGGAAAAAGCAAACCAACAGGTCTTGGCACTTTTAGAAGGCAATAAACACACCTTCAAGTGCTCTAACAGTTAAATAAGTAGCCTCGGTGTGACTGTTTAATCAACAGGGCATAAATGTATCCAGTGGCTGAATATTAGAGCAGGCTCAATGTTCTTCAGCTTGACTGGATGTTTCCAAAACCTACCTATGCTTCATTTGAATTATTATAGTTTTCGTTCCCACTCTCGAGGATGCAAAGTCATTAGAAAGAAAAATACGTGGAATTCAGAATCATCACAGAAATGTGGCAAAATTGCATATCTGACTGCATACAGGATGTTCAATCTTTCCATCTGTCAGCTGAAGACCAGAATCATTTCAGTTAGTGATATGCCTACGTGAATTGCGAAGCAAGCTTTTTCCTACTTTTTTATAGCTGAATCATTTAGTTACCTAGTTATGCAGAACTGATAAATTTAATTTATGTGATTACTCTGCTTTCATAGCTCATGACAATGTTGGATGACAGTATAATTTTGATTGCTCATCTGCCTGAGTGTTCCACAGAACACAGGCACTGTAAGTAGCCCTATTTTCAACCTCCTTTTAACCTTGAAGGTGTGCGCAATCCTTTTGTGATGAGGTATTGGTACTTTCATTCATGGGTCGTTGGCCTACACTTGTGAGTTGTTAAGACACAAGACCCCTTAGTTGTGATCTCTTTTGGGTGTAACCAGACATGAGTGGGCTAAGGGCATTACTTACAGTTTGGCGGATGCACATCTGCCCTATTTAGTGTGTTTGGTGCCTCCCTACATACTAAGTGGGGCAATTGTGACATCCTTCAACCTGAAAGAAGCTCAAAGTGTCCTTAGTTTGGCTAGTGCATACTGATGTGCTGGATGAAGAAGTGCATCTAGGGCAGTTTTGTTATGCTATATTCCTACCCTCGAGTGTTCTTGAGTAGACTGGTTTGCGATTACCATCGGCCTCAGGCTACACCACTACAGACGACAGAGTACCCTTTAGCTGCAAATAGTCCAAAGAACCCACCCCTAAATGTAGTCTTAAAAATATAAAAAAATAGTTGAGGTTTTACCCCATTCGTTCCAGGTAGCCAGAAATATCGAGTAGTAAATCCGCCCAGGAAGATACTGTTACCACATTGTCCTGGTATTCAGTAGTGTGTGTTTACCATAAACTCTGAATTCCGAGGTCAGAATTGGGTGTGACCTGTTGTTTTGGTTTTTATCAGCCTCAAGTTCGCACTTGATTTCCCTTCGCAACCTGTTTTCTCCATGATTATTCTTTTAGGTAATATGTCAGGGGTACAGCATCCATTTTAGGACATCCTCATTCCTCACTCCTCATCCCTACTCCTCATCCCTGCTTCTCTTCCATCATCCCTACTTCTCATCCATCATCCCTACTTTTCATCCATCATATATAATCCCGACATCTCATCCATCATCCTTACTTCTCTTCCATCATCCCTACTTCTCATCCCTGCGTCACATCCCTGCTTCTCATCCATCATCCCTACTTCTCATCCATCATCCCTGCTTCTCTTCCATCATCCCTACTTCTCATCCATCATATATCATCCCTACTTCTCATCCATCATCCCTGCTTCTCTTCCATCATCCCTGCTTCTCATCCATCATACATCATCCCTACTTATGATGGATGAGAAGTAGGGATGATGTATGATGGATGAGAAGTAGGGATGATGGATGAGAAGTAAGGATGATGGAAGAGACGCAGGGATGATGCATGAGAAGTAGGGATGATGTATGATGGATTAGAAGCAGGAATGATGGAGGAGAAGTAGGAATGATGTATGATGGATGAGAAGTAGGAATGATGGAAGAGAAGCAGGGATGATGGATGAGAAGTAGGGATGATGTAGGATGGATGAGAAGGAATGATGTATGATGGATGAGAAGTAGGAATGATGGAAGAGAAGCAGGGATGATGGATGAGAAGTAGGGATGATGTATGATGGATGAGAAGAAGGGATGATGGATGAGAAGCAGGGGTGAGAAGCAGGGATGAGGAGTGAGGAATGAGGATGTCCTAAAATGGATGCTGTACAGGGGATATGCACGGTGAAAACTCATGGTACATGAGACTTAGAATCTAAAATCGGTTGCAGACACCATTTGTGTCCAATTTCGAATTTACTACCAGGCTTGAAATGACACCGCTATTCTTGGTTTATTTGTACGGTACTTGCAGATTTTTGCTGTAGACATTGGATGCTGAGGTGGTGAAAGCAATTGAAAAACTGACCTGAATCTGAATAAGGATGCCAGTCTTCTGGACAGTATGACAATGGGCCCAATCACTTGAGCGATGCTGAGTCATAGATTAGGACAGACTAAGTTGTACAACTATAAGCAGCAGCAGTTTTAAAAAGTTTCAGGGTGAACGATTGGTTTGAAGTCAAACATTGGTTCTAGCTCAGTATTTATTGCAAAATTCTTGAGAATTAGGGGCTCATTATGAGTTTGACGGTCCTGTGGCTGCCATGCTGGCGGTGGCGGTCCGACTGTCAACAGGCTGGCGGGGAAGACCACCAAATTGTGACCTTGGCGTTAGTGCACACAGAACCCCGTCAAATCACCGCCTGCACTGCCAGTGTAATCAGACTGCTGTGGTCCATTGTAGCCACTAACAGTGCAAAGGAGACCATGTTTCCACACATACAACACAATGTACAACCATCTGTGATGGCACACACACAATTACACCATAATACAACCTAGCAATTAACACACTCACGCAGTACATCATGCTATGTACAATACACACAGACCCACACAGTCAAAACACACAAAGCCACACAGCACAACAACAATCATATATCAACACAATTCTATGACAATAACATTTCTGCTACAAACACATGCCATCACACAACACCCACACCAAATACCTAGGGGAGAAAAGTACTGCACACAACCTAACAGACTGCTCTAACAATATAGGAAGCACCAGCAGCACACACACAAATACAGGCACACTACTAATGACAGTCAGGAGCAACTCAAACCTAGGAAAGGAAATGCAGGACTAAGATGTACCCAGAAACACCAACAACTGGTTTGATTCAATGGGAGACATTTAAAAATATAAATAAGATTGTCCAAGGCCATAGGCCAGTCCATAGTCCTTATCGATAGCACAAAAGGCTCATAATGGGGCCCCAGCTTGACTCCTGACTGCCTATAACCTCCACAGGTAGGGGCATCAAGGGGGAAGACAGGGACCTCAGGGATTCTTGGTGGTGGGGGATGGTCGTGTTGAGCTTAGGTTTGGGAGTGGGAGATTAGGCTTTGGCTTGGTAGGGAGTTGGATCTTTTTGGAAGTGGGGTACTTCTTTTTGGTGGGGGAGAGGCATAGGTGCTGTAGGGAAAAGCCCGAGATCACAAAGGAAAACTTTCTTCGACACACAGGGACGGACATCAGAAGGTGGTTTGGGTGTGGAGGGTGAGGAGGTGGTTGTCTGACGTTTAGGTGTGGATGTCTTGGGTGCATGTTTGTGGGAAGTATGCTTGTGGGTGGTGGGTGTCTGTTGGGTGGATGAGTGAGGGTGTTTCTGTGTCTTGGGCTGAGGGGAGTGTAGGTGGCTGGCTTTTGGGGTGGTGACTGCAGGTATGGTGGATGTGCTGCATGTAGGCGTGTCAGTGGTCGTGGTGTCTGCGGGTGTGGTGACTGGGGTGAATGTCTGAGGGTCTGTTGGAATTCTGTCTGTGGATAGGATATGTGTGGTGGCTGGATCAGTGAATGTTGGTGTGGTGTCTGCAGGTGTGTTAGGTGTTGTGTCTGTGATGCTGAGGGTTCTGGGGGTTTCAGGGCAGGTTGTGACTTTTTCTGTGTCTGCAGGTGGATGTTGTCTGTTTGCATGCCAGTGGTGTGTCATGTGATGCTTATGTTTGTGTGCTTTACCTTTGTCTGTTAAGGAGGATGCATGCAAGTCTGTTAGTGTGCTTTGTCTGGGTCAGGGAAGAGGGGATTCGGACTGGCAAGAGGAAGGTAGAGGGGATATGGTAGACAAAGGGTGACTGGCTGCCATCAGTGTGGAGTCCATAGCCTGAAAAGATCTGTGTAGGCCAGTCAGTGCACTGTGAATACCCTCCAGGAACGCGTTGCTCGGTTGTATTTGAGTTGCCAGTCCCTGTATGGCATTCACAATGGTCGACTGACCCACGGCACAGGAGATGCCCACCCTCTTGGATGGGTTGGCACGGTGTAGGATGTTGGCCTGGCTTATAGTGGGTACGGATGGTACTTACACCTTGTGCCAGGTCCAGTTATCCCTTATTAGTAGATTAGTAGTGTTCTAGCAGCTTAGGCTGATAGAGGTAGCTATAGCAGAACAGCTTAGGCTGAATTAGGAGACATGCAAAGCTCCTACCATACTACTTATAACATATAGGTGCTATATCATAGGAAAGACAATATTCAGAGTTACCAAAAATAAAGGTACTTTATTTTAGTGACAATATGCCAAAAGTATCTCAGAGGATATACTCCCTTAGGAGGTAAGTAAAATACACAAAATATACACACAAACCAAAATCAGGTAAGTAAAACACTTAGAATAGTAGTGCAAACACAGTAGGACACAATAGAATGCAATAGGAGACAATAGGCCTAGGGGCAACACAAACCATATACTCCAAAAGTGGAATGCGAACCACAAATGGACCCCAGGCCTAGTGTAGTGTGTAGAGGGTCGCTGGGAGTGTAAGAAAACACTAAGGGTGTCCAAGATACCTCACCCCAAGACCATGAAAAGTAGGAGTAAAGTTACCCTACTACCCCAGAAAGACAATAAAGTTGAGATAGGAGATTCTGCAAAGACAACAATTGACTGCAAAGCACTGAAGATGGATTCCTGGACCTGAGGACCTGCAAAGGAAGGAGACCAAGTCCAAGAGTCACACAAGTGTCCAGGGGGGCAGGAGCCCACTAAACCCCAGATGTAGGTGCAAAAGGGCTGCCTCTGGGTGGAAGAAGGTGAAGATTCTGCAACAACGGAAGGTGCCAGGAACGTCTCCTTTGGTCAGAAGATGTCCCACGGCGTGCTGGAGGATGCAGAGTTGTTTCCACACAGAAAGAGTGCAAACAAGCCTTGCTAGCTGCAAGCGTCGTGGTTGAAGATATTGGGTGCTGCCAGGGCCCAGGAAGGACCAGGAGGTTGCCCCTTAGAGGAGGAGACAGAGGGGGCACTCAGCAACAGAGAGAGCCCACGCAGAAGCAGGCAGCACCCGCATAAGTACTTGAACAGGCGTTCAAGAAATCTGAGCACAGCGCTCATCTCAACACAACAAAAGAGGGTCCCATGAAGTCGGTGGTCAACTCAGAGAGTTGAGCAATGCAGGACGGAGTGCTAGGGACCTGGGCTAGACTATGCATGAAGGAATCCTTGCAAGAGTGCACAGAAGCCTTAGTAGCTGCAGATCACGCAGTACACAGGATTACTGTCTGGCGTGGGGAGGCAAGGACTTACCTCCACCAAATTTGGACAGAAAGACCACTGGACTGTCAGGGTCACTTGGATCCAGCTCCTGTGTTCCAGGAACCACGCTCGTCAAGATGAGAGGGGACCCAGAAGACCGGTGATGCAGAAGTTTGGTGCCTGCGTTAGCAGGGGGAAGATTCCGTCGACCCACTGGAGATTTCTTCTTGGCTTCCAGTGCAGGGTGAAGGCAGACAGCCCTCAGAGCAGGCACCACCAGGAAACAGTTGAGAAAGCCGGCAGGATTAGGCGCTACAATGCTGCTGGTAGTCTTCTTGCTACTTTGTTGTGGTTTTGCAGGTGTCCTGGTGCAGTCAGTTGTCCATCCTTGGCAGAAGTCGAAGAGAGAAGTGCCGAGGAACTCTGGTGAGCTCTTGCATTCGTTATCTGAAGGGAAACCCACAGGAGAGACCCTCAATAGCCCTCAGAGGAGGATTGGCTATCTAACCAGGTAAGAGCCTATCAGGAGGGGTCTCTGACATCACCTGCTGACACTGGCCACTCAGAGGTCCCCGTTGTGCCCTCACAACTCTGCATTCAAGGTGGCAGAGGTCTGGGACATACTGGAGAAGCTCTGGGCACCGTCCCTGGGGTGGTGATGGACAGGGGAGTGGTCACTCCCCTTTCCTTTGTCCAGTTTCGCTCCAGAGCAGGGAATGGGGGCTCCCTGAACTGATGTAGACTGGCTTATGCAAGGAGGGCCTCATCTGTGCCCTTCCAAGCATTTCCAGAGGCTGGGGGAGGCTACTCCTACCCAGCCCTTAACACCTATTTCCAAAGGGAGAGGGTGTAACACCCTCTCTCAGAGGAAATCCTTTGTTCTGCCTTCCTGGGACTGGGCTGCCCAGACCCCAGGAGGGCAGAAACCTGTCTGAGGGTTGGTAGCAGCGGTAGCTTCAGAGAAAACCCCAGAGAGCTAGTTTGGCAGTACCCGGGGTCCATGCTGGAGCCCCGGGATGCATGGAATTGGTACCCCAATACCATATTTGGCTTGGGGGGGCAATTCCATGATCTTAGACATGTTACATGGCCATGTTCAGAGTTACCATTGTGAAACTACACATAGGTATTGACCTATATGTAGTTCACGCGTGTAATGGTGTCCCCGCACTCACAAAGTCCGGGGAAATTGCCCTGCACAATGTGGGGGCAACTTGGCTAGTGCCAGTGGGCCCTCACACTTAGTAACTTTGCACCTAACCTTCACTAAGTGAGTCCTGTGTAAGAATTGTCTGAGCTCCCTATAGGTGGCAAAAGAAATGCTGCAGCCCATAGGGATCTCCTGGAACCCCAATACCCTGGGTACCTAGGTACCATATTCTAAGGAATTATAAGGGTGTTCCAGTGTGCCAATCAGAATTGGTGAATATCGTCACTAGCCTGCAGTGACAATTTTAAAAGCAGAGAGAGCATAAACACTGATGTTCTGGTTAGCAGAGCCTCAGTGATACAGTTAGGCACCACACAGGGAACACATATAGGCCACAAACTTATGAGCAATGGGGTCCTGGCTAGCAGGATCCCAGTGACACATATTAAACACACTGACAACATAAGGTTTGCCAGTGAGCCAGTAAAAACACCCTGACATAAACAGGCCAAAAGTGGGAGTAACAAGGCTAGAAAGAGGCTACCTTCCTACACAGTAAAGTGCCAACATAATGTCAAAGCAAAATATGATGTATGCTGCTCAATAAAAACATTGTTGTACACCAGCTAAGCTAACTAACTCACTTCTACAATACCATAAATTAAGTTGAGCTATCACGTTGATCATACCATGACAAGGTGATTTTGCCACATGATACAGGTTCTCCATCCACACCAACATAGTCAAGCACCACTCAAGCAATAGTTCAGAAATGTGAGATAACTTTGCACTAATCAAAAACACGTACTCAACACATACAAATGTTTTAGCCTGATGTCATGTACCAGGCAAGAATACATGTTGGACACTAAAAACAAGCAAGCCTTGTGTAAACCAGCCATACCTTTGTCATTTCACATAGTTACTACCATACACTGTGGACACATGCAAACATGTAACACTTCAAATTGTCACACATGTCAATTTTAGGTCAGGGAGTTAGAACACATTTCACACACATATGCAACAATAGTGATGCATCAAGGACTAAAAATATAATGTGGACCAAGGCATCTAGGTCATTGGCCTTCTGAAAGCAAACTTTATCAGTCATGTAAGGGCCAAGTAAGCTCAGACCAATGTCCCACACATAACCAAAAGTTGTCAATAAAGTGTACCTTGCAAATGGAGCACTGCCCGGGGCAGGAAGGTGACAATCAGACCTACCTAATCATGCAATTATGCTATCAATAGGCCACTGACTGAGTGACTACATCACTACCTACATATCAGGCATTGCAAGCCTTACATCTGTCTGTGGGGGATTGTTAGAGCTATATCACATGTGATGCTAACATGACAGGTACACCAACCATGATGCAAGCCAAAAGCCTGGATACACTTGCACTACTACTCACATGTGTATATGAACTACCACACCAACACCATAAAGGTGTCATTGCCAAACTGTAAGTAAACTATTGATGAATCGATTATGTCTGACTCTATGTTGCACATAGACAGGAATCTTGAGACATTGCAGAGGACGGAGAGCAAGGATCTACACTCCTTACCATCTTGACATTGGAAGGGTTGATCTTTTGGTGGGAATGAACAATCACCAGGGCAGAAGAAGCTGTATAGTGGTACACATATGACACAGACATATGTCCATCATTATATGCTATTGTACTGAGAGGACAACATAGTTGAGTAAAATGTTTCAAAATACATTTTTATGTGCACACCTGTGTGCTATAGATGTCCACTGTACATCAGTGTGTTCACAGGAGATCTGTGACACTTAGTCCTTATCACATTGACAGAGCTAGCAATCTATAACATCACTCAATCACCTGGTAAAGGGACAAACGTGTTAGGTCTGTACTTACCCACTTGTGGCTGCTGTGCTGACTTCAAACACCCATTCAACTCAGCGTAGGCCACTGCCAAAAAGCAGGCCATTGGGGGCGGGGGGTCAGGGTCTGACGGGCACCCCGTCTTCATTGGGAGGGCATCCCCAGCTGGGCCTCTGCAGTCTTCCAGACCCAGCATCTCAGGAACTCCCACCTCTTCTGACGGTGGGCGCTCCCCTGGCTGTGGACCCCCAGGGTCCCTACTTTCTTGGCAATGGCACACCAAATCCCCTTCTTCTGTTGGACGTTGGCCTGCATGTATGACATAGACAAAAAATAATGTCATGTCTACAGATACCATATTAAAACAGGCAGGGCTACCAATGAGTTAGTATAACAAGCCAAACACAGACTGTCTTGAACACTGATAAATGAGCATGTACATTGAGGGCATATGTTATGTGGAAACAGGCAGACAACATGCATCTCCAGCACCAGTTGTCATGTCATCACATATGACAAGACAGCAAACACATATGAAAATATGTTTTTCAGGAGGAGTCTGGTATACCAGCTCCACTAACCATGTGCAACAGTCACAAGGTGGGTCAGGGGACATACATCAAACACTCCCCACAATGTCTCTGGGCTCAAAATCTGTCACCAAAAATAAGTACATGCCCAGGAAGTCACCCATACTACCACAACCTTGACACCCTACAGACTTTAAGGTCACTATCAAAACTGTGTCCATCAGCATTTGGTAAGTATAATGAAGTATAATTGAAATAATGAGACAAACGTGCACATGGTGCACTTACCTGGTCCTCCGGTGCTGTTCATACAGGGGTAGGACCTCCTCAACCAGCTTCTCCAGCTCCTCGGGTGAGAAGGCAGGGGCCCTCAGGCCTGTAGGATGTGGCATGATTGCTCCTAGAGGAAGTTCACAGCAGCTCAGGTTGCGGAGGACTTTCTGGCAGCAGTGTCAGGAGTCAAGTGAGAGTTGCAGGATGAGATGGCGGTCACGTCCGCCACGTAAGACACCGTCACCGTCTGCGGATATCAGCAGTGGCCCTAGACTGCCAAAGGCAGCAATGTGTTCCAATGGCAATATCCACCATGGTAGTGTCCGCCCACCACCATGACGACTTCCCCCGGTGGACGTAGGTCATTTCCTTATGTCCAGTATAGTAGGTCAGGCAGCTGACATTTTAAGGTCCTTAGATGGTAGGAGAAGTTAATTTAATGTTGCATCACAAGCTGTTAAACAATGCCATAGTTTTCAGTGCTGGCTTTGACCAACCATGGATGAATACGCGGATTTAATAGACATGTTGTAATATTGATGTGATAAAACTAATGTTTCGTTAGTGGCATATTCAGCAACCTCATGGCATTTAGATAGATAAGATTTGTGCCTATTAAATGTGAAACATGGTAAGAAGTATGTAAAAGGTACCCAGGTTCAGTCCATGATACCTTCATCATGCAGAACAGCAATATCCCACTGCTGATGACATGACACTACCCATAGAGGGCCTGGCTGGTTGGTAAGTCATATTTGTCATGTGTGTCGGTGTCTCATGTCTGCTGCCATATGTTAGGATGTCCAAGATTTATGTTTGCACACATAGCAAATCCGTACTGTGGATTCTGCCTACCCAAACCATTCCTGGTTGTTGACACTAGTGAGATACCCAAACACGCCAGAGAAAGTCCACTTCAATGAGGCCCATGGAAGGACAAGGTGTGTTGTGGAGCAGACATTTGGGATCCCGATGGCAAGATTACATTGTATTGATAAGTCTGGTGGAGCTCTCCTCTACTCACCCGCCAAAGTGTGTGAAATCATTGTGGCCTGCTGCATGCTCCACAACCTCTCCCTGAGATGTCAGGTCCCATACATACCATATGAGGGGGGAGGCAGCAATTCCACTGGGTGAGAATGAAGAAGTGTCAAGTGAGGATGACAGTGATGAGGATGAAGGTAGAGACAACCAGGCAGATCTCATCAATCAGTACTTCAACTGACTGTAGGTATGCGTTGTTCTGTAAAATGATTGACTCAGTGGGGTAATGGTGGGCTTAGAGATGTTAGAGAAAGGTATTTGTATGACCATCAGAAAAGTAATTAGTTGCTTAGTGTTACATAGCTCAGGTGTACATGCAAAATAGTACATGGAGTAGTGAGTATTGTGATGATCTCCTTTGTTAATGTTTGTGACGATGCACAATCAGCGTTACCATTATATTTAGGACGTCTTTATAGGTCTTTATTACCATTACCTGCCTATACCTTTTCTTTTACAATTTTACTTTGCAGATTTATTCACAATGTCATCCTCATTTGGGCAATTCTGACTTGTGTCACTGGCATGTGGGATTTGCAGGTCTGACATGTGACGTGAACATGGATGGATCTAAGTACTGTATGGCATTATATTGGTGGTGTCTGATTTCCATGCCCAGACCATCAAGACAGTGGGATAGGAGGGTTCTGTTCCACTCAATAGACCTGTTTGCCATTTAATTTGGGTCCAATGGTGTCATATGTGTGGTCTTCTGTCTATGAAACGTCATCCTGTGCATTCTATAACTTCCACCTTCTCATTGGTTTGATAATGGTACTATCTTACTTGTACGTAGCTGTCACTGTGTTTCCTCATTGCAGGCCACTGTGGATGTGTGTCAAGACTGACATAGGTGAGTAGCATGCCTACAGATACCTGGACATGATAAGTAGAAGGTTCCATGACTGGGGACATTTGTACTGACCTCTGTCTGTATTATGGGAAATGGACATTTGAGAGGTGTGGAATGGGTATGATCTGCCTTTAGCCGATGACACATTGAACCAATCTGTTTGCCTATTTGGATAGACAAAGACTGACATGTCCCTAACTTCAGTAGTCTGTTGGGTGTTATTTATTCACACTTATGCTGAAGGTCACATTTTTGAAGATGTACTTCACTGTGTGATCATTGGGATGTTGTCAACCTGGTTGACGGAAAGTGATATAGATGGGGATTAAAGATTGTCCATTTATATCATTGTGTATTAATTGAACCCAGATTCAATAGTACATGTGAGATGGGACTTAACATATTTGGTACATTTGTGAATATCATGTAAAGGCAACACATTTCACAAAACATTGTTTAATATAGATGAAAAATTACTCTTTAACGTATGTTGTGGGTTAGTTGTATTTATTTACAAGTGCACAGGTAAACAAAAGGAATGGTAACAAATCAAAATGTGCAAACAGTGAAGGGTTCAGTCATGATGTATGTAATCATCAGGGTACCCGCTACAACATTTAGAGTCTCAAGTCCAGTGTCCTTGTACCATTGAGAAATGGAGAGTGGTCGAAAAACAGCCAACAGGGTGTATCAGTGACACACAAGGGGAACCACCACTGCGGTCTTGCCATAAGACTCATAATGAGGCCCTTAGTCTTTAACCTCATGACTTTAACTGACATAAATCAGTTGTGATCCCAAGTGGATGTATGATCAACTTAGTCTGGCTTTGACATTGTTGGGCTGTCTCACGGTGGTGGACGTTGGGAGCTTACTTCATAAATCACCTGTCGCACCTGTGCAAACTAATGTGAGATCTAACAGAACGTCAACAGAACGTCAAGCCCAATATTATTGTCTTCCGAGCAATATGGAGATTTGCAATATCACCTTAGCAGATTTAGCAAACATGATCGTCAATTTACAAAAGGTGACACAATCACTTACCCTTAGAGTAGACACATTACAACAAGCTGGCACCCCGAATCCTGCTTCAGATACTAGGCAGGGGGCTTCGGGGAATATGTTTGCTCCTGTTTTTCCTTCAGGGTCTACAACACCCGTAATTCATGTCACTACTCCCTCAGATATTCCATTGGCCCCACCTGAAAGATCCATAGGAAATCCTCTTTGATTTGCTACGTTTATGAACCAGTGCCATTTAAATTTTTTTGTGCAAGGATTCTTGTTTCCCTACTGACCAAGTGAAAGTAGCCTTTGTCCTGTCCTTCTTAGGGGGTACGGCGGCTACGTGGTCTATTCCCCTAGTGGAACTTAATGATCCTTTGTTGTACGGTTATAATGCCTTTAATTCCAAATTAAGAAGACTTTTTGATAGGCATTTATGCAGTCGATGGATACTGAGTTGTTGAATTTAAAACAAGGCACTAAGGACCTGAGGACATATATCTCCAGTTTCAGCAGACTAGTAGCAGAAGCAGCATTGCCAGAAGCTAAAAGCAGTGCTCTATTTTAAAGAGGACTCTAAAACGACTTAAAAGACCTGTTAACTCAGCTGGTGGTCCCCCCTGATTCTTGTAGTCAACTTATCGATCTGGTGGTAAATCTAGATCACAGACTAATTGAACGACGCAGGGAAAGAGGACATTCAGATAATAGAGTAGTATTCTACAAAGACAAAAGGGCAGAACCTGAGAAGGCTACAGAGGAACCTGAACCAAAGCAAATGGGAAGAGTTTGTGGACCCGTGGCTTACTAGGTGCGACAAAGGTGTCACAATAAAATAGTCTGCTTATATTGCAGAAAAAAGGTCATTTCCTAAGAGAGTGTCCTGTGAAACTTAAAAAGAGAGGGGAGTAGGAAAACTAGTACTGCCAAAACCTGTTGATACAAGTGTTTCAATTAGGTCAGGTCTCATAGTCTCACAATCTTTAGCTTCTATGATTCCTTCTCACCTCTTTGTGGACTCACATTTTCAATGAGAAGATCATTCCACGAGCATACAAATCATGATAGACTCTCGTGCCACAGGGAATTTCATGGATGTACAACTAGTAAAACACTTAAACATTCATCTATTTAAAAAGAGTTGTTGAGACAAAGTTAAAACCATTGATGGTAGCTCCATCAAGTCAGGACCTATCACTCATTCTACCACTGACCTTTGTCTTGTCATACAAGATTCCTATTAGATCTGTCAGCTAGTGGTGTGATTTATCCTGTCTTTTTGCTTCTGACCTCCTGTTTTTGATCCTGTGCAGAATTTAGTTTATGCTGGCTTAAGGACTCTGGCACTTCACCACTGCTGACCAGTGCTCCCTGTCTAAATGTCATTGGTGATAGGCTTATCCACGATTGGCCTATTTGATTTACTAGTAAGTCCCTAGTATAGTGCACCCTATGTGCCCAGGGCCTATAAATCATGCCGCCCACATGAATAACCCTATTAACATGTCTCAGACCTGCCACAGCAGTGTCTGTGTCTGCAGCTTTAAACTGCCATTTTAACCTGGCAAGTGCACAGACCTCATGTGTTAGTACATGTAAGTCATCCCTAAGGTAATCCGAAGACATCCCCATGGTCCTGATAGTGAAATACTGCTAAATTTGTTTTTCTGTTTTGCAAGCACTATCTCTCCCATAGGGTAGCATGGTGACTGCCTTTAAATATCTTTTAAGTGTCATTTCTCTTTGGGAGCAGAGCACAGATATGGAGTCTGGGGTCTCTGAACTCACAAGTTAAAGGTAAATCTTTTGGTGAAGTTGGTTTTTACATTTTAAGTTTAAAAATGCCACTTTTAGAAAGTGGGAATTTTCTTGCTTAACTATTCTGTGCCTCTGCCTGTCTGTGGAATACACTTCTGCGTCAGGATGACAGCTGGGCTGTTTGTAAATTCACTCGAGACAGTCACACAAAGGGAGCTGAGGTGTGCCCTGCATATCCTGATGGGCTAGAGTGGAGGGAGGAGCTGACACATTCACCTGAATAGGGCTGTGCTTCTCCTGATACCAAGCAGTCTCCAACTCTCTGGAGTGTGCCTGGGGCCTTAGCAGGAAAGGCAGGTTCTTGTACACTACAAAGACTTTTCTTTGATGTTTGCCTACTTCAAAGATAGAAATGGGTATAAGTACTGGACCTCTGGTCCCACAAAGTTAGAACTGAGGACATTCTGCCAGGAAGACTAGCTGGATGCTGTTGGAGGGACTGCCACTCTGCCTGTTGCTTTGCTGTACTGGCATGCGGTTTGCTGCTTCTGTCCTAGGAGTGAAAGGACTGGACTTTGCTATCTACATCCTGCTTCCAAAGGTTCTCCAATGGCTTAGACTGAACTTGCCTCCCATTAAAAAGTCTCAAGGACATCAATTACTTCACCTGCCAGCCACTGTGCTCTCTTGCTGAGAGTCCTGACTTGCTAAGTGGTGCCTAATCCAGATCCTGGGCCCTAAGGAGTGAGTTCTGGTGTAACCAAAAAGAAACCAGGCACAACGGCTCTAGAGCGGCTTCGGAACCAGCGCTGCTGACTGACTCTGCGCTGCTGCCTGCACCGGAGCTGTGGTCTCCGCTGAGTGCAACAACTGCGACTGATGCCGCAGGCCCAGCGCTGCCACAGCACCCCTGAACGTCCATCACAGTGTGAGTCCCGAGTGCTGTGTCACTGATGTTCATGACACCAAACTCCGCTGCAGCACCTGTGGCCCCGTGGTGTGTTCACGACACTGCAAAGTCGACACCTCACGTCTTGACCTGCTGGATTCATTGACCCCCGCTGGATCATAAGGAACCAATGCCTTACCACCGACGCCCTATGACCCCCCCGGAACTACAAGGAACCGACGCCTCATCTCCCCTGCCTAGCAGTAAGGAATCAAAGCCTCACCTCCCTGGTAGCAGTAAGGAACAAGCACTGCACTGGATCCAGCAATGTCTCACATTCCTGACTCTGTGCAGAGTCTTTGTTTCCTCGTTTTCCAAGGTACTGTACCTGGGGTCCATGCAACTCTGTGGCCAGCCCGCACTCCCTTGCGAGTGGTGTTGGACTGTTGGGAATGACTCCGTCAAGATATCATGATAGCCCCAGTTGGGGTGATTGTTTTTCTAAGCACTTTATAAAGATTTAGGGCCTGCTTTAGAGCCTGGAGGAAGGGGGTTACTCCATCACGAGTGGGACGGATATCCCATCCACTGTATTACAATTCCATTATAGCCTATGAGGATCGTAATACAGCAGACGCAATATCCATCATGTTTGTGATGGAGTATTCCCTCGGCCACGATCTAAATCAGGCTTTATGGATCACATCTGTTTATTGGCTTTTCAATTATAAAACATCACAGATGCAACACGGAGGAGCAAAAGAATAAAATTGACATAAAGCTTACTCCATGTACAGTGACAGAAAAACTTAATACAAAATACAACTTTGTTTCCCCGCAGCTAACGACCAATATGAAAATCAGTCGGTCCCAGGCCCTGTAACAATAATCGTGGTCCTGTATACATTTCCTAATGCAAATTCGCCCCCAATCTCTCAGTTCAAGTTCAGAACCCTCAAGTAGGTCGGACATGTCAACTCTGAAAACTCCCCCGACAGTATTTGTAAGAATGGTTGCCATAGTTCCTTAAAGTCCGCACCTCGCTGCTGAGAGGTCAGAGTAAGCTTTTCCATAGCGAGGATAAACCAGAGCCTGGGTAGCCATGAAATTACTGTTGAGATCTGGTCAGTCCCCCACATGGATAGCAACAGATGTAATGCCGCATTTATAGCTAAGGCCATCTGCCGTCCCTTCAATGATCTCAGGGGGAAAGTGAGAGGGTTGGGAAGGCCGAGAAGAATGTACGCAGGGAGTCTTGGGATCTGAGTGTCAAACGCCTTATCAATTATGTCTATTATGTTCAACAAAGGCTAGATTTAGTGGGATCCCAAGCGTGAATCCTTGCTGGGGTGTAGTACCAAGAGGAGGCCACTTTATAAGCTGTCTCTGTACCTGCTGCATTGTAGGCTGTGTGGTGTGCCCTGTAGAAAATGCTCTCCCACTCCTCGTCTGAGAGCTCCCTTTCAAGTTCCCTCTCCCACCTCAGCTGGCCCTTAGACCTAGACGGAAGGATCCCTCCACGCAGAAGAGCGTAAAGCTCCGAGATCACACGTTTGTCGCCCTTTTTCAATAGGACCCATTTTTCAAACGGCGTTAACGGCCTGTCTATTAATGTTCTATTAGCTGGTAACGTGGCCCAATGCCGTATTTGATAATACATCATCCTGTCAGCCTCGGTTAGGCCGTATGTCTCCCTCAGTTGGTCAAAGGGGATCACCCCCTGCTCATCAAATAGATATCCTACCCTTTTACAGCCCCCTTCATGCCATCAACGGAATGCCTCCGACTGGAGACCGGGAACAAAATCAGGGTTCGCTCCCAAGGGAGTCATTGGGGACGGGAAGGTCGTCAAGCCCACCCTATTGGCCACCCGACCCCACACCCTCATCGAGACCCCCGTGACAGGAGATACATACAAGCCCCGCGATCTGTGATGGCGCCTAAGCCAGGGCTCCTTCCAAATATGAGAACCAGCCACCAATGCTTCTCTGGAAAACGGGCGGCTCCATTCCAAGAGGAAACGCAGCTGTGCTGCTTGAAAGTATCGAAGTAGGCAGGGGACCGCGAGTCCGCCCTCCTGCTTAGGGCGATAAAGCACCCGTCGTGGTAGCCGCGACGCTCTCCCTTCCCATATAAATCTTAGAACCGCTGTTTGGAGGGTTGCTATTGTTCGTGGCGGGGGTTCTACCGGGAGTGCCTGGAATACATACAGTATACGTGGCAGGATGGTCATCTTCACTGCAGCCACCCTGCCCAGCCAAGACAGTGTAAGTCTCCCCCAGGTGTCTAAGTCGTGCTGCACCTCCTTGATCAATTTAGTGTAGTTCAGCGTCGCCGTACGAGCGACCGTGGTACCCAGCTCGACCCCCAGGTACGGAAGGCCAGAGGAAGGGCATATAAAATAGAATCGGGCCTTCAGCTCCCCTTCATGCTCAGCACTAATAAACTTGCCCTTGGCTTGCGATTTTTGCATATTTATCCGGAACCCCGAGACCCGCCCGAATTCCTCTAGGACACCCATTAGTATCGGTAGTGAGGTCGCAGGTTCCGCCACAGTAAGAATGACGTCATCCGCATATAACGATATGATATGCTCATCACCCCCAAACTTCACCCCCGTAATCCTAGGGTCGTCCCGGAGCCTCTGCGCCATCGGCTCCATATAAAGAGCGAACAAGAGGGGCGAAAGCGGGCACCCCTGCCGGGTCCCTCTCTGAACAGAGAATGGTAAAGAGAGCGTTCCATTAACTCTGACCGCCGCCCGAGGCGCCTGATAAATGCAGCGGATCCATGCCATAAAACCCGGGCCTAACCCAAAGCGCTCTAACACCTTGAACAGGTATGGCCAATGGACCCTATCAAACGCCTTTTCAGCATCGATAGATAGGAAGAGCGCTTCCCTACGCGAGCGTACAGTTTTATCCAATAGGTGAAGCAGTCGCTTAGTGTTATCACTACACTGCCTATGCGGTATAAATCCCGCTTGGTCGGGATCCACAAGCCCCGGCATATAATAGTTGAGACGGTGTGCCAGAATGCCAGTGAATAATTTGCCATCTATATTCAAGAGGGAAATCAGCCTGTACGAGGCACATTCCAGTGCTTGTTGTCCCATCGTCGTTAAATCTGAGATAGTCTGTTATTGCCTTTCGAATCGCCTCTAACGTTGCCCCGTTCTGAAGCATTGAGTCCCTAAATCGCCAGCCCGATGCGCCTACGCGCTCCATATTCATATGAATCTCAACTGTAACCAGGGCGTGATCGGACAGGGCTCGAGGCTCAATCACTGAATCCCTAACCCGGGGAAGGAACTCCTGCGAGGCCAGGAAAAGGTCCAACCTAGCATATGTTTTAGTCGCTGCAGAGTAAAAGGAATAATCTCTTAGCGTGGGGTGCGCACTCCTCCACACGTCCACCAAGCCAAACTCACTCAACCACTGACGACCAGCCACCGTCATAGACCCCATTTGCCCATACCGATGACCCGAACGGTCCAGATCCCCATCCATCACCAGATTAAAATCGCCCCCCCACCAGGATTGCACCATCAGGGGATTGCAGCAGCGGAGTCAAGGCCTGTTTTAGGAAGATTTCCTGCTGGGAGTTAGGCGCATACAGGGAAGCGACCGTAAAGGAAAACCCCCCCAATCTCAATCTCATGGCTATAAGCCTCCCCGGGACCTCATACAATTGTGATATCACTTCTCCAGGGAATGAGCGCGCTAGAAGTATCGCCACACCTGCATGCTTTGATGGTAACGATGACCAGTACTGCCTGGGAAACCACTTAGAGCGCATATGATAAGTATCTTTTGAAAGAAGGTGTGTCTCCTGCAGAGGGTATATATGACTCCCCGTTCTCTCTAAGGATGACAGGATGGCTAACCTCTTGGTCGGGTTATTGAGCCCCCGGACATTCAAGCTCGTACATTTAATAATCATGTCTTAAAGTTATGGAGCATTCAAAGAGAAGGGAGCCCGCAAAAGGGCCACCCCGTGTCAAAATCTAGGCCACCTATAACCCCAGCACCCGGGACTATCTCTACCAGAAGCCAATATTTCAGGGAAACCCAACAACATTCAACTGATATGCACAACAGGTGCGTAGAACACATAAGTCCTCGAACATCCATCTTCACGAGGTAGAATCTCCACGGGGCATTATATCCTACCATGTTTAGTAACCAGGTCCATCGCCCCGCCGCCCCGGCCCAATTAAAAAATCAGCATGCCAATAGGAGCAGGGTCCAAGGCCCACCCCCACCCTGTCTCTAAGCTGAAGTTCCGGCGGCCACGCTGTTCAAAACAGATTCCCTCTCCGACCTCAGCTCCGAGGCCGTTGGGCGTCGCAGCTTCCCTCTCTTCGCAGGGCCACCTTATCACTCGCCTCTTGGTCTGTGTCCTCTAGACCCAGTATACGCCTTGCTTCCAAAAAGGATTTCACCTGCCGAAGTTGATCGCCACAGCGGAAGACCAGGCGGAACGGGTGGCCCCAAGAATAGGACACATTGTGCGCTCGCAAGTGATCCGTAATCGGTCTAAATTCTCTCCGCTTCTGCAGAGTCCGCACAGAGAGGACGTGAAATAGCTGGAGTTCATGCCCTCGAAAAAGTACCTGTTGAATAGTACGAGCCCGCTGAAGAATCTTTTCTTTAAGAGTAAAATTATGAAGACAGGCTAAAATGTCTGGAGGGCGATCCCCAGGGCCACCGGCGCGGCCGACATGATGAACTCTATTCAGGACTACTTCTTGTGTCTCGTCCGGGCCATGCACAGAGCGAAACAGGCCCTTCACATAGTCTCCAATGTCCTCCTTTTCAGCGCCTACCGGAGCCCCTCTGATGCAAATATTTTGTCTCCTCAAGCGGTTTTCCAAATCCTCGACCGCTATCTGGAGGGCATCCTGCTGCTCTCGGAGGCGAACTACCTCTTGCTGCAGGCCCGCCACTTCCTCACCACGGGGGATCTCACCATCTTCCAGCTGCGAGACTCCCTCTCCCAAGGAGGAAACCTCTCCTCGCAATTCCTTCACCTCTTGGGATATGTCCCTATGCAGCTCTTGGATGTCGCTCCGAAGCGAATCAAACAGGGAGGTCAAAAAGCCCTTCGTAACGGGTACGCCCTCGTCTGAGTCCGTCTCCACCCGACCCTCCAGGCTCCTCGTGACAAGTGGGTCCTCAGCCATGCCCCCGGATGTCAGACGGGCCCCCGTCAGCATGTCCCTCACAGAGCGCTCCCGCTTGGATTTAGATGTTGCCATGTCGCGCCAACCTGATCTCGATTTGCCTGGACAATCCCTCAAGACTCTCCAAAATCTCCCTCTGAGGTGAGTCACCAGATGCCGCGTGTCAAAGACCGTGCCTGGGCCTAACACCCGGAGGCCACCACCTGCGCAACGGGGCCCTTGCTGCCTCTGACTCCGTATGCACGGGCCCACGGATGCTCACACTCCCAGCAGGTAGGTATCACAGTATTGAGGTAGAGCAATGGGGCTCCCGGTCGATACTCGGGGCCTTAGGCTTTCAATCCGCCCCTCCAAGGGATGCCAGAGTGGGAGGCACCGGTCTCCAGCCCCCTCTCCAGTCCCGTGTGCAGAGGCGCCCTCCGCGCCCAAAGCGACCGTACAGTCTGGGGTCTCAACCCCCACCACGGTCCCGCAGCTCACGGGGTCCAAACAAAGCCCTCCAGGGCCCCGGTCCTCCCGGCGCCAGTCTCAGAAGGCTGCCGGAGAGGGGCCCGCCTCGCGGCCCAAGCCACCGCCCACGCCGCTCCGCGGCCCCGAGCATGCGACTCCCCTTAGGGCCACAGGAAGCCCTCGGGGCGCTCTTCACCTCGGAGGGGGGGAGCCTCCTGGCGTCCCCCGCTGGGCCAAACAGCAATTTTCAGGCCGAGGCGGCAGAGCTCGGACGGGAGCGTCCTAGCGCGCCGCCATCTTGGACACGCCCCTAAATCAGGCTTTAATCTTAGAAAATGTGTATCTTTATTTGTGTATGTTGAATTTTTGTGGTTTTGGTCTTGTTTTTCTCAGATAAATATTGGCTATTTTTCTAAACTGGTGTGGAGTACTTCTGTGGTGTTTTCACTGTGTTACTCTCTGTGTGTGTATAAATACTTTACACATTGCCTCTGAGCTAAGCCTGACTTCTCGTGCCAAGCTACCAAGGGGATAAGCAGGGGTTAGCTTAGCTGTGTGGCTCACCTTTCCCTGATTAGAGTGAGGAGCCCCTACTTGGACAGCCACTGCCAACTAGAGACCCATTTCCAACACTGATGATCAGCGGTGAGGATAGGACCTGTGTTTGTACTTACATACAGTGATTGCTGTACACTACTTCCATATCCGAAACCCCACTACACCCCAACATGCTGGTTTGGTTTTCCTCTGTTTGCAAGTTTTGAGTTTAATTCACACTCATGTCTCAGTAGTGGTGCGCCATCAGTTGGAGCTGCAGAATTGGTGTTTGAGCAGGAGAGGTTGGAGTCCTATAAGGTGCCTCAACTCACAATGTTCAGCAAGGAGCTCAAATGCCCTAATAAAGGTCCCACTAAAAAGGAGGAGCTACAAAAGGCACTGAGGGCCTGGTTGGCAGCAAAGAAGGCTGATGAGCACACAGGAGAGGAGAATGCTATTGTGGAGGGAGAGGAGCAAAACCTACATGATGTTTTGATGGATAATCAGGCTCTGTCTGGAGGAAGGCACCTTCCAGGGCAAGCAGCAGTGTTTCCTAAAGAAGTTTGACCCAGAGGAGCTGGAGGATGGGCGGGAGGCTAGGAGGCTCCAAATGGAGCTGGATAAGCTCAAGCTGGAGCATGAGATGGAGCTTCAGCCTTCCACTCTCCCATTGTAGAATAGGTGGCTGATATTGAGACCAGTTTAGTTCAGTTCAATAACGCTTTAACACTTGCGTTTGATGAGTTATCCCCTTTTAGACCATACTCTAGCAAGCACTATCCTTGGTTTACCTCTATATTGCGGACAGACAAAGCTTTCTGCGAAAAGCTTGAACAACTTTGCCGTCGCTGTAAAACACGAGAAACCAAGGAATCTTATCGCTCTGCCTTGAATAACTACCATCGCAATTTTAAAAAAGCTAGGAAAAACTACTTAGCTAATCAAATTATTTCTGCGGGTAACTCTAAAGCATTATACAATGTTCTCAATACTTTTATTAACCCCTCAGCCTGCACGAATAAGTTTCAGTCTTCTCAATCCTTGTGTGATTCTCTTGCTTCACAATTTCAAAGCAAAATTCATGACATTTATCAGAAGTTCACTATGATGACCTTGTAGTGAAGCCGCCAGAGACAGAGAAGAACAAAACATTCTGCATTCCCTGTGTGGAGCATTTCCCCCCCTGTCTTTAGAACAAATACAGCTGGCCCTGGCCTCAGCGAAATGTGGGTCCCCTCAAAATATCTGTCCACCTAAGGTCATAAATTCCTTAGCTAATACAATAGCTCCAGCTGTGGTGTCTCTTTTCAATTTATCTACTTCTACAGGGAAACTCCCTATAGCTTGGAAAGTAGCACAGGTGATCTCAATCCAGAAGAAAACTAATTAGCCGCCCAATGATTTAACAACTATAGACCAATTTCCTTACTACCTTTACTAGGTAAATTATTAGAAGGCTTGATAAATCAACAGATAATGGAACACCTGGAAACAAATCAAATTTTGGATCCCTCTCAGACAGGCTTTCGCCCTTCCCACCCTTGTGTCTGTGACGGATCACACCAGAAGCTCCCGGGACTCTAATAGCTCTACAGTGTCAGTGTTATTGGATTTGTCTGCGGCCTTCAACACGGTGTCATACTCATGACTTCTGTTAAGATTAAGGGAGTGCGGCATCAAGGGGCTTGCACTTCAGTGGTTAAAGTACTTTCTCTCCAACAGAATGCAAACAGTCTCTGTAGGCCCTTTTGAATCTCACATCTGGCTTTTGGACAAAGGAGTGCCTCAGTGCTCTTGTCTTATCCCTACACTATTCAATATTTATCGATCTCTCTTGGTGAAGTTAGTCAGACAGCATAGTTTGGAAATGTACTCTTATGCTGATGATGCCCAATTACTGCTGTTTTTTGAAGGGGGTCTTCCAAAGTAAAGGAAAGCTTTTTTATGGGCCCTAAGACTATCGCTGAATGTATGACATTGAGCTTGCTATCTTCAACTCAATGCAAGCAAAACAGAGATCATGTTATTTGGTAAAGCAGCTAATATCTAGAGCCCTAGCTTGTGGCCTCAGGAACTTGGCACAACCCCCAACCCTACATCTACTGTTAAAAACTTGGGGTCTTCCTGGACAACTCTCTTTCTATGGTTGAACAGGACCAGAAAACCACAGGCAAATGTTTCCATCTGCTTCGTCTGTTGAAAAAGGGTTTTCTTCTTTTCCCTTCTTCCTCGAGGATACATTAGTCCAGGCTTTGATTTTGAGTCGGTTGGATTATGATAATGCTTTGCTTGTCTCTATAAATAAGTCCTTTCTGATCAGGTTACAGGTGGTGCAGAACACAGCAGCTCACCTTATACACAACGCTCCTGCCAGATCATCTATTTCTCTTCTACTGCACACCCTCCATTGGCTTCTGGTTAGGAAAAGGATAACCTTTAAAATCTGCTGTATTACACATAAGACCCTCAGTAGCAAGAGACCCACTATCTATCTTCAAGACTTTTTCCTCTATCGTCCCAGTAGAACTTTACGTTCCTATGACAAAAGTCTCTTGACAGTCCCCAGAATTAATAAGACGAGGATGGGAAGTAGATCCTTTTCCTATGTTGCTCCTGTATGTTGGAATGCCCTTCCTATTTATCTCCGTCAATGTTCTGAGCATTTAAAATTCATGAAACTATTGACAACTTTTTTGTTTTACGTTACTTACTGCCTCCTCTGACCTCTTTAGTTGCTGAGCTAACTAGGGGTCAGTCAATGCACAATATAAGTATTGTTTAACATAACAATTAACAAATAGTCAGCTTTAAAAGAGAAAATCACCGTAGAGGAAAAGAAAATGAGATTAGCTCAAGAGCTGAGCTTGAAGGAGCTGGATCTAAAAAGCAGATCCAGCACAGATGGTGGCAGATGTTTTATAGAGCGGTCTGAGGGAAGGTACAGATACCCAAGGATGTGGTGAAGGTGTTTGTTGTGGGGGATGAAATACAGCAGTGGTTCAGGGGTTATGAGGTGACACTGAGGATATACAGGGTCCCCGAGAGAGATTAGGGGACAGACCTGTGGAAGTGTTTATCAGTGGGGGTGAGGGACACTTTGTTGGCTTTAGAAGAAGAGGATAGGATGAGGTACCCTGCCATGAAGGACGCCCTGACTAGGAGCTATGGTCTGACCCCAGAGAGTTAGAGGGTGAAGTCTAGGGAGAGTACTAAACTTGGGTCTCAAACTTGCGTGGAGTATGTTGATTCTTTCTGCAGAGTACTAGATTGTTAGGAAAAGGGCAGCAAGGTAACAGACTATCAGGGCTGTACCATATGATTGCATGGGAGCACTTGTGTAGTCATTGTTTTCCAGAGCTGAGCCTGCACTTGATTGACAGCAAGCTTACTGACCCCAGAAAGCTTGCCAAGGAGGCAGACTGCTGGCTCAGTACCAGGTTCCAAAAGAAGTTATATGTGGAAGACTCAGCCAAAGGTGGGCAGGGTTCCCAACAGAAGAAGGAGGGGTTGGACAAGTATAAAAGCAATGTGGTCCACCAGGTTGGTAGCTCAGGATCCCTTTGAATGGGGGTGGTCGGAAGTACTTTCAGGGTAGCTGTGAGTCCATCCATGCCTTTGACTGTCTGCTAGGGAACGACTTTGAGCATACTGCCTGGAAGAAGGTGGAGCTCAGGTCGCACTTGGGCGTGCATGACAACACAATCCAAATTCACCAGAGAGGATGATCTGAAGGACCTGGAGGACCAGGAGGAGGAGGAGCAAGGGGCATGGGAAACCTGTTCCTGAGATTCCCACGGTCCACGAGAAGGCTGAACCTGAGGGGGGCACCCCGGAACCCACAGGGGAAGAAGTGGCCAAACTGTGGGACCTACTTGAGCTGACTATTGGCTGCTGGAAAGAGGCCCCACCAGGGAGGAGTTCTGCCCCTCTTGAGGGACTTTGGGAGCAGGCCGAAGCCCAGGCAGCTGGTGATGCCTCTGAATCTCACCTGATTTAATGGGAGAATGATCTCCTGTATAGTGAGGCTGAGGTTTCTGAACCTGGGGCAGCATGTGTGTTGGTGGCACCCAGTGTTTTAGAGCCTTCCTACTGGGTCTGGCCCATGATGTGCCACTGGCAGGTCATTTAGGGCAGGATAGTCCTTTGACAAGCTTGTCGCCCACTTTCATTGGCCCCAAATGAGGAAAAACTCAGATAAGTTCTGGACAAGTTGGATCAGATTCCTAACAACATGCAGGAGAACAAACGGCTGCAGGAGGTACACCATCAGGAGATCAGGGAAGATTTGCAGGCCCTCAACACCACCCCGGTCTCCATAGCAAGGGTGCTGGATGACATGGCCAACATCATGAGGGAATGTCCAACACACCAGTGGGCCCCTTCCACTAGCCAGTCAACTGAACAGCCCACCACATCTGCTGCAGCTAGTGAACAGGAGGCCCTGCCACAGAGCCCACAGGCCACCAGCACCCCTCCCCCTGCAGAAGTTGAATCACCCGCAAACGTTCCCTGCGACCCACACATATGTCAGAGACACTTGCCAAGACCAAGACCACCACCAGGAAATGAGACCCTCCTGAATGTCCACCTTGTGTTTCACTCTGTCACCTTGTCCACTTTGAACAGACTGGACCACTACCCTGAACTTACCTCTACAATCACCCCATTCCATTGCACTATTCCTTCTATTAATTGCACTACAATAAAGACCCTTGGACACAACCTGAGTGACAGTGCTTTATAGGATGAAAATGTGCGCTTATGTTAAAAGAAACATCTTGTGCAATTGACATGAACTTTGGTATAGTATACAAATGATGAGCTGTAGCTGTCTGTAGTCATGACATCAGTGCACAATTGTAATAACACCAACATCTGCAAATAGAGAAGGCATAGGTGACAGTCAGTTGAGATGCAAAGGAAGTGACTGCCATCCTGCTACAGCCACACTGAAAACATAAATAATTAGAGAAATGGTCGGTTCCACTGCCTTACTTGTGTGTCATTGGAAGTACTGCTGTATGTTTTACTGATGTTCTGTTGTCCACATCCTCATCCTCTGCCTCCTCATCCTCACTGTCCTCGGGGTCCACTGTTCCCACAGGGGCATTTCCAATCTCCTCCTCCTGCAGATAAGGCACATGTCGCCTGAGGGCCAGGTTGTGCAAAATGCAGCATACTACAACTATCTGGCAGACCTTCTCAGGGGAGTATCACAGAGATCCACCTGTCAGATGGAGGCATCTGAACCTGGCCTTCAGGAGGCCGAAGGTACATTCTATGGTTCGCCTGGTTCGCCCATGTGTATCATTATACCGCTTCTCAGCCCCTGTCCTGGCATTCCTCACAGGGGTCAGGAACCACGACGGGTTTGGGTAGCCAGAGTCACCTGCAAGAATTGAAGGACAAACATTAGCCTTACACAATGGTATGGGGGATGACTCCGGAAGGCATACACTGACATGTCTTGGGTGGGGACTCAGGCTCACCTATCAGCCACACTCTGTGCCTCTGTAATTGTGCCATCACATTTGGGATGCTGCTATTCCTCAGGACAAAGGCTTCAAGCACCGACCCAGGATTCTTGGCAGTGACGTGGGAGATGTACTGGTCCACCAGGCACACCATTTGCACATTGAGTGAGTGGAAACACCTTCGATTCCTGAACACCTGTTCATTGTGGTGGGGGAACCAATGCAATATGTGTTCTGTCAATCACCCCAAAAATATTAGGAATATGTCCCATTGCATAGAATCCAGCATTCACAGTGTCCAAGTCTTCCACTTGGGGGAAAGTGATGTAGCTGCACATGTGTTTGACCAAGGCAGACAAAACCCTTGCCAGGACTATTGAGAACATTGGCTGTGACATTCCTTTCTGCCAAGCCCATTGTCGCTGGGAAAGAACCAGTTGCCAGGAAATAGAGCACTGATAGAACTTGCACAAGAGGGGGGATCCCAGTGGGATGACGGATAGCTGAGATCAGATCAGGCTTCAATTGAGTACAAAGCTCTGTGATTGTGGCCCTGTCCAGTCTATAGGTCAGTATTATTTGCCTCTCCTCCAGTATAGCCAAGTCCACAAGGGGTCTGTACATGGGGGCTTGCCTCCTCCTCCTATTCCTCCGCAGTGGTAGGTACCTAAGGGACACAAGAGTGAGAAGGGTGTCACAAACTGAACAAAATGAACCACCACCCCAGTGCAACTGGGCATGTATATAATCGGAGAATGTGAATGGCAATGTATGTAGAATTCACAGCAATGACGTAGTTTCCAGTTTCTGATTGTTGTCCACTACCATGAAATGGCAACCGCCTGTCCTGTAAGTATGGACAGGTGGAAGTGATGTAACTCCGCTGGCATTGGACGTCATGGCGGAAGGTGGCCTTGCACCGCCATGCTATTCCTCATTGGCTAACATGGGGTTCCATGGAGTACAGCATCCAATGAGGATCAATGGTGACGGTGACAGTGTGCACCGCCGTGGACCTGACTGCCATTTTCTATCTATAACCTCATTTGATTCCTGACTTTCCACAGGACAACCCCTACACTGCGTGTGCTGCTGTGCCCTGTGTCCGGATCCTGCCATGGCCCGTGCGACTGGGGAAAGGGCTCTTGTCTTCACTTCGGAGGAGTTAGAGCGCCTGGTGGATGCGGTCCTACCCCTGTATGGACAGTTGTATGGGCCTCCAGACCAAGAGATGAGTACACCATGCGGACGATGCATGCGACAAGGTGTAGGGTATGTGTGGTGGTAGTGCACATGTAGGGCTCCAGGTGATGTGTGTGCCAATGGAGATAGAAATATAATTTGTGGACCATATGTGTGACAGGCAGGATTGTATGGTTACTGATGTCCTCCTGTCTGTATTACCTCTGCAGGTCAGCACCCATCAGAAGAAGGGATTGGGGTGTGCCATCGCCAAGGACGTGCGGACACTGGGAGTCTATAGCAGGCAGAGCACCAACTGCAGGAAAAGGTGGGAGAACCTGAGACACTGGGCCCGGAAGACTATGGAGGCCTAGCTGGGGATGGCCTCCCAACAGGGGTGTTGTGCCCATCGGAACCTGACCGAGGGCAGCACAGCAGCCACAAGGGGGTGAGTACAGTGAGTGTGACAACCATTTTTGTTGGCTGGCATGGGATCCTCGTGGTAGGTTTCAGTTAGTGGGTACCCCTTAATGCCAGCTCAGACATTGCTGCGTGGTCCAGCACAAGGTAAATGGGTGTACAGCAAAATCTTGTATTCCAGCTAGGTGGCATTTCAGGTCAGACAGGGCTTAGTGGGTCCCAGGAGGGGTGCAGTTGGCGGTGGTTGGCTCTCATCTTGCTGTGGTACCTAGCCAATGGAATGCCAGTGTGATGCATAGTGCCCGATCCTGATCCCTGTGTTTGATGGGAATGTGTATGCCATCTGTGGTGTTGGTGCTGTAATTGACCCGGTGCTCCTTTTCTCTCTCTCCCCTATTTTCTTCTGTCATCCTGTCCATGTGTGCATTAGCATCATCTGGTGGAGGAGCAGGGGCACCGGCGACTGAGGGAGCTGCATCCCACAGGACCCAGGAGGCAAAGTCCACCAACACAGAGGGGACCAGTGGGACGGAGGGCGAGGGGAGAACCACGGCGGAGTCAGGAGGTGACAACACTGACTCTGATTTCTCCTCTGATGGGAGCTCCCTGGTGGTGGCGAACACCTCTGGAACCACCCCAGCTACAGGTACAGCCGCCACCCCCCATACCAGCACCACCCTCCCAGTAGCCTTCCACCGAGTTGCCCGTGCCCGCTCACCAAGGAGGGTGGGCATCTCTTTCACCCCAGGCACCTCAGGCCCTACTCCAGTGAGCCCTGCTGCCCTCAGTGAGGAGGCTATTGACCTCCTGAGATCCATCTCTGTAGGGCAGTCAACCATAGTGAATGTCATCCAGGGGCTGGCATTACAGATGCAGCAATGCAATGCATACCTGCAGAGCATCCACAGTGGCTTGGCGGCCCTACAGAGATCGTTTCAGGCTCTGGCCTGCTCTCTGATGGCAGCCAGTGTCCCTATTCCTACCGTCCCCCCTCCAAATACCACTTCCCAGTCTCCTGAACCCCAACCCATCCCATGCATGCATGGAGACAAGCATGGACACAAAACATCAGACAAGGGTAGCACAGTCAAACACAGGGAGCACACTTCAGGTCACAAGCACTCACACATACAACAGACAGTTGCACACACAACCACATCCACTACCTCCACTGTCTCCCCCTCCTCCTCCTCCTCCCTCACAGTCATATCAGCACTCACACCTGCATGCACTGCATCAACAGCCACCACCACCATCACCACATCATGCAGCACACACCTCACTTGCAGACACCTCCACAGCATCCATCCACGCGTCACTTTTGTCCTCTCCCACCCTGTCAGCCCCCCTCCTAAGACACACAAACGTATGCACTCAGACTCCCAACAGCCATACACCTCACACACCCACACTGTCCATGCACCTGCACCCAAGTCTAGCAGACGTACACCTCTGACAACCACTCCCTCAACCTCCACTCCCATCCCTCCTCCCACCCCAATGTCCCTAAGAAGCATTTCCTTGCCCATCTTGACCTCTTCCCTCCACCTCCACCCCACCGTCCTGCCTGTAAGAGCACGGTCCCAACGACCCAGCACAGCACCTCAGCCATACAGTCTGCCACTCCTCCCATCAAATCTTCAGCTGTTGGCACTTGCCACTCCAACTGTGAGCACACCTCTGCCTCAAAAAGGGAGGACTAGGGTGGTGAAAACCAAGGGACAGGAGATGGGGACAGTGGAGGCACCTACTAGTCCTGGAGGCAATAAAGGGAATGTTCCCACTCTACCACCCAAGAAAGGGAAGGATCACAGTCCACCACACAAGAAAGGGAAGGTTCCCACTTCACCAGCAAAGAGAGGCAAGAGGCCCCCTCCATCATCAGAGGGCAAGGAGCCCCCACCTCCAGCAGAGGCAGCCAGGATAACACCTCCACCAGCAGTGAGCAAGCAGCCCTCACTTCGAGCAGAGGCAGCCAGGGTAACACCTCCACCAGCAGTGGGCAAGGAGCCCTCACCTCCAGGAGAGGCAGCCAGGGTAACACCTCTAACAGCAGTGGGCAAGGAGCCCCCACCTCCAGCAGAGGCAGCCAGGATAACAACTCCACCAGCAGTGGACAAGGAGCCCTCACCTCCAGCAGAGGCACAGCAGGCCTCACCTCCAGCAGAGGGCATGTAGGCCATCCACCAGGGACAATTGGGCAAGGAGCCCCCTCCAGAACCAGTGGGCATGTTCCCACTTCGGAGACTGTGGCCTTACACTCCCCACCAGGAACAATTTGGCAAGGAGCCCTCTCCAGAACCAGTGGGCATGTTCCCCACTTCAGAGACTATGGCCTTACACTCCCCACCAGGGACAATTGGGCAAGGAGCTCCCTCCAGAACCAGTGACATGTTACCCACTTCAGCTGAGGTGCCCCACACCCCAACCCCCTTCCCACTGAGGGGCCTGCCCATTTCCAACATGATGCCCCTGCACAGTGGAGTCTGGATAATGTCAGGTGTCAAGTTGGGCCTTGGACTGTGGCCATGTGGGCCTTTTGTAATTTGGACTGTCCATTGGCCCTTTCTGGACATTGATGCATGCTTTTGTTTCCGCCTGGACAATATGGTGGCTGTTGGCATCAAATAACTGTGTCACTTAAACCTCAATGTGGTCCTTGTTTTAATTAGACGTCGGTCCTGTGACATTGGTTTTACCCTGCAGCTGGTTGTGTATATGGTGTGTGTGTGAATGGCGTGTGTTGTGCGTGTGTGTGTCACTCTCCTTTTCCTCCCTCCCTCCCTTGTGTGCTAAGTGGCTGTACTCACTGTTGTCATCGGCATTGGTGTTCCAGGAGGACCATGGCATAGAAGAGCATTGGGAAGACTTGAAGTTCTATGGCGGCGGCGGTCTCCTCTGTGTCTCTGATGGTGAGTCTTCCGTTTTCTATGCAGTGTTTCCGCCAGGCTTTTGATGGCGTTGGTACTGCCACGGAAATCCTGGTGGTTTGCTATGTCATAAAATGGTGGGCGGTACCTTATCTTCCATCTGGCTGTTGGGGGCTACCGTCATGGTCAGTGATATTACCACCCTGATGGTTGGTGAGGTACATTGGCTGTCTATGGGAGGTATCACCGCCATGGTCATATTTTGGCAGTAATTACCGCCATCCTGTTGGTGGTATTACTATCACTTTCACAGTCACCGCCACTGTCAAAATAGTATTTTTGTCCGTAATTGCGCATCATAGGATTCAATGGGGGAAAACTTTAAAAATGCATATAAAATTAGGCAATATTCTCACAAGTGTCACCTTTTATTGTTAGGTCAAGGTCGTTGAGATGTCCTGTGGACCAGCCAGAGAAGTTTGGGCATGTCCTGGTTCAAGGGGGAGCAGCAGCTGAAAGTCTTGGAGCTGGTGCAGAAAGGAGAAGGGGACCACTTGGAAACACATTTGCACAGATGGACTTGCTTGGGGATCCCCTTGGAATGTAGAGGTCGCAGTGGGTTAGGGACCACTAGAGTATAACTGTTTTTTCGATGCTGGGGCCAGGGATGCTGGGTGCAGTGCAGATAGGTCAGCCAAGGGTCATCTGTCAAGAAGTCTTGGGAGCCAGGTGCAGGTTATTTTGAGGGTGTATTGCAGGTCAGGGGGGGCACTCTGGCGGGTGGTTCTTAGGTATCCTGAAGTCCCTTGACTGGTGCTTACTTCTGGTCCTTGGGGAGTCCAGAGTGGATTTTTCTTCTGGGTGTCTGACATTGGGGGTCCAGTACTACGGGCTATGGTATGTCTCAGCCACTGGAGAATGCAGTTCCACCAAACTTGGTACACTGGCAGGGTTTGTCCTCTGGGTCTGTGGGGTGAAATCTGGTCTGGCTGCTTTGTCCAGACCGTTGGTCAGTGGCCGGTCAGTGAACTGGACTTCTTGCCTGCTGGGTGCAGGGAGTGATGCCTTCACTCTGGAGGGAGGTTCTTGGAAATGTTTTGAAGGTTGGAGATCCTCTGTTTTTTTTTAGAGTCTGTCCGATGTCCAGTCGACCCCTCAGTTGCAATTGTCGAGTCCCGGGTGCAGGAGCCAGGGTTTGGTGCCTTTCTCTTTTTTCAGCAGGACTTCTGTTCTTGAGCCGTGGGTCTTCCTTGTCACTGTTCTTCTTGCGTCCATGGAATTTGATCTGCTGGTCTAGGGATGCCAACTAAATTCTGCATTAAGGGGAGTACCTGGCCACCATAGGGTGACTACACCCACTATGTGACCACTTCCTGTGGGAAGGAGCCACATACCCAACCCTGATAGGCTATTTTCCTGCCATCCAAGATGGAAGAAAATGAAATGGAGTTGTCACCTCGTCTGCCACACCTGGATGGTGGTGCAGGCTGAGGGGGGGCACTCATCCTACTCTGAATACATTTCCCACTGATTTTCCCACTCAAAGTGGGGAAAAACTGTTGAGCGGTAATCTGCTGCTAGCAGCAGAGTCAGAGGTCAGATTTCAAAGACATTAAAGTCTTTGAAGCTGACCCCTGGGCCAGGGTGCCTTCCTGGGGGAGGAGGTGTAACACCTCTACCCAGGAAAGGTTTTGTGTTCTGGCTCCAGAGAGCAGAGGCTCTCACCCCAGGACTCTAGATTTGTGCTTGGTGGTGTCAGGCTGGTAAAAACCAGTCAGCAACCATGCCAGGGCTGGTAGGTTTGCTGGGGGCACCTCTAAGGTGCCCTCTGGGTACATGTTAGAATAAATCCCACACTGGGATCAGTGTAGGTTCATTATTCTGAGTTGTTTGATACCATACAACCCAGTATTCAGGGAAGCCATCATTTAGCTGGGGAACTAGAAATGACTAGTGTCCAGCACATGCATTTGCTATGGCTCCCCTGTACATTTACTATGTCTTAAGGTTTTTTAAAGACACCGTAGGGGCATATTTGCTGATGCAAACATATGCCCTCACAAGCATTATACTGCACCTTGCCCTAGGACTGTAAGGCCTGCTAGAGGGGTGACTTACTTATAATGTATGTGTTGTTAGTGAAAAGGACACTCTTGGTGAGTGCCATGTCGAGCTTGCAACTTTTAAAAACACCTTGTAATTCACTTGCATTGACAATCTGCATGTGGCTGATGTAGGGCTTCTCAGAGTGACACAATTGGTGCTGCAGGTCTGGGGGACCATCTCAGGTACCCATGCTCTAGGTACCTGGCTACCATTTAATAGAGACAAACAAGGATGGCTGAAGTGCCAATACATAGTACAGTTTTGGGAAAAAAGAGGTCTGGCCCTGGGAACCTATTTCGCAGTGGCCCAGGGGACTTACAGTTTGAAAAGACATCATTTTCCAGGCAAAAAGTGGGGTACGGGGGCTACCATGTCAAAAGAGGCCCATTCACACAGAAGGTGTGTGATGTTACCTACAAGTTTACCACACCTTACCACCCCAAAGCAATGGGTTAGTTGAAAGGTTCAACCTTACCCTGAAGGGCATGATTATGGGTTTCTCAGAACCCGTGAGGCATAAGTGGGACGTCCTGGAGTGTTGGCTTCAGGCCGTTTGAACTTCTGTATGGGCACCATGTGAGAGGGCCTCTCAGTTTTGCAAAGGAGGCCTGTTGGCAAGCTCCCAAGAAGCTACCTCAGGATATATTCAGTTACATGCTGGCCTTCAAGAACCAGACAGCCTGCTTCCGGAAACTCGCCCAGGGAGAATCTAAAAGCTAGCCAGGAGGACATGAAACAATGGTATGACCTGAATGCCGCTTTGGTTGAGATTCAGCCTGGCTAGAAAGTGTGGGTGATGGCCCAAGTAGAACCCCATTCGCACCAAGACTGTTGGTCTGGGCCTTTTGAGATGAAGGAGCACAAGAGCAATGTTAGCTACCTGGTGGACATGCAGACTGGCAGGAACCCTTTGAGGGTCCTACACGTTAATCGCCTCAAGCCTCACTTCGAGAGGTCTGAGTTGACTATGCTCCAGGTCTTGCTCTTGGTCACAGATGATAGGATGGAAAGGAGAGTGAACTTTTCCCCAACCTCCTATCTGCCAAAGAGCAGGATGGGTCAGTGGAGGGTGTGAACCTCTCCCCTGTTCTGACCCTAGAACAGCAAAGAACTGTCACGAGTTACTGGGACAGTTTGCCTTCATGTTCGCGCTCATCCCTGGAGTCACCCAGTGGTGTACCCATTACATTGACACTGGGGAAAGCCTACCTGCTAAGCACAAGCCTTAACAGGTTGACTGATAAAGTGAGGCACAGCATTAAAGAGGAAGTCTCTAAGATGCTGGAGTAGGGTTGATTGAGCACTCAAACAGTCATTGGTCCAGGCTAGTGGTTCTGAGCATCAGGGCTGCTCCACCCAGTGTCACACCTGAACTGAGGTCCTCTGTTGACTCCCGGTGTCTCAATGCGGTAACCAAGACTGACACGCACACTGTCCCCCGAGCTGATGAGCTCATTGACGGGTTGGGAGCTGCCAAATTCCTCAGCACGTTTGATCTAACATCTTAGTAATGACAGATTGCCTTAACCGAGGGTGCCAATGAGAGATCAGAATTCTCAACACCAGAGGGGCATTGCCCTTTGGTTTGAAGAATACTCCTGCCGCCTTCCAGAGGATGGTCAACCAGGTCCTGACTGGGTTGGAGAACTTCAGTGCAACCTACCTAGATTACATTGCTGTCTTCTTGCTGGGAGGGCCACTTGCACCACCTCTAAGAAGTGTTGAGGGCCCTCCAGAGTGCAGGCCTCACTATCAAAGCCAGTACGTGCCAGATAGGGCAGGGGTCTGTTGTGTACTTGGAACACCAGGCAGGGAGCAGCCAGGTGGTGCCCCTATAAACCAGGATTGATACCATTCTGGCTTGTGCACCCCCAAGGCCCAGACAAAGGTCAGAGCCTTTTTTTGGTCTCACCTGATACTACAGGAGATTTGTCAAGGGGTATGACACCATTGTTTCCCCCTTGACAGAGCTGACTTCCAAGAAGCAGCCCTATCAGGTGAGCTGGACAGAGGTAAGCCAGACCGTTTTTGACACCCTGAAGGAGGCCATGTGCACAACACCTGTGCTCAAGGCTCCCGACTTTTCCAAATTTGTGGTACAGACAGATGCCTCAGAGCATGGTGTGGGAGTTGTTCTTTCACAGCTAAATGAAGGGGGCCTATATAAACCTATAGCCTTCATTAGTAGGTCGTTAATTCCCAGGAAACAGAGGTGGAGCACAATAGAAAGGGAAGCTTTTGCTGTTGGCTGAGGCCTGAAGAAGTGAAGACCCTACTTTCTTGGGACTCACTTCCTGGTTCAGACAAACCACATGCCCAGATGAGGGGTGAGAATCCTAAATTGTTGAGGTGGTCCACCACCCTTCAGGAAATGGACTTTATGGTGGAACACTGCCCTGGAACAGAACACACCAATGATGATGGTCTTTCTAGGTTTTTCCACCTTAGTGATGAAAACTCCCAAGGGGTTGGGTAGTTCTCCCCACTTTCAGCTGGGAGGGCATGTGTTAGACCTGTCAGCTCTTGGTGTAGTTTCCACTGTCTTTTTCCTTCTGACCTCCAGGTTTTTGATCCTGTGCTGAATTTAGTTTTTGCTGGCTTTAGGACTCTGGGTACTTTACCACTGCTGACCAGTGCTAAAGTACAAGTGCTCTCTGTATAAATGGTATTGGTGATTGGTTTATCCATGATTGGCATTTTTGATTTACTAGTAAGTCCCTAGTATAGCGCACCCTATGTGCCCAGGGCCTATAAATCAAATGCTACTAGTGGGCCTGCTGCACGGATTGTGCCGCCCACATGAGTAGCCCTGTAAACATATCTCATTCCTGCCACTGCAGTGCCTGTTTGTGCAGTTTTCAACTGCCATTGCTACTTGGCAAGTGCACCCACTTGCCCGATCCAAACCTTCCCTTTTACTACATGTAAGTCACCCCTAAGATAAGCCAAAGGCAGCCCCATGGGGAGGGGGCAGTGTATATAAAAGGTATGACATATACTGGTGTGTTGTACATGTCCTGATAGTGAAATACTGCTAAATTTTGCTTTCACTATTTCAAGGACTATCTCTCCCATAGAGTAACATGGGGATTGCCTTGAAATATCTTTTAAGTTAATTTCCCATTGGGAGCAGATTGAGATGTGTAGTTTGCGGTCTCTGCGAACTCACAATAACTCACAATAAAAAAATCATCTTTTGGTGAAATTGTTTTTTAAATTGTAGGATGGAAAATGCTACTTTTAGTAAGTGGGTATGTTCTTGCTTAATCATTCTGTGCCTCTACCTGTCTGTGGTCAGGATGAAAGTTGGACTGCTTGTGAATTCACTCTAGACAGTCACACAAAGGGAGCTGAGGTGTTCTCTGCATATCCTGATTGGTCTTCCTGGGTTAGAGTGGTGAAACTTTCATCTGAATAGGGCTGTGCCTGTCCTTACACAAAGCAGTCTCTAACCCCCTGGAGTGTGTCTGGGGCCAGGGCAGGAAAGGCAGGCTAATGTGTACTACAAATACTTTTCTTTGAAGTTTGCCTACTTCAAAGATAGAAATGGGTATAAGTGCTGGATCCTTGACCCCTCAAAGTTAGAATCCTTGTGAACTGAGGACATTCTGTCAGGAAGAAGAGCGGGATGCTGTAGGAGGGACTGCCACTTTGTCTGTTGTTTTGCTGTGCTGGCCTGCTACTTGCTGCTTCTGTCCTGGGAGTGGGAGTGAAAGGACATTCCTTTCTGCATCCTGCTTCCAAAGGTTCTCCAGGGGCTTGGACTGAGCTTGCCTCCAGTTAGGAAGTCTCAGAGTGGGACATCAAAGACTTCATATGAGAGTCCTGACTTGCCAGGTGGTGCCAAATCCGGTTCCTGGGCCCTTGGGAATGAGTTCTGGTGTAACCAAGATGAACCCAGGTACAATGACTCCAGAGCAGCTTCGGAGCTGGCACCGCTGACCGACTCCGAGCCGCTGCCTTCACTGGAGCCATCGTCCCCGCTGAGTTCAATGACCACGACTGATGCTGCTGGTCCAACACCGCTTTAGTGCCTTTGAAGTCCCACCACAGCGTGAGTGCTGAGTGCCATGTCACCGATGTCCATGACACCCAATTCCGCTGCAGCATCTGCAGCTCTATGATGTGATTACGACACCTTGAAGTCGATGCCTCATGTCTTGGTCTACTGTATTCATTGACCCTGCTGGATCATAAGGAACCAATGCTGCATCACTTCCCCTCCAACTGTAAGGAACCAATGCCTCACCTCCTCTTCACAGCATTAAGGAATCAATACCTCACCACAACGGTTGCAGTAAGGAATTGATGCAGCACTGACTCCAGAGACGCCTCACCTCCCCAACTCCATGCAATGGGGTTGTTTTTTTGTTTTCTAAGGTACTGTAAATGGGGTTTGTGTGACTCTGTGAGTAGCGTCAGACTGTTCGGAACAACTCCGTTAAGGCGTTATGATAGCCCCAGTTTCTAAACGCTTTACTAAGATTTTAGGGGGTCATTATGACCCTGGCAGTCCTGCCCCGCCACACTGGCGGTGGCGGCCAGACCTCTGATAGCGTGGCGGTGCAGGACCACCAAAGTATGACCATTGGAGTGAACTGGATGCATTGCAGCCAGTTCACCACCTGTACCGCCAGGGGGGTGGGACCGCCTGGCCGAAAGTTGACCACCTTCGACCCGGCAGTCCACCTAACACCACCCGTGGTACAATGAGTATCCTTACCGCCAGGGATTCCGTGGTAAGGATACTGACGACAGGAATACTAATTTCTGTCACCCCTATAGGACTCCCCAATGCCCCCTCCCTGTAGGATCCCGCCACCCCAACCCCATCAGGAGCTCCCACCCCCCCAAGCATTGACACCCCTCTCTCCTGATCCCCATACTGTCCCCCTCCCCCGATCCCCGTATTGACCTCGTCTTCCCCTGATCCCTGTACTGACCCCCCCACCCCTGATCCCCGTACTGGCTCCCCCGATCCACGCACGCACCACACATACAGACATACATGCACATATCCACACAAACATACATACATGCACACATTCACGCTCACTCATTCACACACAAATGCACACATGGCCACAACACTCCCCCCACCCCCGCATACACGCATTCACACAAGCACACAGACACTTGCACACACACGCACACAAACACACACAACATCCCCCCACCCCATTCATTCACACACAAAACACACCCATTCAAGCACACAACACTCAACACCCCCACCTCCCCTGTTGGTCAATCACCTTACCTGGTGGTTGTCTAAGAGGGAACGGGGTCCATGGGGCCTGCTCCGCCGGCGCCGCCCCATCACCACAACACCACCACGCTGATTACAAAGTTGTAATATAGCAGGCGGTGTTGTGATGACATGGCAGTGCCAGCGAAGCAACCTCCACTAGTCCGCCGACCACCAGTATGGCTGCAGGCGGCTCTCTGTCCAGTTTATGATGGAGAGCTGCCAGGAGTCATAATATGGTGGTCTCAGGACCACCATCACTGTCGGTCTCCTGCCGGGAGTGACTTCGGCAGTCAACTGCTTTGACCTCCAAAGTCATAATGAGAGCCTTAATCTTTGAAAATGTGTATCCTTGGTTGTGTATGGTGGATGTTTGTTGCTTTGTCTTGTTTTACTCAGATAAATAGTGGCTATTTTTCTAAACTGATGTTGAGTGCTTTTGTAGTGTTTTCACTGTGTTACTGTGTGTGTGTGTGTGTGTGTGTACAAATATTTTACACATTGCCTCTGAGATAAACTTGACTGCTCGTGCCATGCTACCAAGGGGTTGAGCAGGGGTTATCTTAAATGTGTGGCTCCCTTCCCCTGACTAGAGTGAGGGTTCCTACTTGCAAAGGGTGCAAGCCACTGCCAACTAGAGACCACATTTCCTACAATTCCTATATGGAATAATTTAAATTTGACATAATGCAGGCCCCTCAATTCCAAGCCATATTGAGCATACCATGGCTCATGAAACACAACCCACACATTGATTGGACTAAACATCCTGTCTCTTTTTGCTATGCCTTTTGTAATAAACATTGTAAGCAGAGGACGCTATCTCAGAAGGAGATCTTGGTGACAACTGATCTCCCTATACCTGCATTGCCACCATGCTACCATGATTTAGCAGAGGTATTTTATAAGGCCAAAGTCTCCACCCTACCCCCTCAGCATCCCTATGATTGTAATATTGACCTGGTTCCCAGAGCTCTTCTGCCTTGTACCAGAATATATGCGCTGATTGAAAAGGAGGACATAAATCTCAGGTTCTATGTTGATGAAATGCTTACTGTTGGGTTTATTATGCCTTCTTACTCACCAGCCTCATCGCCTCTATTCTTTATACAAAGAAAGAAGGAGGCCTTTATTCTTGTATCAACTACAGCGCTATCAATGATGTTACAGTAAAAAATCTGTACCCTTTACCCTTGATTCATACTTTACTCGATCAGGTGAAAGATGCTAACATTTTTACCAAACTTGACTTACGAGGATCAGAACATTTGGTTACGAGTTCAGGAAGGAGACGAATGGAAGACCACCTTGTGTACCAAATTCAGGTTGTACAAGTACATGGTCATACACTTTGGCCTTTGTAATGCGCCAGCTGCCTTTCAGTACTTCATAAATGAAGTATTGAGAGACTATCTGAAAGTCTGTGCTATTGCTTATATTGACAACAACCTAATATACTTCTCTTCTGTGAAAGATCATAAGAAACATGGCAGACCATTCTAACAACATTAAAAGACAACAATCTCTATGCAAAGTTAGAAAAGTGTGAATTTCATATCTCCTCTGTCTCCTTTTTAGAATTTGTGGTAACCACTGATGGGGTAAGCATGGGCCCCCAGAAAGTATAAGTTATCACACAGTGGAGGGCTCCTCACTCAGTCAAAGATGTGGAAAGCTTCCTGTTTTTGCTAACTTTTATCTATGTTTTATTGACGGGCTTTCAGCTTTGGCCTCACCCATCATTAAGCTTTTGCGTAAGGGAATGAAGTTTTGTTTGCTGACTGAATCAGAGCAAGCATTCCAAAATTAAAAAGATGCTTTTACTAGTGCCCCCATACTAAAATACCCTGGCCCTTCTAAAACCCTTAATTGTAGAGGCAGATACCTCATAGATATGGTGTTTGTTTGTCATTGTCAACGATGACCAAGGACATCACGTTGAGAAGGTTGACTGGGTACGGTGTGTCCTGTTGTGGCTGGTCAGTCCATGCGGGCTCAGAAAGCTCTGCCACACGTTGGGCACAAGTGGTCTGCTGGGTTGGTTGGCAAAGAGTTGGGTATGAATTTCCGCAGCTCAGGCTTCTACTGTGCCTCTGCAATCCTGCTCAGCTCATCAGAGGTAGCGCCTTTGTTAATACAGCTTTGCCAGACAGGGCGGTCCTGCACTAGGATTTCCGAGGAGTCCGGGTCATTGCCAAAGCTCTTTAGGGAGACTTTCATTATGTCCTTGAACCACTTTGTGCGTTTGCCTTCTTACTAGTTCACAATAGAACAATCTCTTGGGGAGATGTATGTCTGGCATAGGTACAAGGTGGCCTGCCCACTTGACTTGGGCTCTCCTCAGCAGGGTGTAGATATTTGGCAGACCAGCTTCAGATAGGAGATCTGTGTCTGAAACTTTGTCCTGCCAGGTAATTTTCATCAGCCTTCTTAAGCAGTTCATGTGGAAGCGAGTCAGCTTTTTAGCATGGCGCTCATATACAGTCCATGTCTCACAGGCATACAGTAGTGTGGGCAGTACGGCTGCCTTATACATCTTCAGCTTTGTGGACAGTTTGATGCCTCTCCTCTTCCACAATAACTCCCGCAACCGTCCAAATGCAGAGCTTGCCTTGGCAATGTTCGTGTCTACCTCATTGTCAATGTTCACAGATCTGGAGAGTGTGCTGCCGAGGTATGTAAACTTGTCAACAGCCTTCCGGATTTCTCCTTCAGCGGTGATAGTTGGTTCCATATACGTCTTCTGCAGTGTGAGTAGATGCAAGACCTCAGTCTTCTTTGTACTGATTGTGAGGCCGAAATTTCTGCAGGCAGTGGGAAAACAGTTCATGCTCTGCTGCATATGGGCCTCTGTGACAGCTATGAATGCGCAGTCATTTGCGAACAGGAATTCGCGCACAGAGTCCTCTTCAACCTTGGTCTTGGCCTGTAGCCTCAGTAGGTTGAAGAGCCTGCCATCAGTCCTATATCTGATCTTGATGCCGGTTTCTTCGGCATCTCACTGCATGGCAGAAAACATCATGCTGAACAGCATGGGTACCAGTACACAGGCTTGCTTGACTCTGTGGTGACTGGGAAGGCATTGAAGGAGTCTCCATCGTCCAGTACTCGAGCAAGCATGCCGTTGTGGATCTAGCCCACCATAATGATGAATTTGCCTAGGCAACCAATCTTCTCCGTGATGCGCCATAGCCCCTCATGACTGATGGTGTCAAAGGCTATGGTCAGGTCCATGAATGTTGTATAAAGGTTCCTGTTTTGTTCCTGGTACTTTTCCTGTAGTTGACATGCTGCCCTCTCCACCTTGACTCTCTGGCAGGTGTCCATCTTCCATGCGTTGAGTGAGGAGGTTGAGAAGGACTCTGGCAAGGATTTTGCTGGCAAAGACCAGGAGAAAGATTCCTTTATAGTTGTCACAAACCTAACTGTTTCTCTTTCTCTTGTAGAGATGGACGATGGAGGCATCCTTGAGCTCCTGAGGGATAATGTCCTGTTGCCACATGGTCTGAAAGAGCTTGGGGAGCTTCTATAACAAGACTGCCCCCCCGACTAGTAAATGTCAGCTGGGAAGGAGAGCCAGGTGCTTTACCATTGGAGAAACTCTTAAGTGCTTCCTTAACCTCTGATTCCTTTGGAGGTTCTGCCAGGGAGGTGTTGATGGCGATTTGTGGCATGCAGTCCATGGCTTCAACATTGATAGAGGAAGGCTTGTTCAGGACATTGTCGAAATGTTCAGCCTATCTTTTCAGGATGGCATTCTTGTCAGTGAGCAGGGTGGACCCATCGGCACTAAGCAGTGGTGATGTTTCAGAGGACTATGGCCCGTAAGTGGTCTTCAGGGCATCATAGAAATGCTTGGAGTTGTTGCTGTCAGTGTACTTCTGGATCTCATCTGCCTTTCTGCTGAGCCAGGAGTCTTGCATCTCTCTGATCTTTGCATTCACCTTGCTTTTGATGGAATTGTAGACTGCCTTCTTGGAGGCAGTTGTAGTGTTTTGCTGGAGGGATCTGAAGGCTTCACACTTCTCATCCAGCAGGATCTGAATGTCTTCATCATTGTCATCCAACCAGTCCTGGTGTTTGCGTGTGTTCTGGTCCAAGTGAGCAATAGCGGTGTTGTAGACAACATCTCTAAAAGCTGCCCAGTCCTCTTCTGCACACTTTGTGCCAAAGCTGAGTTGGTCAAGCTTACTGTTGAGGTCCTCCCTGAGGTTCTGGCATGCAGAGTGCTGTTCTAAATTGATGACCTTCAGTTGCCTATTGCTCTTTTTCCCCTGTGGGCACCGCTTCGGCTAGATATGCGTGTTGAGTTTTGAGAGGATGAGTCTGTGGTCTGTCCAGCAGTCTGCGCCGCACATGGCCTTAGTCACTCTAACATCCTGCCCATGCCTTCTCCTTGCTATGATGTAATCAATGAGATGCCAGTGCTTGCTGCGTAGGTGCATCCAGGACATCTTGTTACAGTTGGGTAGGTGGAAGACGGTGTTTGTGATCAACAGGTCATGAGCTGCGCGGGTCTTCAAAAGTAGATGAATACTGCTGTTACTTTTATTCCATTACTCCCAATGACTCCCTCCCATGTCTGGTAGTCTGCACCAACTCTGGCATTGAATTTGCCTAAGATGACAAACTTGTCCTCCTTGGGCACAGATGCTATGAGGGACTCCAAGTCTTCATAAAACTTGTCTTTGGTCTCCTCTGGGTTTGTCATGGTGGGAAGCCATATGCACTGATGAAGGTGGCTTGGCACTTTCTTTTGAGGGGGAGCCGCAGAGACATGAGTCGACCGTTGAATCCTTTTGGGAGGCAGGCTAATTTACTGAACAGATTAGATCTGATGGCAAAACCCACTCCCACTCCCACTTCACAACATTCATCACTGCTGCAGCCACTTCAGAAAAAGGTATAACCGGCTTAGACTTCTGTCAGCTGGCTTTCGTCTGTGAACCTGGGCTCGCAGAGGGCTGAGATCTGGATGTTGTACCTGCTGAGTTCTCTTGTGACAAGTGTTGTCCGTCTCTCAGGTCTGTCTGTTTTAGAGCTATCCATGAGCGTGCGCACATTCCATATGCCAATGGTGAGCGGAGACACTGATATTTTCTTCTTTGTGATGCGAACGCATGTTTGGGATCCCTGCCTGCTGCGGTCAGCAAGCCAGGGGTAGGGTGAAGCAGGCTATGTTCAGGGCACCTTTTCTAGCCCCTTTCTCAGATCCTGGTGGTGAGCAGAGTTGCTCAGACACCCAGGGGGCTGCCAACTCCACTGCTACTTCGGTCAAGTAGAAAGTGACTCATTACCCTGCAACGCCTGTGTGTGGGGGTGAGGCTATAGCTTCCACTGTATCGCTGCTTCGTCACTCGCCCATCGCCACAAGACTTGATAGAGGGAACGGGGTTGATGTCTTGACTTGCACATGAATTGTATTATAGTGAGGGAGAGTTGCCCTGATCATCAGCCTCACTCTCGTCCCCGCCTATCTTGATACAGTGGCAGAACATAGTCAAGAAGACTGGAGGTGGGTCGGGATGCAGTGGATGGCCAGCTGTGTCCTAATGTGTCTGACTGTGCCCTATTTGCGCTCCACAGCACTTTGCTGAGTCTGCCTTCCTGCCCGTTTAACCAATCTAGTGATTTTCTCTGGCAGTCTGCCAAATCCAGTCTTCGCATGCATAGGTAGACAAGCCCTAACTCACAGAGGGTTTCAGACCCATCGGCTACCCTCACCTGGTTTTGCCAGCCAGTTGAAGTCGCTGCCCGGGTTGTGGCTGCTATTGCATGTAAACAGCTACGAGGAGCCACAGGTGAGAGCTGAGTGTCAGGTGAGGACCAAAGTGGATGAACTACTCCAAAGAGCACAAAGTATTACCCCAACAGAGATACTACCTCCCTCTAACACCCCATACACCCCACCTCATAGTTAGCAGTGGGGGGAGTGTTGACACATATAGCTAAGGAATCTGTGACATCCTGTCACATTTTATTCCCACAACTGAGCCACAAACTGAGCCCTGTAGAACAACACTATACAGTTGGGGATAGAGAGTTGACTCCTTTACCCGCTCCCTGGCATACTATATCTGTGAACTTTATCTAAGAACTGCTGAAAACTGAACAGAGGTTCACTACTATATTGGTGGTGGTGGAGTTGACCGAAATAGTCCATTGTATACCCATGAATGGTCTGCCTGCGTCTAAAGAACTGTCCACTTAGTTTTTACAGCATGTAGTATGCCTACATGGTCTTCCATCTGTCATTGTTTCAGATAGTGATTCTCAATTTGTGTTGAGGTTCTGGAGAGGGTTGGTTACCACATTACAGATTGGTATACGTTTGTCCTCTAGCCATCACCCACAAACTACTGGTCAGACTGCAAGGGTGAACCAATGCCTTCAACAGTATTTAAGGGATCAATTATTGCATTCCACCGTTGATTGAGACACATATTTCTGGGCTACTGAAGCTGCCTATAATAATGGGATGCACTCTTCTACTATGTTTTACCGTTTTTTTGCCAGTTATGGCTTTCATCCTCATTTCGTTCTCTCACCTCTCCTATTCCTGCTACCCAAGAATTGGTAGATCATATACATGACATATAGTAAACTATGCAGGCCAATTTGGACAAAGCTGAGGCATTCTGCAAAAGAAGCGCAGACCTCCACCGCCGCCCCAGTCCTGACTTTTCTACTGGGGACATGGTCTGGTTGTCCACTCATTACATTGCCTTGAAGGGCTCCTGTAAATTCAAACCTCAGTTCATTGGTCCTTATAAGATTACCATTATTAAGACGATCAATCCTGTTGTATGAAATTGGAGCTGCTGGACACCTTATGAACACACCGTTTTTCATGTGTCTCTACTGAAGCCGGTTGCATTCTATACTCAATGCCTCAGTAAACCTTTGCCTGTGATGGTGAATGATGAAACAGAATTTGAGGTGGAGGCCATTGTGGACTCAAGAAGGGTACAGTATAGACTTCAATACCTGGTTTATTGGAAGGGTTATGGTCCCGAAGATCGTACGTTTGAGCCTGCAGGTCACCTCCATGCCCCCCCAGTTCTTTCTGCAATTCCACAGACGATACCCCAAAACCTGTGGAGGGTGTTGTTGAGGGGGTGTACTGTCACACCTGCTGTGGGTCACCAGATGCATGCAGCAGGGGCGGAGCGCGGCAGGCATAAATCAGCTCTCACATGACAGGAAACTGCTTGATGTTCTAGTCTTTGCGTCTGCAGTTTGTTGCTGTGAGATTCACAATCCTTCTGCTTCCGGGTCCCTCACGCCATTATCCGCATTTTTGTTGGGCCTTCGTCGGTTTCTCTCTTCATCTCGCATCCATGGATATTCATTGAAGCCTCTCCTGCTTTCTCCTGGCTTTCACCTGCAGAGAAGAAGCAAAAAAGAGAAACAGAACTTTAAAGCACCTTACTCTTCAAATCCATACGGTGGTAACATGTGCTGCGCTGCAAAGATTATTGTATGCATTTACTTAACTAATATAATGCCTTGCTTCTGGGGACTGCTAAAATGGCTGCTCCTGCTTAACCTCCCAACATTTGTGCAAAGAAAGAGAGGATACATCAGAAACATTATGATCTCCTTCTCTACAAGGTGCCCAGTGAGAAAACATGTGACACTTGTAAAATGTTTATTGATTGCTCACACATACCTGCTACTAACCCCTCGTTTCTGGGGTCTTTAAGCTGCCCTAAGAAGAGACAATATTGTGAATTGTAAGAGGAGATAAAAGTACTTGTTCTGGAATTAGAAAGGCACAGTACTAAGGGCTCTTATTAGGCACTACTTGTTTGTACTTGGAAGTTATTCTTTCCTGTTTGGAACAGAAAGTTTTAAGGTATTCTTTACTGCTGCCTTCATGTAATGGTTGTATTTCTATGGATTACACATATTATCTTTTACACCACCCACGTGTCATCTAACGGAGAAGGGGATCACTCAGGTATTCTACCAGTCTTTTGCAATATATATCCCTGTAAATGCTGCATCTCTTCCCTACTTTAAGGGGAGGCTTACTGATACCCTTTTTCCTTTTATCTCATCCCAAGAAGGTACACAGAACACCAGTTAGATAACGCATACTTTTCCCTATTTTACCCATGTTGGACCTGAGAGCCTTAGGGTGGTCATCTCCAACTTTTTGCCTTCGTCCCTCTACTTTTTTGACACTGTTTTTGCTGGTTTTTGGACTTTGCTAACCAGTGCTAAAGTGCATATGCTGTCTCCCTTAACACTGATTCATACCCCGTTGGCTAAATTAATCTACTGGTAAGCCCCTAGTAGAGTGCACTACATGTGCCCAGGGCCTTTAGACTGAATGCTACTAGTGGGCCTGCAGCACTGGTTGTGCCACCCACATAAGTAACCCCTTAACCGTGTCTTAGGTCTGCCATTGCAAGGCCTGTGTGTGCAGTTTCACTGCCACTTCGATTTGGCATTTAAAAGTCCTTGTCAAGCCTTAAACTCCCCTTTTTTTACATATAGGTCACCCCTAAGGTAGGCCCTAGGTAACCGATAGGGCAGGGCGCTGTGTAGGTAGGACATATACCTGTGTGTTTTAAATGTCCTGGTAGTGGAAAACTCCTAAATTCATTTTCCACTGCTGTGAGGCCTGCTCCTTTCATAGGCTAACATTAGGGCTACCCTCATATACTGTGAGTGGTAGTTTCTGATCAGAAAGAGGTAGACAGGTCATATTTAGTATGGCCAGAATGGTAATGCAAATTCCTGCTGACTGGGGAGGTTGGATTTTATATTACTATTTTGGAAATGCCACTTTTAGAAAGTGAGCATTTCTCTGTGCCTTACAGACTGTCTCCAATCCACGTCTGGGCTGGGCTGGTTGACAGCTCCCTTGTGCATTTCACCCTGACAACCACAAACACAGGATACTCAGTCACACCTGCACTCATCTGCATACTGAATTTGCCTTCCTGGGCTGGAAGGGTGGAGGGGCCTGGCACTTACATTTCAAAGGCTAGTGGCCTACCCTCACACAAAGGACTGCTACACCCCCTACTGGGATCCCTACTGGGATCCTGGCACACAGACCTGCACTGAAAGTGGACCTTGTGCACTTCAAAACTACTCTTTGAAGTCTTCCACACTTCAAAGGCACTTTTTTGTATATAAACTCAGACACTTTCTGGGACAGACACTCTGAACCAGACCCTGCAACCTGCCAAGAGGACCTGCCTGGCTGCCCAAAGGACTCACTTGGATTGCTTTGTTGTGAAGGACTGCTGCCTTGCTGGTGCCCTGCTGCCTTGCTGGCCTCTGGCTTTGCTGGGAAGTGCTCTCCAAGGGCTTGGATTGAGTTTACACCCTGTTCCTGAAGTGTCAGGGCCAAAAAGACTTCTCTTCAAAGAGTCTACTTGTGCTGCAAAAAATCGATGCATAGCCTCCTGGAATCAACGCACAGCCTGCCTAGCGGTGAAAGAATCACAGCATTGCCAATCGGGAATGACACAGCCCAGCTGCCCGTGTGGAGATTGAGGCAACGCCAGAGTTGCAACCGGAACTTTGACGCACAGTGCACAGGATAGATGCATCACTGAACCGGAATGACGCAGCCCGACTTCCTGCGTGAGGAATGACACAGCACCTGCAGTGCGACAGACACTCCGACGCATCGCCCATGGGATCGACTCAGCACCTGTGACTTCACCCTGCATGCCCAGGATTTCCATGCATCATCCCTGGGCATCAAAAGACCCCGCATCGCAGTGAGGATCCAAGACTGCGCTGGAAAATGACGCAAAGCCCTTGCAGCGTGGGAAGATTCGACACATCGTCTGTGCGCGTCCAGAAATCCGACGCACACCTTCCTTTTTTACCAATCTCCTCCTCTGCGGTCTTCGTGTGTGTAATTTTGACGCATACTAGGTACTTTGTGCACACAAGAGACATTGGTTGTTTTTTAAAGACTTAAATCTCTTCTTATCATTGCAAAAGAGATATCTCAACTTGTGCTTATCAAATCTTGATCGTTTTAACCTTAATTTACTCAGATAAATATCATATTTTTTTAAACCTGTGTTGTGTATTTTTGTGGTGTTTTCACTGTGTAATTGCATGATTTATTGCACAAATACTTTACACATTGCCTTCTTAAGTTAAGCCTGACTGCTCAGTGCCAAGCTACCAGAGGGTGGGCACAGGATAATTTGGATTGTGTGTGATTTACCCTGACTAGGATTGTGGTCCCTACTTGAACAAGGGTGTATACCTCTGCCAACTAGAGACTCCATTTCTAACAACTCAGAATTGGCTTTGAGATTGTTGCGCTGTCTCTGTGGTGGTGGAAGTTGGAAACTTAGTCCTGTTGCTCCTGCGGAAAAGAAGGTGAGATCTGACATGCTGTTATGTAAAAAGGTGTAAGGATTAACATTTGCGGCAACCTGTGCAGCTTGACAATCCTTGCCTTTTTCAGTTGTGACTGACAGTTCTCCCTTCTTTTCCCTCTTCGGGCTACTCCTTTGGTGCACCCTGAGTTTCCATTGGTTTCCTAAACCTTCAGTCTTCAGGAGGTAGCTCTCATTCATACCTCAGCACATAATCTATTTGGATCCATATTACGAACAGGTGCTGAAGTTGAGGGGGGAGCAGAGTGCCTGTTTTTGCATTTAAGGTTTCTAAAGTTCATACCTATCTCTTGGTATTTCTCCTAGTTCACGCTTGAGTTTTAGACAGAACTAATCCGAAGGAGAGAGTCAATTCCTACTCACTGTTTACTTGTGCTATCTACATTTCATGCATTAACTCAGAGAAATTCTGAGTTTTAAATATGAACATTAGACACCTCAGATGCGTTTTTTGCGATATTTGCAAACATCATTACACTGTTTGCAATGTTTGTGTTTGTGATCATCAAAAGGTGTGCACACAGGGTGTCTGTGGGGAAGTGAAGAATAAAATAAAATGCCACCCACACCATGAGAGAAAACTCCCAAGGTGTCGGTGTCATTATGTTTTACTGTTTTCCATAAACGAATTTCGATTTGGGAGTTTGTTTTTGTAAACATCTGCCTTTTGTTTGCTGCATTTATCTACAGGATTTCCCCTCTTGTCCTCTTTTATTCAGGATAAGGATGAAAACGAACCTGCAGGAGTGAGATAACAGGCAGAAAGAATAGGGTAATGAAAGAAAGAAGCACGAGATGGAATCAAGACTAGGCATACCTGGTATTCGACCTGGCAGGAATTAGGCAGTAGCGGTGAGGTTTTCCTAAGAAAAACTTGCCTTTTTTCAAATTAGACATTTGGTCGATGATCCCCATGGCTTAATTGTGGTAGTGCAGATAGATTACCCAATGGGAAATCTCATACCAATAGTCACGCTTTTTAATGACAGCCAAAGGTTAATACACATGAGTTACGGGACTGAGCCACACATTATCCCCAAAACACACATGGAAGAAGGGAGGTTAACGAAAACAAGAGGCAAAATTACTTGATTACTACTTTTTGGCTATATATTCTAAAAATCTCATCAACAAATGGAAAGAGTGGCAACATGGGAAATATCAAAAGAAGAGCCTATAAGCGATAAAATGCTGGTCCAAAACAGCTTGTTGATACTTCTTCAGAGAGCTCACAACTTGGTTGATGCTTTTTGGATCTGGTGTTAGCCAAGACCTTTGGATTTAACTAAAATATGTATGATATAATTAGATTTAGGGACTTTCAGCCACCTCTCTTCATCCATTGGTCTTATGTTGTGTCATTTACATTTTGCGTCTGCCTACTACACCATAGGGTATGGGCAGTGGGTCATCCTTCATACGCCTGTGGTTAACTTCACTTTGAATGACTGCATTTTGCTGTCTCGCAAGGAGCAAATCCACACATAAGCTGGTTTCCTTCAGTGTCAGTGTTTTTGTTCTAACTTTATAATTACTTTAGTGTGGCCTTTGTGTTTAGAGCCTGATGTGATAGCAGGACTGTTCTGATGCACATTCCATCTTTAGCAGATCCCATCTCCTGCCAATGCTGTTGATAAATCCCTTTTTGGAGGGTTCTGCTTTTCTGACTGCTTCTATTTCACAGCATACCAGATTGTGTCCATTTAAAACTGTTCTATATTGAGTACTCCTCCTTTTTATTCTCTCCTTCCTTCTTTCCTCCTTTCTTTACTTCTTTCCTTCCTTCTTCCCTTCTTTATTTCTTTCCTTTCTCTTTCCTTCTTTTTCTGTCTCTCATTCGTGCCTTATTTTATTTTATTTTCTTTCTCTCTCTCTCTCTCTTTCCTTCTCTCTCTCCTTCCTTCTCTCTCTTTCTGTTTCCTTCCCTCCCTCTTTTCATTGGAATACTAAGGTCAGGTTTTTTCAGAATGCCATTATAAAATTTGAAATTGCTTGACATTTGAAGATGGATACTTAGGACAGTGATACTTATTCGAAATGTAGTTTTTCCCGATATTAAAGAAATCTATTCCACTCATAAAACGAGTGCGTCGTGAACACATTATCTAAAGAGGGGCATTTGTAATATCTTAGATATAGTTTAACATTTCTTCTGATTTACATACGAAAAATACATTGATAGATGAAATTGTAAAACATAATTATACAGAAGAACATTTCATAACTGGGGAAGCTTTAAAAGTAAAGTCGAATTGGTGTGGTTTTCTTTAAATATTGCAAATAAACTGATGATATAATAGTGGGAGGAAAGGAAATACTGCAGATTTCTTACGAAGGAAAGACAGCATGAATGGAGAAGAGGGGTACAGGCAAGCCACTCTCATTTTGATGCGGGAAACGTGTGCATTCACTTACTTAAAATGGTGCTTAAAGAAGCTGTCAACATTTCGGAATTTAGATTTAGAAACATTTGCAGGAATTAAAACGTATTTCTCAAATTGTGGCCTTTGTTTTAATCTATTCATATGAATGGGAAATGCAACGCTATTGCCAACACCTAAGCAATAATTTAGGTCTGTATACCCTGTATACCCTCCTAGCTATCTTTGGCCACAAAAATTTCATTCTCTGGATACAGACTTTTAATTTTGGAATGGTTAGATCACTCTTGAACTATGGAATGCATCACTGACAAGGGGGTTGTAATATCATTATTTTCAATGTGAATAGGTTGTGAGCACGACCGGCATTCGTTCTCACAATTCTTCTACAAACAAATGCAATCCTTAGAGGTGGGCTGTTCAGGTCCTCCCATTCCATATGACATGCAATAGTAGTTGATTCTATCCTAGAAACTCTATAGATGTTCAGTGAATTGCTTGGGGCGCAAGATAAATGCTAAATTTTCAGAATAACCAATGACAATGTAAATGAATTGCAGCAGGATTCACTGTATTTTATTCTGTGATGTTTGTTCCCCAGGTCTTTTGCCAATCTGGATTGCTGTTGATCCCTCAATTTATTGGGGGATTCTCTCTGTCCCATATGGCCAGTCCAGCCGAGTTTAATTTATCCTACGTGGCAATCCTAAAAATCTAACTTGCATCAAGCCCTCCCAAACCTGCACTCGACACCCCCGCTCTAAAAGCCGCTGTTCCACCAAAGGACCATCTTCATCCACAAACATGCTAATGACACCCATTTTCACCTTAAGATGTCACCAGTATGCTGCACCCACAGATTGGCCGTCCATCTCCGGTATGAAAAGTAATGGATGTTCATTTTAACACTTAGGGCCTCATTACAAGTCTGGCGGTCTTAAAACTGCCAGGCTCGTGGTGGCAGTCGAACCGCTGCACTCCTGGTGGTCGGACCACCAGATTACGACTCTGGCGGTCGGACCACCACTACCGCCAGGAACATGGTTCCTGATGGAGTGGTGGCGGTTGGGTCGTGGTCAGCCACGGCAGCACTGAGTCCTCTTTCTGCCAGCCTTTTCATGGTGGGATCCCCACCATGAAAATGCTGGTTAAAAGCCAGTGCTGGGGGCCCTCGGAATGCGCACTGTTTCTGTCGGTCTGACCAGTAGAAACATCGTAATACGACTTGGGGGAGGCCGCCAGTATGATTGCATCCTCCTCCCCGAGGCTTTGGCGGTCGGCTCAATCCAACTGCCAAAGTGGTAATGAGGCCCTTAATTTAACCAAGATTGAGTGCATGTTTCTCTTCTGCTTCTAATTCCTTAGCTCACCTCTGACTTTCTCCCATTCAACAGAATAAAATGTGCCCCAACTTGTTCCAGTCTGCCACATTCCCCTGCCTACGTTTTTGGCTTTCATTTCACTCTGCTGAATCGCTTTTCAAAGCAAGATACGATTGTTTTACCTGACTTTAGAATTTCAAAGTAGAGCAGTGCTTAATTTGTGCTTGTTGTTTCCGGTGCTGAGCACCAGCACTTATTTTTGAGGGCCGGGGCTTATTCTTCTGCCTCAAGCATTTGTTGCGAGCAAAAGACACATATGGGAAAGATGGAGGAAGGGAAAAACCGTCACAAAGCGAGAAAGTAGAAAGCTGCAAGAGTGAGCTGAAGGGACAGGTAGTGGCTTTATATGGATTGAAGAGGCCCGAGATGGCTTCAGGTTTACGCCTCCTCAGTGTTCCATGTTACCACATTTAATTGCAGCAGCTGCGTGTTTAAGAAGAGGTTTTTGGGCACCGGCACGTTTTTATTTACAGATTAAGCACTGAAGTAGAGCATTCATCACCCCCTGCTGTGCAAACTTTGGTCATACCAGTTTAAGTTGGGAGAAACTGAGATTTGTTTTTACATTCATAATACGCTTAATTCTTACGAGAATTACCAGTACTGAAATAATTTCTCCCTGGGTCTAATGTGCTTAAACACTGCGCGAAATATGCGACACCCAATTTGAGATTTTCACACAATTACACTCGCCTGAATACAAATTTCATCTTAAATATCAGAAAAACTATTATCACTGTGTAATCAACTTACCCACCCTTCCAGTGGGACTCTAAATGCAGTATTTAGTATGTCAACGTGCTTAATCATATTACTCAAGAAATGTGTCAAGATTACACCCTCCCATTATTCTAAAGTTTCCACTCCAGGCCCATATTAATTTAAGCTAATGATAGAGGCGGAGATGAGCATGCCGCGAAACAGATGCATAATCCTGAGACTCAGAAAGTGTTAATTTCTGGGACTGGGCTAGGTGGAAGTGAACTTGTGGAGGCACGACTGGATGTATATCTGTGTGATGGTACCAGAAGCTGGCCTGTTGCTCCCTTGGCCACGAAGTCCTGTTTAGGAATTTCCTTCCCCAAAAAGGACCAAGTCTTTGGAAAGAATTACCATTACGGTCCACAATCCAAGTGGCATCAATTCAGTAGCAATCATAGAAGTCACATATGTAACAACGGAAGCCCTGTCATCCCTGGTTCAGTCACAAGCAGTGGCAATACATGAACTTTGATCTCCATGGCATCTTAGAAAGTTACATCATATCACCTCTGACTCACTGATGGCATTACAGGAAGTGCCTTCACCTAAGACTATACAGTCATATTTTAGTTACCAACAGTAGTAAAAAAGACTTCTGCCATGTTACGCCAAAAATGCAAACATGATATGCCAAGATACAACCGTAAAATGCCAGGGGGCAGTCATCCCATGTGTTGGGTACATTGTGCATATGTTAAGGTCCAGTTAAAAGTCCCACCATAATCAGCCAGAGTACAGCGACCCAGGCAGCACTGTCATCATATTCTAGGGAACTGTTATCATATGCAGGGTGACAACTAACTAATGGCCGATATCAGCAAGAGTCCTGCCATCATAAGTGAGAATAATATTTCCTTAGGGCATAGTACTGCTGCAATACAACCTTTGGCACCGTTATTATAATCCAGGGCAACTTTCGTTATGTCAAGCACACAAACATCCGAAACCAAGTGCTGCTATTAAATGCCATCCTATGAAAGGCATTGGCATAAAAAGGCCAGAATACTACAATGCCAGGTATCGCCATCACAAGTGTGAGTATATCTATTGCAGGCCAGGACACTGACAACAGTAGCAGAGGCTGTTGCCATCATAGCTCACGGTCCTGCTATCTCCTTCTAAGTACTGCCTTAATTTGTCAATGCCCTGCCATCGTCAGACAGGCATTGCCAAGTAAGGGTGGTGCCATCCTTTGCAGATGTTGCAATCACATTGTGGAATACTACTGCTAGACCTGGCACCCTTGGTGTGGATTCCCCTAGAAATGTTGCCTTCTGATCTCCTGTTTTGTTGACTATGTTTTTGCTGGCTTTAGGATTCTGTGCACGTTACCACTGCTGATCAGTGATAAAGGGCATCTGCTCTTGCCCTAAAACCTGGTAATATTGGACTATCCACAATTGGCCTTTTTAATTTACTTGTAAGTTCATGGTAAAGTGCACTACATGTGCCCAGGGCCTGTAAATTAAATGCACTGATTGTGCCACCCATCCTCTAATTGTGCCACCTACTTCAGTACACCTTTAAACAGGACACAAGCCTGCCATTTCAGAACCTGTGTGTGCAGTTTGAAACTGTCATGTCGACCTGGCAAGGTAACTGAGTTACTAGGCCCAAACCTTCCTTTTTAATACATATAAGTCACCTCTAAGGTATGTCCTGGACAGCCCAATGGCAGGGTGCGGTGTATTAAAAAATCTGGACATCTACTTTTATGTTTTACATATCCAGGTAGTGAAAAACTCTTAAATTTCACTACTGCAAGGTTTATCTGTCCCTATAGGTTAACACTAGGGTTACCTTATTACATTTTATAAGTATAATTTCTAAATAGGGCAGGATCTGCCGTTCGGCTCCGTATCGTGGATTTTCACTCTGGTTCTGCCAGCTTCTCCTTCCAGGGGCCCAGGGACTGGAAGGGCAACACTTGGCAAGTCAGTGGGTCTCAGCAAGACAGCCCAGGTGCTGGCAGATGAAGTCTTTGATGTCCCTGAGACTTCTTAACTGGAAGCAAGCTCAGACCAAGCCCTTAGAGAAACTTCACACGCAGAATACACAACAAAGTCCAGTCTTAGCCCTCTGTAAGGCGGAAACAGCAACTGCAGGCCAACCCAGCAAAGCACATACAGTAAAGGGGTAGTACTCCTCCTCATAGCTCTTCTTCTCTTCTCATTGGCAGAGGATCCTCTTGATCCAGAAGTGTTCTAAGAATTGAGGGTTTTGGATCCACTACTTATACTCATTTCTGCCTTTGAAGTAGGCAAACTTCAAAGGAAAGTCTTTGTAGTACACAAGACTCTGCCTCTTCATTGCCCTGCCCCAGACACACACTTGGGGTTGGAGAATGTATTGTTAGAGGGCAGGCACAGCCCTTTCAAGTGCAGGTGACAGCTCCTCCCTTCCACTCTAACCCAGGAAGACCCATTAGGATATGCAGGACACACCTCGCTCCCTTTGTGTCACTGTCTAGAGTGAATTCACAAACAGCCCAACTGTCAGTCTGACCCAGATGTGTATTCAGCAGCTAAGCAGAGGCACAGAATGGTTAAGCATGAAAATGCCCATTTTCAAACAGACAATCTAAATGCCAACTTTAGCAAAAGATGTATTTTTAAATAGTAAAGTGAGAGACCCCAAATTCCAAATCTCTATCTACTCCCAATGGGAAACTGCACTTAAGGGATATTTAAAGGCAATCCCCATAATAACCTATGGGAGAGATAGGCCTTGCAATAGTTAAAACCGAGTTTGGCAGTATTTCACTGTTAGGACATGTAAAACACACCAGTACATGTCCTACCTTTTAAAATACACTGCACCCGGCCATTGGGCTCCCTAGGGCCTACCTTAGGGGTGACTTACATGTAGTAAAAGGGAAGGCATGGGCCTGGTTGAACTGGCAGTGCACAATTGCACATACAGACACTGCAGTGGCAGGTCTGAGACATGTTTACAGGGCTACTCATGTGGGTGGTACAATCAGTGCTGCAGGCCCACTAGTAGCATTTCATTTACAGGCCCTGTGTACCTCTAGTGCACTTTACTAGGGACTTACTAGTAAATCAAAAATGCCAATCAGGGATAACCAATCATAATCACAATTTATACAGGGAGCACTTGCACTTAAGCACTGGTCAGCAGTGGTAAAGTGCCCAGAGTACCAAAAATCAGCACAAACAAAGTCCAAAAATACAGGGATCAGAGGCAAAAAGGAAGGGGAAAGCAAACCAAGGTTGCCAGGTCTAACAATAGATATTTAAAGTTTGGTATCTATGGACTCCCAATTTAAAATCACAACTTATGGTCAAGTTGGATTTTAAGTTGTAAGTCTGAAAATGCCACTTTTAGAAAGTTGGCATTTTCTTATTTTAACCATTCTATGCATTCTGCCTGTCTCTGAATATACATCTGGGCTAGGTGACAGCCGGGCTTAGTGCATTCCCTCCAGACAGTCACACACAAAGGGAGCTGAGATGTGTCACTCACATCCTGATGGCCCATCACCAAGCTGATTGGCCTTCTGAGCTAGATGGGACAGAGGAGCTGACACTTGCACCTGAATAGGGCTGTGCCGGCCCCCCACACTAAGGGCTGCATAACCCCCTGTAGTGTATCTGGAGCCAGGGAAGGAAGGGCATGGACGTTTCAAAAGCCTTTCTTTAAAGTCGTCCCCAATTCGAAGGCATCACTGGGTATGAGAACTGTACTTCTGTCCCTACCAAATCAGTACACTTCTGGACCTGTGCACATTCTGCCAGGAAGAAAGACTGCTGTGCTGCTGAAAGGACTGTCGCTCTGCTGGACTTGCTAGACTCCTGCTCTGCTGTGCCTGCCCTGCTGCCCACTATCCTGCTTACCTGGTAGTGAGAAGGACTGGACCTGAATCTCTACATCCCCAGAATTGAGTGACTCCAAGAGCTTGTTTGCTTGCCTCCTGTTCTTTTGCAGTCTCAGGGATGCCAGAGACTGCCTGCAACTCTCCAACAGCACCTGGACTCTGCCACCTGTAAGTCCTGCCCTGCCAAGTGACCCCAAGCCAGTTCTAGGTCCTTGGAGGTAGGTTCTGCATGTGTGGTCTGAGAAAAGCTATCCATCTCCATCACAGCAGAACTGCTGCATCTCTCCTTGGTGCTGACGCATCACCATTAAGAACGAGGACTTCGCATCGCCCCAGTGCATCACTTTCGCATTGTCCGCTGCACTGCTCAACGATGATGCATTGCCTTTATCGCAAGGGTTCTATGCTGCGCCTCAAGGACATTGCATCAATGACTGCCTGGTTCGACGAAAACACAGCACACTGACTGCGTGAGTTAGAACCAAAGTATTGCCTTTGCATCGGCACTTCTGCTCCCCCAATCAAATCTTCAGCATTGACGCAACCCTCCATACAAGATACTCTTTCAGCGGAACAAGGTTGGTCCCTGTAGCTGAACCTTGCTTCATCGCGGTCAGCCTGAACTTTGGAATTACCCCAGTCTAGCAAGACCAGATTGCCCCAGTTGGTGCTTTAAGCTCTTAAACAATACACTTACAGATATTCTGTAAAAAGTCATATCTCAACTTCTACTTATTGGATTTTTGTCATTTTGTCTTGTTTTGTTCATTAAATTAAGGTATATTTCTCTGAAATGTTGTGGATTATTTGTGTGTGGAGTTTTCACTGTTTTATTGTATTAAGTGTTGCACACATACTTTACACATTGTCTCTTATGTTAAGCCTGGCTGCTCTGTGCCAAGCTAGCAGAGGGTGCGCACAGGTTAATTTAGGATGTGCATCTGATTTACCCAAACTAGGTTTGTTGTTCCTGCTTGGATAGAGGTCATACTTTTGCCAACCAGAAAACCAATTTCTAACAACTAATATGTGACAGGTAATGCTTCTTACAACAGGTAAATCCATGCCATTGTATCCTTATAGGAGGCTGACCTGTTTTTTTAGTGGATACCTAAGGTACTTACACCTTATACCAGGCCCAGTTATCCCTTATTAGTGAAATATAGGCAGTGTTCAAGCAGCTTAGGCTGTCTAGAGGTAGCTGTAGCAGAGCAGCTTAGGCTGAACTAGGAGACATGCAAAACTCCTGCAATGCCACTATAGTTACACAGTACTTATACACAATCAAAATAAAGGTACTTTATTTTAGTGACACAAGGCCAAAAATATCTTAGAGGCAATACTCCTTCTGGAGGCACCTTTTTTTACACAATATATACACTAGTAACCAAAATCAGGTAAGTAAACAGTCATAGAATAGTACAAACAGTAGAAAATACAATAGATTGCAAGGGGCCTAGAGGCAACAGAAACCATATACTAAAATTGTGGAATACGAATGTTGAATTCCCCCCTAGGCAAGTGTAGTGTGTAGAGGGGCACTGGAAGTGTAGGAAAACACCAAAGGTAAGTAAAGTACCCCACCCCAGAGCCCAGGAAAGCAGGAGTAAAGTACAGCAAGTTTCCTCAGGACACACTACAAGGCGTGGTAAAGGATTTGGAAAGAACCAAGCAAGACTGCAAGCAACAAACAATGGATTCCTGGACCTGAAGACCTGTGGACAGAGGAGACCAAGTACAGAAGTCAAAAAGGAGTCCAGGAAGGACAGGAACCCCTGCCAACCTAGAAGAAGGTGCAAAAGCGGATTCTCCGGTCAGAAGAAAAGTACAGAAGTTCACCAAGGAAGATGGCTGGGGGTTCCCGCATGCTGCAGGAGATGTCCCAAGTCGAGCTGTTGGATGCAGGCTGTTTGTGTCACTGGATTCCGCCAACAAGCCTTGGTTCAAGCAAGTACACGCTTTGCATCAAAGAGGAGCTGCCTGGACCCAGGAGGGACCTGGGGGTCTCAACTCGGACTGAGGAGACAGAGGGGGTTCACAGCATTTCAGAGAGCCCTCAGAAGACCAGGCAGCACCCATGGGAGTCCCAGAACATGGGGACAAAGAAGATGCAAAATGCGGTCATCGCAGCACTACACTGGAAGATCCCACGCCGCCGGAGAGCAACTCAGGGAGCTATGCGTCACAGGATGGAGTGCTGGGGACCTGGGCTATGCTGTGCATGATGAACTTTTGGAAGAAGTGCACAGAAGCTCAAGGAGCTGCAGAAGATGTGGTGCACAGGGGTACTGTTGCAGTACGGGGAGGCAAGCTCTTACCTCCACCAAATTTGGACAACTGGACCTTTGGACAGTCTGGGTCACTTCGGTCCACCACCTGTGTTCTAGGGAGCATGCTCGTCGTCAGGATAGGAGACCCAGAGTACCGGTTGTCATCGCAGAAGGGTGCCTGCAGAAGCAGGGAAGTGACTTTGTCACTCCACGGGAGATTCCTTCGGTTCTTCTGGTGCAGGGTGAAGACAGGAAGTCCTCAGAGCATGCACATCTTGGAAACTGTTGCAAATGCTGGCTGGAGCTGAAGTTGCAGGTCACAGAAGTCGTCCTGGATACTTTGTTGCAGTTACAGCGGTTCCTGGAGCTGTCTGCGGTTGATCCGACAGTCAGAAGCTGAAGCAGAGGATGCAGAGGAGTCCTGGATGAATCTTGCAAACCGAATATGAGGAAACACCCAGAGCAAAGACCCTCAATAGCCCTGAGAGGGGGATTGGCTACCCACCCAGGTGTGCACCTATCAGGAGGGGTCTCTGATGTCACCTACTGGCACTGGCCACTCAGAGGTCTCCAGAGGCTCCCCACACCTTGGAATCCAAGATGACTGATGCCAGGCATGCAACGGAGGAGCTCTGGGCACCACCACTAGGGTGGTGATGGACTCCCTTTTTGTTTGTTCAGTTTCACGCCAGAGCAGGGACTGGGGGTCCCTAAACCTGTGTAGACTGGATTATGCAAGGAGGACACCGTTTGTGCCCTTCAAAGCATTTCCAGAGGCTCTGGGAGGATATCACTCCCATGCCTGTAACACCTAATTCCAATGGAAGAGGGTGTGACACCCTTCCCCTAAAGGAAATGCATTGTTCTGCCTTCCTGGGATTGAGCTGTTCAATCTCCAGGAGGGAAGAAACCTGTCTATGGGGTGGCAGCAGCTGGGGCTGCAGTGGAAACCTCAGACAGCTTGTTTGGCAGTACTGGGGGTCCATGGTGGAGCCCCAGGGTGCATGGGATTGCCCACCAATACCAGATTTGGATGGGGGGGTCAATTCCATGATCTTAGACACCTCACATGGGCATATTCGGAGTTACCATTGTGAAGCTACATATATGTGTTGACATATATGTAGTGCTCGCTTATAATGGTGTCTCCGCACTCACGAAGTGCAGTAATTTGGCCCTGGAGAATGTGGGGGCACCTTTTCTAGTGCAAGGGTGCCTTCACACACAGTAACTTTGCACCTAGCCTTCAGTAAATTAAGGTTAGACATATAGGTGACTTAAAAGTTACTTAGTGCAGTGAAAAATGGCTGTTAAATAGCGTGTGCACTATTTCACTCAGGCTGCAGTGGCAGACCTAAAGAAAGGTTTGTATGAGCTTCTTATGTGTGGCAAAAGAAATGCTGCAGCCCATAAGGATCTCTTGGAACCCCAATGCCCTGGGTACCTAGGTACCATATACTAGGGACCTATATGGGGGGTCCAGTGTGCCAATCAGATTTAGAATCTGGAGTCACTAAACTTTAGTGACAAATTCAGTAAGTAGAGAGATCATAAGCACTGGAGTTCTGGTTAACACTTCTCCCCTTCCCCCTCACTTACAGTGCTCCACTGCCTTTGGTCTTAACTCTGCATTCTGAAACAAAAATACGAATACATATTGAAATCAGTACATTTAGCAAACGCTAGTGTATCATCTCATGCCATTGGACAAAAACATGTATTACTTTTTTTAATTGGTCATAACATGGGCTGTGCTACCGCTTTTTGTGAACTACAACATAGTACTTACTTCAACAGTTGTCTTCATTCTGTGAAGACATAATAGAGTTGAAAAGGTAAACAAGCATTGGCTAGGCCAATAGGGCTGTGTTGGCTACCAGCCTTTTGGCTTTGCCAATGCTTGTTTTGTTTCGTCATGGTTTTTATAAAACGTTATTGTTGGGGAAACTGCTGGGCCCTCAACAATAAAACAAAAATTGGCTAAAAGCAGAAGTATTTTTAGGTCTCAAAAAGCAGACATTGCCATAGTAATCCATGACACTAAAAGGTGGTTACTTTGTACGTGAACGTGATATTTGTGAAATAATAGAATGCTGTCATGATAATTAATGTCCCAGTTTGAATTGGTTTACTGCCTTAGGAGCGGCACTAGGCATCATCCCTCCTTTTTGCACTGGCAATGGAACTCTTAATTAAAAAAAAATAGACAACAATGTCCTATTATAAGGAATGGTTACAAAGGGCAGTGATATCTATCCCAGCCCTTAGTGAGGAATTGGAGACATTTTCGAAAGTGTTAGGATTTAAAATGAATTATATAACATTGTATGGAACGTGTGTGGCCAATCCTTTGCACACAATACCACAACATATTCAAACTCATGGGTTCAGTTGAGTTTATAGCTCACTCAACATTTGAGGTTTTATCACCAAAGATTATGACACTTTACAAAAGAGCAATATCCCCCCACTACTTGACACGGTCTTCAAATATATGTATAGATGGGGACGTCAAGATTTATCTTGGTTTGGTAGGAACAAATTTATCAAAATGACTTTCCTCCCAGCATTTCAGTTACATAGCCCAAACCATCCAACTTAAAGTTTCAAAAAATACTTTGAAAGAAAGAAATAAAGAAACGTCTTCTAATTTTTTTTATGGGCTATTAAATCTCCCAGAGCCGTGAAACCCACTTTATAAAAAAAAACCTAGAAAGAGGCTTAGGTCTCCCAGAAATGCCTAAATATCTCATAGCTGCCCAAATCAGCCCTAGACTGGATGAGCAAACACCAAATTAAGCCATGACTGAACCTTTTGGTTAGCTACTAGCTATACATCAATCTCTCTTTGCCATTTTTTATGGATCCCTGCCCACCACAGGCCACTAGCCGACAATATACCACCAATCACAAAAAAACTTGCTAGATTACTGCAGTCATTTAACTAGGAACAAAACATAACAAATTTTTCTGAAAGCTTCAGTGCAGAAACACATCACTAGGTTGTGTACAGCATTAATTGGATCCCCATCCCCATCCTCAACCACAACCGAACACGAGGCTGGCTTGTCAAGAGAACTGGTGAAGGACATGTGGGTTAAGATATGGCATAGCGCAGTTAAGAGCTCTATATGTACCCCACATAAGGATAGCACATTCAAACTCCACACAGGATGGTAATTAACCCCTATGACACTCAGGGTTCAGTTTGGGGTTTATTAGTGCAGGAGAGAATGTCATTCTCAAGGCCTAGTCTTCATATGTAGTGATCCAGTCCCAGGGATATTACCTACTGGGCATCTCTCATAACCTTACTCAAAGTTTATTTGCTGGAGTCTCGCTTCCTATGGACCCTAAAATAATCCTTCTGAATTTACCTGGTGAGGATAGCATCAACTCCCTACATATTCCCTTAACCCAACTTCTATCCCTTTTCTTGATGGCGGGGCAACTAACCTTTTCCCAGCATTTGAAGTGGAAACCCCTACCTCCTATAAGCATTTGGTGGTCCAGGAAATGGAATGGCAGGTACAAACGATAGAGAAGTTACCTGTCTCCAATGTAATACTATGCTTTAAGAAGACCTGGAAGCCATCTAAAGCATATATAAAAAGCTAAACAGTAGATTGGAGGATGTCTAGATATGTTGCAGATCAGACCTTATATGAAAAGCGAGTCTACATAGAATGTGGAAAGAGTCCATGATGGTGAGGAAACCTCCCCCCATAGTTATATGACACCCCTTCTTGAGGTAAAGAAGGCCACTGATAATTTGGCTGCTTAATTGAGTTGGTAGAATTCGAGAATATATTGATAACAGACACATTTACCATGACAATATGAGAAAACATCTGCACATGGCAAGGATATGAGATTTCCTATAAGTAAATAAACTAGTTTCAGCTAAATCTGTCACCCCAAGTTTGAAAGAGACTGTTATCTTGAATTGTTTTTTGCCTTGTTTCTCTTGATTTTCCTCTTCCTTTATGGTAAACAATTTTTAAATTGGAGTGCACTGCCATTCACATTTCAGGTTATTCATCATATCAATATAGCAGGAGGTGAAAGGGCCTCCTGTATGGATGGTAAAGGTTATGCTTGTTTAGCAACAATTCATATGTAAACCTCAATCAAAATACACTTTAAAATGATTTGTGCTTCGTATTTTACCTAGTGACTGCTTGTTGATTTATGTGTTTTTGACTTAAAAGAAAAAGCACATTTAAACTCAAGCTTAGCATCTAAACAATTTGTGGTGGAAATTCCCATTTCCATATATGTATATGTAGGGCAAAAGGAACTTTAATATATATATATATATATATATATATAAAACCTAGTGGCGGTCGTTGCTAGGTCATTATAGTTGCGAACTAAATTATAGAAAAAAACTTTTTTTGACTTGCCTATATCTTTGGCGCTGGTTGACAAATCTCCACAAAATATTGCTATTAAAAGCAGCTCCCTGCTTGGGGGAGCAATGCTGGCTTCCGTAGAACGCGGGTAGCAGTCAAGAACCACAGGACTTGAGGCTCCCCCCATTGTCCTGTCACTCTCTTGCTCTCCCACCCCATAGTGGGATGGAAGAGAGAGAAAGAGAGATTGTTATTGCAAAGGTCTCTCAATTCAATGACTTGAAGGAGTAAGATTAGCAAGATGTGTGGTTTGAATGTTAGAGTTACATTTTGATGCAAAGCAGAGCAGAGTCTCTTCTGACCTACTGGTAAAGCTATTGGGCTGACACTAACTAGGTTCATGGTGCATCGCCTACTATCTCAAGGCAGTGGGTCTGTTTATTTTCTAGTGTTTAGACTGTTAGACCTTCCTAGTAATGGAACATTCATGTCTCTTTCCTCTTGAAGTGTGTGGGCTGAATGCCATAATGTCTGGAGAAATCACAATAAGGAGTCATCTATGGCCTAATGGTTAAGGTCTCAGATCCTCACACTAACAGTTGAGGATTTTAGTCCAGGTATGTGTCTGAGGTCAATTCCCTGCTTTGATTTTTTTCCAACTTCAAATGTTTAAGGTTCATGCAGAAAGGTGATCGCACTCGCAAAAACATTTTTTTCTTTTCAATTTGTCCTGAAAAATCTCGTTCTACTTATATAATTCATCAACGCCTAAAAACCTCTCTCTCGCTCTCTCTCTCTCTCTTTCTCTCTCTCTCAAGTTCTCTCTGTCAATCTCTGTCTCTTCAGTTCTCTCTCTGTCTCAGTCTCTTACGTTCTGTCTCCCTCTTGCACTCTTCCATCACATAATGAGATGGAAAAGAGAGAGAGATAGTCCTTGAAATGACATCCCCATGCAAAGACTTCAGAGAACAAGGTCTCACGTGTGGCATAATGGCTAACATCACAGACCCTCTCACTGAAAGTGCAGCGTTCTAGTCCAGGTGTGCTTGTTGTCATTTTCCTACTTTAATTTGTTTTCAATCTTGAAAAGTTTAAGGTTCATAATGAAAGGAAATCTCATTCTTTTTAATAGACAAATACATGTTTGTCTTCAATTTGTCAAGAAATATCTCATTCTAAGTATATCATTCACCAAAGCCTAAAGAAATTGTACTATCTCTCTCCCTCTCACTCTTTCTCTCTCAATTTCTGTTTTTCAATCTCTTTCACCCACTCACACACCCACTCACACCTTTACACACCCACTCGCAGATCCACTCAGAAACTCATGCACTCACTCACAGCCCCACTCAGACCCTTACTCACCCACTTACAGACCCACACACGCACACTCACACATAGACCCACTCAGGCTTACACAAACCCACTCACAGACCCATTGAAACCCTCATGCACCCACTCACAGACCCACACAGAAACTGATGCACCTGGTAGGACACTGATGCATCCACTGTCACACCCAGACAAGCACTCTCACAGCCACTCTTGCCCCCAGAGACACTCTCTCACACCTATTGTCACATGCAGAGAGACAGGCCTCGGCCAACTTCTGCACGCATGGCCCATGGGATTGGGTTGTTAGGGGGTGGTTAGGGAGTTGGCCGCATGGTTTGGCGGCAGTGTTTGGATTAACGTATACTAATGAAAATTACTTTACTTTAAAAGAAAATATAGAAATTCACTGAAAAATACAAAGGTGACAGGGATGTTATACTTAGGAAATAGAATTTTTTTTAAACATAGAAATTCACCTAAAAAACAAATGTTACAGTGACGTTATAGTGAGGCTCACATTTTAAATGTACCAAACCATAGAAATGTACCACTTATAGTTCAGCCATCACAAGTAACTATAACGTGTTCCATAAGATAACTATAACTCAAAACTCGCCATGCACTGCTAATTAGACAGGGGACTGTGTGTATATATATATATATATATATATATATATATATATATATATATATATCTATGTATATAGACAGCACTGGGAACACCGGAACACCAATACGACCATCTGTGAAGGTCAGGTAACAAAATTGCCAGTTTCCTGCATTTCACATTATTTTATGGGTGAATCACCATCATTTATGGAAAGTGGGTTCACTCACTTCTTCCACATTATGCATGATAATTTCTGGGAAGACTTTGGTTTTGTTTAAATCAATATTTGTGCCTTATAATCTGGTGGTCAGGAATTATCTTTGGCGTCAAAATTGCCACCATGCATACCAGTTTAATTTTTTGCATCTAGATAATAATAAATCATGTTTTCTACTGTATTGGGTGCTCTTGATTCCTAACCAAGGTATGTATGGATAGATATTTGTCTCTGCTGATGGGGCATTGTGACTTGTTGGGATTGTGGCTATCCTTTATGATTAGAGATTGGACCTATGCCTAATTTATTATTATACTTTCTAGCATTTCTCTTGGTCATGAACCGCTATACACTGTGTCATTGGTTATAACCTCCACCCCATGCTAGAACTACCAAAGGTTTTTCATTGGTGGCATATAACTCTTTTCTATAAGCATGGCCAAAGGTAGGTACAGATAACAGAAAGATTTCAAGGAGCTCAATTGGCCAGAAAAGACCTAAATCTATGCCACCGTCACTAGACTCACCATTGAAATTTAAGTCAGATCAATCTGCTAACATGGATCCTATTCTTCAATTGCTCACTGCCCTTCATGATCTGGTGCAAAGGACAAAAACAAATCCAGATCTGATGAACACTGACTTTCAGAGTTTAAGAAATGCTTACAGAATCACAGAGGCTGAATTTCATATCATCTGCCTGGAAGATGATAGAAAGAGCCCTCAAAAACTTTCCAACTCAATGTGCTCTAAATCGTCATCCCTCACATTGGTAGCTACAGCCTTAGAAAACCGCAGTTGTAGAAGAAACCTTGAAACTTGTGGCCCTTCGAAAGGTGCTGAAGATGTTTCAAGTTCATGTGTGGAACTCCTTGAGACATAGATCCCCCACACTCTGAATATTGCCTCCTCGAAAGACTTTGAGAGTGAGCAGTCACATAGGATCCCCTCTGGCAGACCCACACTGGACTCTTCTAAGAGCAAACAACATCCGAGGACCATGATTTTTAAACTTCTCAGATAACAACACACAGAGAAGATTCTAAAACATATGAAAAAACATCAGTACATATCCTGGGAAGGAGCAAGAATTGGTATTGCTCAGGATTATGCAAAAGATACCATCATCTGTAGGAAGGGTTTTCTAGCCCTCAGGAACCAACCTAGATTTCTCTCCAACCAACATTTCTTTTGTGGGCCCTTCTCACTTCAAAATCATCTTTAACGATAAATCCAGACTCTTTTCAGATTTTGCTGATCTCCAGAGGTTTCCCTAGGATATCAAACATTCTGCTGTGGACCAGTGAGCTAAACCAGTTGTGATTTCATTTTATGTTCATTTGGCTCTGAATGGGATATTTAGTCTGTTTCTAGTTAACATGGATTGATGTATCTCCTTTTGCTTGCTACAAATTTGGGATCTGATGAGGGTCCTAACAGATTTGTGCTGTATGGATCAATATACGTTTACTGGTATGATATGCCTCTGTGTATCAATTTATGTTACCTATAGCAGCTGAAAGATACGGCGAGATAGTCTTTCCAGAACAATGACAATACTGAACTCTTGCTTTTCGTTAATGTTATACAAGTTTGACTTTATTTCTTTAACTAAGGTACTGAAGATGTGCCTAACTTTGAATTCATTATCTGCCTATATTATTCTCCACAGGTGTTTTCATAGACTGTTATATGCAATTATCATCTGTTGCTCCACAATTGTTATCTCCAGTTTGATAGGATGCCTCCTTGTTGCGCTCTCTTTTCCTTCCATTTGTCAAATATGTTGATTGAGTTTCTGAGCTTTAGAGCTCCTATAGGATGGGGTGGGTGAGTTCTTGTATATTTTTGCATGTTTCTCTTCTCTTTTCCCCTTACCAGTATTAAACAACTTCCTAATATCTGGTTAATTATGTTGTTAGTCTTTCTTCAGGTGGATTATTTTATGACACTTCATTGGTTTTTATTCCGACTCATTCTTTCATATGGGTACCACGTTTATTTAATTTCAAGTTCATTCCACCATGTTGTGTAGGGTTCCAAATTGATACCTTCTACAATACTCTACAATACTCTATACCATATCATATTGCTAACAATATAGGTACTTCCAACATCCACTCACTTAAAACACTCTCCTTTAATACCCAGGGCCTTAATCATCCTGTTAAAAGAAGGAAAAACTTAGATTATTGCCATAAGCTCAAAAGCAACATCATACTTTTACAGGAGTTCAAATTAGAACAAATGCATAACTGAAAGTCCAATATCACTGGATAAAGGATTGCTTAGACTCACCTGAACAACATCAAAAAAATGGAGTTCTAACCCTTATTAACTAATATTTCAGCCACCTTCCAACAATGTGACAGAGAAGGCACACGGGTGATCATTTTAGCTAAAAAAGGAGACTTTTCAATTTATCATCAATGTTTATGCCTCTAATGTGGATGAGCCTGAATTCTGGTCTTCTCAATAGAACAATTACAGATCTCCCACAATGTGATGGTATAAGTCTGGGGGAGATAATCTTCCCTTAGAAGGCTCTCTTGACTGCTTATCTCAAGTTAAATTTGGTCCCAACCAATCAAGTGCCCAACTTGCAAATGTATGCACCACACATAATTTTACTGATGTTTGGAGGATGCACAACCCTACATGCAGTGAACATACTTTTTCCTCAAACACTCATGATTCCTTTTCACGCATTGATTACCTTTTAGTAATGACCACCTTCTTCAGCACTTGTCCTCTCCTAAGATGGAACATATTGTGGTCTCAGACCATGCGTGCATTTCTTTTGATTTACACATGGGTGCACCTACACCAATACCTAAACAGGGACAATGAATGACGTAATCATAGATGATGACGTTATGAACTCCTCCTTCCAAAAAGACATTATACATTTCAAAATGTATTCTGGGACTTGCTGAAAGCTACTGTAGGAAGAATCATGATTAACCGTATGTTGTTGGAGACTGAGGTTAAGGCTTTGGAATTCAAGCTAAATCACTATAAATGTTCCACTGTTCTGTCTGAGCCTCAAGCCCTTAAATTTGAATATATTAAAATGTTGAATGCCAAAGATCATAGATGGGTTAAGATTAACAAAGTGGAAAAAATTATCAAAAATAATAAAGCTGGCTTGTTCTTAGCAAGTCATTTAAAATTTGGATAACACAAATCTGTCATCCCAGCTATTTAAAGTTCCAATAGCATCAATGTTACCTCTGTTACAAACATCCTGGAGTCTTTTCTAGACTTTTTGGGATCCTTATAGACACCGAATACTTCAGTTGACATCAATATCTGTGAGAACATTTTTAACCAAATGATAATTTCCTACATTAGACACTGATTACAGAGACAATATTAATAATCCCATTGAACAGGATGAAATATTCAAAACTGTGTCTAGTGTAAAACTTAGGAAAACTCCTGGTCCGGGCGGCTTTAACAGTGAAATGTTCAAGATATATGCCAGACAGCTGTTTATATCCCTCCAAAATCTATTTCCTTCCGTGGCGAACAAAGGGAAAATCCAAGGCTCTGCAGCTGTAGGCCCAATAGTTGGCATTCCCAAAGGGGGGAAGATCCCATTGAGATAAAAAACTATTGTCCAATTTCACTAATAAACATTGCCTGCAAGATCTATGCTAAAATGATAGCCATGAGATTGGAAGCATTTGAGCAAACTGATATTTTTGACACAAACAGGTTTCCTTAAAGGCAGACTGGCAAGCGACAATATTAGGACACTGCCATTCTGGAAAAGACTAAGGGGGTCATTCCGACCCCGGCGGTCAAGGACTGCCGGGGCCGGGGTCGGCGGGAGCACCGCCAACAGGCTGGCGGTGCTCCGCAGGGCATTCTGACCGCGGCGGTATGGCCGCGGTCAGAACAGGAAAACCGGCGGTGTCCCGACGGTTTTCCACTGCCCTGAGGAATCCCCCATGGCGGCGCAGCTTGCTGCGCCGCCATGGGGTATTCCGACCCCCTCACGCCATCCTGTTCCTGGCGGTTCCGACCGCCAGGAACAGGATGGCGGTGAGGGGTGTCGTGGGGCCCCTGGGGGCCCCTGCAGTGCCCATGCCAATGGCATGGGCACTGCAGGGGCCCCCGTAAGAGGGCCCCACTTTGAATTTCAGTGTCTGCTTAGCAGACACTGAAATTCGCGACGGGTGCTACTGCACCCGTCGTACCCTTCCCACTCCGCCGGCTCCATTTGGAGCCGGCTTCCTCGTGGGAAGGGGTTTCCCGCTGGGCTGGCGGTCGCCCGCCAGCCCAGCGGGAAAGCCAGAATGGCCTCCGCGGTCTCTCGACCGCGGAGCGGCCATATGGCGGTTCCCGCCAGGCGGGCGGTGACCGCCGCCCGCCGGCCTCAGATTGAGGCCCTAAGATCCTTCACTCCCCCTCTGGCACGATAGGCCTGGATGCAGTAAAGGCCTTCAATAGTCTCTTGGACCTTTCTGCAAGCCACTTTACAGAGATTTGGTCTTGGAGATAACTTCATTAAAATGGCATTTGCCCTTTATCATAAACCAAAAACTGCAGTCCTTATAAGTATTCATTGCTTTTTGTCCCATGTTAAAAACTCTGGCCCCAAACAGCAGAACAAAGTAGTTAGGTATGTGGGTTGGGAAGGACACTTGGAGACCCTGCTAATTAATAGAGGAAAAAACATTTAAAAAGTTAATGAACTAATCACACAAAGGTTTCCAAGATGAATCACTAGGTGGGGTAGAACTGAAACAATTTATAATGATGCTTACACCTTTAATCAACTCCCCAATTAATATGTTACCCCTTGAACTTTCAAACTACTTCTTTAAATCAATAGATAACATTTTGATGGACTTTTTGTGGAACAGCAAAAGAGCTGGGATTTCCATTAAGAAATTGAAAATGGATAAGAAGGAATGTGGAGTTAAATTCCTGGGCTTTCTTAGATGTCAACAGGCCTTTTTGGGAAGGCATGGTGTCTGGTGGGTTTCTAACATCATCTCTAATATTCCCACATGGCATTCTATAGAAAGGGACTTGACTGCTCCTCTTCTATTATGTACTCCTCTGATGATACACAGTACTTGTTGTGTTAATATACCTCATTCACTTCTCACAATATGGGACACCATTGACTCTCTACGTTCCATCAACAGAAAACTGTTACAAAGATTCCTTAAATCAGAAATAGCTTTCATTTGACTTAATAAATGGATCAAAATAGATGGCCAGAAAGATGTTTTGGAAGGAATGGGTACTAAACGGCAACTCCCACCTCAAAGATCTTGGCACAGATACCGATCCTGTTTCTTCTGTGGTTTTACAGGACAGATACAAACTGTTTAACCTAGGTTTTTACACTTTCATAAATGTAAAATCTGCTATCAAGAAGTTAGGTCCAATCCACAAACCCACCCTCCCTCTTAGGCAATTTCACTAAGGTAGGACTTGTAGCTTCTAAAATAAATAATCTTCTCCAGGTCCCCAACACTCAAGCGACAAAATGTAACTCAAATAACTGGACTTCGATTTTCCAATTAGGACCTTATGTGGATATCCACCCTTCGGCATGGACAAACATATGGAGTTCTCCTCTTGTAGGGAAGATCATGCCTACATCTTCAGAAATGAGCTTATGGATAATGTACAGTGCCTATTGGACACCACTAAAACTTTGTACACTGGGGCTTTCAGAATCAAATCCACGTTAGAATTGTACATTGGCTCCTGGTGACTCCACTTGCATGTTTTAATATTGTAATCATGTCTACCCCCTTTGGCAACACATAGAAACCATGATTCAAAATACTTTTAATGTCCAGTTCTGTATACATCCCCCTTCAACATTACTGGGTATACATGCTTCCTCTCTGTCCGAAGGTTTTTCTGCCCCTGATACACAACTTATTGATTTACTACTGATCATTGGTACTTAGTTGCCCATCAGCTAATGGAAAACCTCCACCAACGTTTCCTCACATACATGGTGGTCTTGGGTTTGTACTATCAGAAGTGCAGATAATTCCTGTTTTAAGGAATGTAATGTCTTTTCATCATCCAGGAAATTATGGGATGTCTTCAACAGTGGCAGCTGGCAACTATGAAGAGTGGTGTGACGGGCAAATGTGTAGTGGGTGGATGGGTGCATGCATGTAAGGCGAGTGGAGACTATAAATAAAAAGAAATAGTCACTGACCTTGCTGGCTGCACAACACTTCCGACGCCCTCCTCACTCTGGTCGGTGTTCTTCTTTTCTGTCTCCTTCAGGCTCCAGCTCGGGCTTCGGCCAACTACCTTAATTAATCCTGGTGCTTCTCTCATGTTGGTAGCCAGCATGAGAGAAGCACCATGATTGGAGGGAGCGGCCTCAGTCAGCACTCTCAAGAGCATTGGAGGCCTGTGCTTTCTCTAGCAAGGTTAGAAAGGTTTCAAATGTGCATGTCTGGCTGGCCGTTACAAGACAGCCAGGCAAATTGACATGCACACTTTGAACCTAAGTTCACAGCCCACCATTCTTCCCTCCTGCAGTCATGGCCCCATCCCATTCTGACACTTGGTTCAGGACAGGTCGGTGAAAAATAAAATGATAATAAATTAGCTTTATTACCATTTTATTTTTCATCTCTGGGGCTTTTCTGGAGGCATTTATGTTAGTGGGGCAATGCTCCTTCACCCTAATGAAGGAGCCGCTCCTGGCCTTAGATAGTTATCTACAAAAGAATAAATCCCCATAATTTCCTTCATGAACTTTGTTATATGTTGTGACAACTCCAAACATGGAACATTCGAAGGTGGTAACCCTATTCTATGTTTTGCACAATGTTCTTTCTTTCTGCCTGGACATTTTGATGTGTTGGATTAATCATATATATCTTCCTTTTCCTCCTTTATCCCTTTACTGTCCTTTTCCTATTTTTTTCTCATTATTAAAATTGTAGTTGTTAGACTTATTGCATTTCGATATATACATCTGTTGTTACTCCACAAGCCATTGTGTCTTTGCACCTCGCATTGACATAATTTTCATTTTTCTATAGAAGACTCAAGGATACCATTCTTTGGGCTCATAATACTGTCACTACTTTTATTTCAAGATGCATCCATTTTTTTGGTATATCAAATCATATCTTTAGGCAAATACGCCTTTGTGATTGTATTATTACTAAATCAAAATGCTGTGTTATATGGCTATTCTTTCAATACATACTTTTGAAATTAAAAAGAGGGCTTTTAAATACAATTCTTTAGACACCAAACTCGACTTATCCACCTGTTTATTTTGCCAGGTGGAAATGGCAGTTTAAAACTGCACACACAGGCAGCAATGGGAGGCCTGAGGCATGTCTAGAGGGCTACTTAAGTGGGTGACACAATAAGTGCTGCAGGCCTTCAAGTGACATTTAATTTAACGGCCCTGGGCACGATTAGTACTTTCCTAGGGATGTACAAGTAAATTAAATAGGACAATTGGTTGTAAGACAATACAACCATGTTTAAAGGAAAGAGCACAAGCAATTGAGCACTGGTTAGCAGTGGTAACGTGCACAGAGACCTAAACGCCAACAAAAAGAAGTTCAGGAAACAGGTGGGTGAATACAAAACGTTTGGGGATGACCCTGCTAAAAAGGCCAAGTCCAACACAGAGGATTGTCAAGTGACAGCTTTTTACCAGTGTCAGATTTAATTTACCCTTGCATTGTCTCCCTTCGAGCCATGCTTATGTTGATATCAAATCAAGACTTTCTGCCACATGCCTGTTCCACTGCAAGAAGTTGCAGAACTGAGGAATATTAAATCCTTCATGTGTGAATTAAGTATGGTTGGTAAGAGCTTGCTTTTCATCTTCCAGGATTGTATTTTCACTTTTTCCAGAATGCGTTCTTATTTTCCTTCAATATAATGCAAAAATATGAAACTACAGGAATGTGAAGAGCTACAGCATTCAAAGTAAGTCTGGCTGAGGTGTCAGAAGTGGTGTGTAGCTGTGCTCCTCCTCACATTCTCTTAGCAGCATTCCACTGTATATGTCAGGGGTCTCCAACCTTTCTGTAACGAGAGCTACTTCTGATCAGTGAAAATCATTGTGAGCTACCGAAGGCTAAGCAACTTGCGCATTATTCCCAGACACCCCTACAGCAAACGTCTTTGACTTTAAGCCTAATGTTCATAGAGCCAATGCTATGGTTTGAACAAAATACTTTGACTAGGGGCACTATGACAGGGCTGCCATGTGTGCCAGTGAAGGAATGGTCTTTGGGGATGTATGCACATGTGTGCTTATGAATGGTAAGGGTAACTGAGAGCCGGTGTCATATGTGCTTGTGGCACAGAGCATGCCTTTCACCATTTGTGGTACAGTTACAAGTATAACACAAACATACAACAATATTTTTAACTGGGAGAAATTTAAAGTGCAAAAATGTTCATAATGTGGAACATTTATAAAATGGTTGTATTTTTCAGTTATAAATATTCCACAGTATTCTAATGGCCATTGGGAGCAAGAGGCCTGCTGTTTGTAAATGCAACACTTTGAAAAATATTTTGAGAACATTAAAATGAAAGGTTAACTTAATTGTGAGGTAGCTTTTCATTTTAATTTTCTCCTATTTAAAAGCATTGAGAAACATATTTTTGTTCTCACTTCCAATATTGAGTTGACAAAAACTTTGGTTTAAGAGTTAAATACCTTAGTGCTTCAATTCTTCACCTCTGTGACCTGGGTCATAAATATGACTCCAGCACTGCTCATCATCAGGCCCTGCTATGTGCAGCCTGGTGATATTAAGGTAAAATAAGCACAGCTTTCCCATAACTTTAAAAGGACAATGTGAACCTGTCTTTATTTAAAAATGAACTGCAGGCTGTGAGCTACTCTGAAGGGGTCAGGGAGCTACTGGTAGCTTGAAATAGACTGGTTGGAGACACCTGGTATAGGTCATTTTAAAACGTGTACTCACTCTGTGGTAATATACCACAACAACTACTAAAATAAAAAAGACATTCTGATAAAAGACGTGTGTCATCAGTTAAATATAATTTTCCTCTTTGTGTGTAGTAATAGCATTCAAGTGGCTTCCTGTTGTGTATGACACTTTCATCTAGAGTGGATTTTTAAACCAATAGCTCGCTCCATCACAGGACTTGTTTTTTCGTTTTTAGCATTATATGTATGGGCTTAAAAAGACCAGTATGCCAAGTCCTGCTGTCTGAAAAGTCAGCACGGACTCAGGGTTTGACACATAACCTTTGACGAGCTGGCAGCTATGTTCCACTGCATTATGCATCTCTCTACAGTCACGGACATGGCAATGAACCACATAGCTGAGCTGGCAGGGATTGCAAAGAAAGACTAGGGATGAAAAATACAGTCAAGGACCGAATACATACATTTGCAAATAAAACATAGACAATCTGCGTCTAGTACTACCTTGTGTTGGGGCCTATGTCTCTAAGCCTATATTAATGCTACTAAAAATGCCCTAACCCTTTAAAATAAGCCGAATTTAATGCCCCTAACTCTGCCCATTACACCTTCACTGCTGCCCTAACACGTCTCTTTCCTTTTAAGTTGAGTACACCAACATTGATTTTTGGAAAATCATACTCACACTCCTCTAACATGTTTGACTAAGACACACCCCTGCCAAGGGCCTCTCATTAATTTCAGTTCACAGTATGGCGCTGTTAACATGAATAAGTCAATATGATTAATACTTAACTTGCAGTTAATTGTAACAAAAGCACGAGCCTGAAACAACTGTCAGACTATTTTCGTGGAATGTTTCCCTACTTAGAGTCCCTGTGTTAAAACATGTTTGAACAAAACAAGGGCTACAGTTCTCTGTCCTTCCTGAATCATTTCCGTTAAAGTGACACATTTTGTCCGAATTTTGCACCCAATAACCAAAGCTGCAGGGAAGCCTTGTGGGGTCTGGGGCTGAAAGGAGGTTGCTAGGTGACCAGATAAACAGTTTCAAAGTGCAACTGTTTGCAGGTCACTTTTGAACACAGCCTCAGGCTGCTGTTCTTTTAAAACAAGTTATGGCAAACTGGAACTGGGCTTCACTTCTCCCTTGGCTTTCTAAGTAGGCTGTGGTGCGGTGCCAGAGATAGAAAGAGAAAACCACGGGTTGCGACTGCGACATCTGGTATCCACCAAATAACATGCATTGATTTAGTAGCAGTGGAGGTAAGTATAGAAAAGTTTGACTAAGTCATCTTTATGGGCTTCCTTAAAGCCCAAAATATACTTAAAATGCGAATTTCAATGAGAGTTCTATGCTATTCGTTCGAATCACTTGAGAACGCCATCTTTATAGAAATCTTTTTTCCTTCCATTAATTAAAAATATAAGCTATGCAAGGTACTTTACGTATGATGAAACATAACAAGATACCATAAGAAAAAAAATATTATTACCATTTGAGTTGCCACGATTTAAATTGATATTTTAACATATGACTATTTTGAAAAATTGGATGAGCTAAAATTGTTCAACCAACAATATGAATAAGAATATAAATTAAACTGTAAAACTGATAAATTTGCAAAAGTCAGAATATTAGGATATTTTTTGCTCCATGATGAAGCTGTAATGGATATTTTAATGAAACAAAAAGATCATGCTTCTATTTTAAAATAAGACACTTAAACAAGTGTGATGAAGTGAATTGACATAAAAACAGTAATTATAGCTTGTGTTTCTTATAGCTGTGTTTCTGCATAAACTGTAGTTTTATTGCTCCTTTAATTACGGCTTTTATTGTCACTCAGCGACAGTCATTCTTTGGACCTCAAAAGATTATACATGACCTGGACCACCAGGTTCTGAACTTGTGATATAACGATTACCCATACTAGATGCATTTCAGTGGCGGCTGGCTTGTATTTACAGTGGGGGGGTGCAGGGATACAATAATAATAATTTTTAAAATGGCACTTACCTCACAGTGTCCTCCTCTCCTCTCTCCTGGAATCTCCTACCCAGGACCCAGGAAACTGCACTAATCAATCCTGTTGCTCCTATGTGGTTAAACAGCATGAGAGAAGCATCAGGATTGGGGGAGCGGCCTCTTTTAACGCTCTTAAGAGCGCTTGAGGCCTGGGCTTTCTCTAACCCAACTGTCTTAAATCAGCTGGGTTAGAGAAGTTTAAAGTAAGCATGTCAGGCTGGCCTTCGCACAAATGCCTGGCAAAGGGATATGCGCCTTTTAAACATAGTGCACAGCTCCCTGCTGCCACTCAGCAGCAATTTCCCCACCCCGTCCTGACACTTAGTTCAGGGCGAGGTGCTGAAAAATTAAATGGTAACAAACTTTATTGCCATTTTATTTTTTAGTATTGGTGGCATTAAATTAGCGGGGCCACGAGGAGCGGCTCCTCCGTTAGGGCAGAGGACGTTGCTCCCTCGCCAGCAGCAGAAGGAGCTGCAAACCTTTTGAAAGAAACTGACAATAAACGCTGTTTATTGTCATTTTATTTATAAAGGGGCAGGGCCATGGGGGTGATAAGCAGTGAGGGGAGTGCACAGAGCACTCCCCTCAGTGCGCATGTATGTTTGGCTGGCCGTCTCGGGCCAGCCTAACACTCATGTGCGTACTCATGTGCACAAGGGCTCTCTCCAACCCAGCACTGTGTAGCTTAGTTGGAGAGAGCCGACCAAGCCTCCTAGTCTGTATTTGAGTAACCAGCCAGGTTGCTCAAGCCAATCATAACGCTGCTCTGAACAGCGTCATGATTGGTGCATGGCAAGCTGGGAGCCTGTGCCTAGAGTGAGACAGCAGCAGTGCGGCGACTAGGTAAGTAGTATTTTTTTTTATATATATATATATATATATATATATATATATATATATATATATATATATATATATATATATATATATATGTATATATATATATATATATATATATATATATATTTGTATTTTTGTTTTGCTTCCCCCGCCACTTCACTTTGCTGAGTCACCAGCTGGGACTGGGTCGACGCTCCTCCGCTCTTGTGGAGAAGCCACCCCTGATACATTTGGTTTCACAGATGAAGATACGTTTTATAGCTGCATGTATTTGCACAGGTGAAATCCTTTTATACCTGTTAAAGTACCATCAAAAGCAAAAAGAACAGATGATTGGTGGAATGCAGAAAGAAACAATCATTCACCCATAGTTACAGATCTGGGTTTAATCCACCATTTTTTCTGCTCACCATGCCACCCCAGTTTGGACCCAGCCATAAGCAAATCAGTCTTGATCTTGCATCCCATCGGAACAGTGCAGCCCGAACTGCCAAGCCAGGTCCTCCCTGGACCGGAAACAATCATCCTGAGACCGTTTTGGGGTATCACCCCTCATCGCCAGGCTAGCTTCATTCCAGTGGCAAAGTGAGCATATCACCCACGTGTGGCTGTGAGCATACCCATCCGACATAGGGCGACAAAAGCAAAAAGAACAGATGATGGACGCAATGTGTAACAAACGAAACATTCACCCCCAGTCACAGATCTGGGTGTAATCCTTCATTTTTTCTGCTCGCCATGCCACCCCAGTTCGGACCTAGCCATAAGCAAATCAGTCTTGACCCAGCTCCCCACAGGAACTGTCCAGCCTGAACAGCCAAGACAAGTCATCCCTCGACCAGAAACAAGCATCTTGGGACTGGTTTTGGGGTATCACCCATCATCAGCTAGGCTTCCCTGAATCCAGTGGCACAGTGAGCACGAGACCCACATCAGGGCATACCCATCCCACTTAGGGTGACCTAATCAAAAAGAACAGATGTGGATTGAATGCAGAACAAATCAAACATTCACACCAGTCACAGATGTGGGTTTAATACATCATTTTTTCTGCTCACCATGCCACCCCAGTTTGGACCCAGCCATAAGCAAATTAGTCTTCACCCAAGTCCCCATGGAAGCAGTCCAGCCCGAACTGCCAAGCCAGGTCCTCCCCAGACCGGAAACAAGCATCCTGGGACTGGTTTCGGGGTATCACCCCTCATTAGCCATGTACAATAAAGGGGAGTGAAGCATTATTTTGTTGGCCCATTTGGTATTTCGGAGTGTGACCTCCAAGCAAGAAAAACCACCCTGGTCACCACAGGAATGGACCCATGCTCTGGGGAGCCGTAAAGCATGGCCATAATCCACTGGAACCCCAGGGACATCAAATCCAGCCGGTAGGCGGGGTCAGACAATCACCCCCTAAGACAGTCATTGATCACCAGTAGTTGAGAAGCTAAGTAATAAAGGTAAAGTTTGGTCATTCCCATGCCTCTGTCGTATGGGGTGTGCTGGCAATAGCCAAGGGTCAAGCAAGGCCTAGACTTGTGCCAGAGGAATGAGAACACCAGAGTGTCCATCTCTGGAAGCCAACGTTATGGAAAAGGGATTGGGAGATTTTGTAAGACGTAGACACACCTCAGCAACTCCATCATTTTATAAAAAGCTATACTACCCATCACTTTCAATGGAAGGAATTGCCACTTACCAAGATTTTGCTTAGCTTTCCCTGTTAAGGGTCTAAAGTTAAGAGACCCCGTAAATTCAGGGTGAAGCGCTACCCATATTCGTAAATATTTTAAACTAAGGTGGCCCACTGGGATGTCATTCTGCCAAGCTAAGAAGTTCAGGCCCGAACCAGGGGCACCAGGACTGACTTGGCCTGTTTAACATGGAGACCTGAGGTTTCCCCAAAGAGGTAGAGAATTTGTAGACAGTGAAGTCTGCTTGTTGCAGGGTCTGCCAGGAAGAGCAGGACATCAACTGCATAAAGCGCAATGTAATCTTCATGTCTTTGCTCTCACTACCACCCCTACTCATGGACGTCGCAGTGGAGGAGGTGGGCCAGGGGCTCAATTGCTAATGCAAAAAGGAAGGGGGGTGAGGGAAACCTTGTCACGTTCCACGTCTCATAGGAAAAGTGAGAACACCATTAATCTGGACCTGTGGAGTAGGGCTGGAGTACAGCACACAGACAAATCCACAGAAGTGGTCTCCGAAGCCAGCTCTCTGCAACACGTGCTCCAGGTATGTCAAGTCTACTGTGTCAGATTACTTCTCGAAGTAAATAAAGAGTAAGGCTAACCAAGAGGAAAGCAAGCGATGGTCGGTCAGAGAATTGTGGAGGTGTCAAAGACAGTGGCGCTTGCTTCTAGCCAGCCAAAAGCTGCACTTGTTGGGGTGAATAAGCGTGCAGAGGACCCGTTTGAGACAGGTGGCTAGAAGTGTGGCAAATATTTTAACCTCCCTGTCAATGAGGGAGATCGGAAAATAGTCCAAGCAGGAAGTCGAAGGAGGTTGTGTCTTTAGAAGTACCACAAGGGTGGCAGTATCCAGTTTGCCCAGAAAAGTCCCATTCTTTCACTCTTCGTTGAAGAGCGCCATGAAACCTGGCATTAAGATTTCCGAAATCTTGGTGTAACATTTGGTAGGAAACCTGTCAGGGCCCAGGGCCTTCCTGGAGGCCACAGCCAAAGGTGTCTCACCCACCTCCTCATCTGAAAGCGACTGTCCAACAGCTGTATCTCCGAGGGAGACAGCTAAGGGAAGGGTACTTTGTGTAAGAAGAGGGGGGCAGGTTACCATTTCCAGTTTGGGGACTGCCATAGCTAAACACTTCTAGAAGTCGGCGAATGTTTGTGTGATACTGCAGAGGGTCCGGTGGTTTTGTCCCTGTTCGTCTATAACTTCAGGTAGTATCCTATTTGCTTGTGGGCGGGAGGAAAGCCATTTCAATAACTTTCAGTTCTTATCCCCTGTAGGAGGCTGGCCTGGTTTGTAGTGGGTACCTTGGGTACTTACACCTTATACCAGGTCCAGTTTTCCCTTATTATTAAAGTAGTAGTGTTCTAGCAGCTTAGGCTGATAGAGGTAGCTATAGCAGAGCAGCTTAGGCTGAACTAGGAGACCACTTATAGTTACACAGTACTTATACACAAGTAAAGACAATACTCAGTGTTATCAAAAATAAAGGTATTTATTTGGGTGACACAGTACCAGAAATATCTTAGAGACAATACTACTTCTGGAGGTAAGTATTATACACAATATATACACTAGACACCAATATTAGACAAGTAAGTAGTCATAGAATAATGCAAACAGTAGGAAATCCTATACAATGTAATGGGAGAAAATAGGTCTAGGGCCAACACAAACCATATACTAAGAAAGTGGAATGGGCATCACGAATACCCCCCTAGACAAGTGTAGTGTGTGCAGAATTGCTGGGAGAGTAAGAATACAGTAAAGGTAAGTAAATTACCCCACCCCAGAGCCCAGAAAAGCAGGAGTAAAGTACTGCAAGGTTCCTTAGGACACACTACACCTCGTTTTTGGGATTTTGCAGCAGCCAACCAAGTCTGCAAAGCACAACTGCTGAATTATTGGACCTGAAGACCTGCAAAGGAAAGGGACCAAGTCCAGAAGTCGAAAGAAGTTCCAGGAAGGACAGGAGCCCCTGCCAACCCAGAAGAGGGTGCAAAAGAAGAGTCCTTGCTTAGTAGAAGACTGTAGAAATGCACCCTAGGAAGATGCCAGTGGGGCAGTCCACTCCACTCCACAGGAGATTTCTTCAGCCCTTCTGGTGCAGGATGAAGACAGGGATTCCCCAGAGCATGCACAGCGTGGAAACTGTTGCGGTTGCTGACTTGGAGCTGAGGTTGATGAAGAAAAGTGTCTCTTGTAGACACTTTGTTGCAGTTACAGCGTATCTTGAAGCAGGCTGCGATTGATCCAAGGTCAGAAGAGTCTGAAGTTGTTGCAGAGGATTCCTGAAGGAAACTTGCAAGCAGAATCTGAAGAGAACCCACAGGAGAGACCCTAAATAGCCCTGAGAGGGGATTGGCTACCTTATCAGGTATGGACCTATCAGGAGGGGTCTCTGACGTCACCTGCTGGCACTGGCCACTCAGAGGCCTCCAGAGTGTCCCCACACCTTGCAAAGCAAGATGACTGAAGTCTGGGACACACTAGAGGAGCTCTGTGAACCACCCCTGGGGTGGTGATGGACAGAGGAGTGGTCACTCCCCTTTCCTTTGTCCAGTTTCCCGCCAGAGCAGGAGAGAAGAGGTCCCTGAACCGGTGTAGACTGGTTTGGAGGTACTGGGGGTCCATGGTGGAGCCCCCAGGATGCATGGATTGTGGGGGCACCTTTGCTAGTGAAAGGGTGCCCTTGCACTTAGTAACTTTGCACCTAACCTTCAGCAAGTGACGGTTAGACATATAGGTGACTTATAAGTTACTTAAGTGCAGTGAAAATGGCTGTGAAATAGCGTGTGCGTTATTTCACACCGGCTGCAGTGGCAGTCCTGTGTAAGGGTTTGTCTGAGCTCCCTATGGGTGGCAAAAAAAATGCTGCAGCCCATATGGATCTCCTGGAACCCCAATGCCCTGGGTACCTAGGTACCATATACTAGGGACTTATAAGGGTGGTCCAGTATGACAATTGAATTGGTAAATGAAGCCACTGGCCTACAGTGACAAATTTAAAGCAGAGAGAGCATGAGCTCTGAGGTTCTGGTTAGCAAAGCCTCAGTGACACAGTTAGGCACTACACAGGCATACACATTAGGCCATAAATTATGAGCACTGGGGTCCTGATCAGCAGGATCCCAGTGAGACAGGCAAAAACATACAGACATACATGTGAAAAAATGGGGTAACATGCCAAGGAAGATGGTACTTTCCTACATCCCCCCATCCGTACACTCTGGCCATCGAGGCGCACAATATTTGTTTCACTGCTTCAAGCGACTGGAGATGAATCTCCTCACGCACCAGAATTAGTTCCTGGGATGTCCCTATCCGAGGGTCGGCAGTTTGGTGTGTTCCCAACTAAAGGGTTCGGGCTTCTAAGCGAGCTAATTGTTGGGAGCGTTCCCATTCTATCTCCCTAGGTCGGCTCCTGGCATTGTCCCGAATTATAGCTTTACTGGCTGCCCATAAAGCACTGATTGTTCAGACTGTGCCCTCTTTGGTTTGAAAGTAGGTCCTAAGTTCTCTCTCTTACGCTTGCATATAGGATTCATCTGGAAGATTTTCTGGTGTTGAAACACCAAAAGGGGTGCAAGTCCTCTGAGGGTGAGCCAAGGCAGAGGAGAAGAGGAAGTCTGGGACACCTTGCTGTAATCTGGGGCTGGTATGAACAGGAGGTCTATAAAGGAATGGGTGTGATGCACTGCAGAGGTGTGAGTGTATTGACGGCAGTGAGGATTCCATTTTCACTAAAAGTCCCAAAGGCCTAGAGCGGAGGTCCAATTCGAGAGCATTGAGCACCGGCCAGGCAGGAGACAGAGGGGTTGCCAGTGGTGTCCACATCAGGGGCAGAGACAGCACTAACGTCACCTCCAACCAGTGTCAGCCCCCCTAGGAGGGCATATAGGGGGTCATTCCGACCCCGGCGGGCGGTGGGCGCCGCCCGCCGGGCGGAGACCGCCAGAAGACCGCACCGCGGTCAAATGACCGCGGCGGTCATTCTGACTTTCCCTCTGGGCGGGCGGGCGACCGCCAAAAGGCCGCCCGCCCGCCCAGCGGGAAAGCCCCAGCAACGTTGAAGCCGGCTCCGAATGTAGCCGGCAGAGTTGCTGGTGTGCGACGGGTGTAGTGGCATCCGTCGCGATTTTCAGTGTCTGCTAGGCAGACACTGAAAATCATTATGGGGCCCTGCTAAGGGGCCCCTGCACTGCCCATGCCTCGGCATGGGCAGTGCAGGGGCCCCCAGGGGCCCCGCGACACCCGTTCCCACCATCCGCCAGGACCAGGATGGCGGGAAGGGGGTCGGAATCCCCATGGCGGTGCTGCGAGCAGCGCTGCCATGGAGGATTCTTTGGGGCAGGGGTTTCCCGCCGGTTGCCCTTTTCTGACCGCGGCTTTACCGCCGCGGTCAGAATTGCCCATGAAGCACCTCCAGCCTGTTGGCGGTGCTTCCGCGGCACTCTGCCCTGGCGGTTTTCAACCGCCAGGGTAGAATGACCGCCATAGTGTCGTAGTTTGGACTCTTGCTCTGAGCAAGACTGCTGGTCTCAGGATGACAGTACTTTTGTTTGTAGGTGACTAAGTTTCTTTCTACAACTAGTTGTAACTGTTGTCCAAACCTTACCAGCTTACTAGCAGTACTTCACCAGAAACACAATAGTAAAAAGGTGATTTGTAGCAGTCGCTTACGCATGGACTCAGAATAAGATCTCTCAGGGTTGTCGTGGTTAAACGGATATTACCCTTTTCTCACAGATTATTATGTCTCATACAAACAAAGGCAATAACACAGATGCAGTGAAGTTATAATAGTTTTTATTTAACATAACTGCAATTTGTGATAAGTTGCATGTACTGCAATGATTAGGATAATGAATATACCAAGCAACAGTATTGTGAAGAGGAGAGTCATTGTTATAAAGACCCTCACCTTATGCAATATATGAAATAAATATATGTATAAGTAAAAAATTGAATAAGCCCTAACACCCTAAGGAGAGTAGGTCTAACCTCCTACCTAAAAAAGGAGAGCTGGGTTCGTTAAACCTAATCTGCCAAAGCCGTGTCCATGAGAGGAGCCCCCAACCCTCGTTACCTTGGAATGAGGTCTCTATCTCAGACTCCGCAGGGACACGAAGACTGGGTCAGCGTCAAGATGACTGCAGCATTGGTATCAGCGATGGTGGCGATGCCCTCTGGTCGGAATCCCTCTGATTATCTGTCTAAAAGTGTATTGTATTTATACAGATCTACAAGGTCCCTTGACATAAGTGTTATTCATAAGAATAGATAACAGGCATGCTTGGGACGGCAATTAATATCAACAATCCCTCGAAAGTATAGAGAGGGAAAATCCCTAAGTGTGAATGCCTACTGTATGTTTGTCTTTTGCGCTTGATCTTGACGCCTTGGCGCAGTAACACTGATAATAGAACCCACAACAAGTGGCCTAACTATAAACAAGGCCGCCATTTTAAAGGAAATAAATAATTAAATGGACTAAGACAGAGCAAGCTAAGTAGGTTAAAAGTCACTGGGTGACGGGGGCACGAGTTTACAAGCCTACGGCTAAGCTAACTCCTGTTATCCCGTTAAAACAAACCAGGATTCACTACAATAGTACCTTGGAGAGGTAATTTAGGAGGTGTCCAGTGTTGCAGGAGACACATAGACACATACGAAGCTCCCAGTATGCCCCTCAGTTGTCCCCTTGAGAGCACGGAAACAGCCCTGGGCGGTCATATGTCTCCAGTCATGGGGAAGGAACATCATAGTAGGATTGGCACCCCTTGGGACCCTCGCGCAAAGTCAGAGTGGTAGGCCATGTCATATCACTGGCATGCCAGGAACAAGCAGTCGTTCCCTATTAGAAGTCTCTTGAAGTAGCATGGCATCAGGGAGAAATCAGTGTCATATCTCAGGTCTGCAGGTGCTTCACACAGTCCAGATGACTGTTAGCATTTCAGGACATCACCCTCATTCTGTGCGATCCAGGGGCACAGAGGGTCCTCAACCTTATAAGGAGGGGGATCCAGACATTCGGCCCACATAGGAGTGGACGGGCAGCGTACCCGAAGTGCAGTGTAAAAGGTACAGCCTGCATGTGTGCCTGAGTGCAAAGTAGAATATGAATCTAAAACTAAACAAACAAAATCTCTTTATCTGAAAGAGAAAACATTGCATGGCCCCAGTCCCCCAACAAGCCCCCACCTCATACTTCCACCCCAGAAGCATCTGTCCCCCACAAACTAGATACAAAAACACAACTTGATGTCGGGAACGGAGTGGTGGACCCCTCCATTGTGAAGGATAAATTGCAGCCGTCGGGAAGTGAGTTGAACTAAAGGCGGTTCAGGACAAGGCCTTCCACCCGCAACAGGCAGGAAGTGTGGCAAGTTATAATGTGGGGCTCTGTGATAGGTCCGTATCACCCCCCTGAGCAGCAGGAAGGGAGGGAACTGCAGATCAAAGGCCATCTTGACTTGACGGGGAATCCACTGCTGTAATAGGTGAAGAGGAACACAAAACATCAAGTGACGTATCCCACTTGTCAGGAGACAGAGAAAGGGAGTCGGGCCTTCATAGACCACCGCCCCTGCAGGAGCAGGTGCGGTGTCTCTTTGGCTTTGGAGCAGTGTCCCTCACTGCTCTCTCAGGGGACCCAGTGTCCCCCCAGCTGGCAAAGTGGCCTCTCCTTGGTGAGCCATGCCCAGGCTGCCTTAGAGTATCAAAAAAGTGAGTTATTGTTATACACTACTCTAAGCCGGGCTGGGAAAAGCAGTCTATAGGAGAAGTTGAGCTTCTGTTTTACCGCTGTGTACCGGCGGAGCTGGAGTTGAACCTCTTTGGTTTAGTCTGGAAAAATGAGTACCGTGGCATCACTACATCAAAGGTCCGGATGAGAGCAAGCCTATCTCAGAATGGCATCCCTGTCTTTGAAGATAATGGTGGGGGCTTTCGTAGGTCTGTGTGGTGCCCCTGATGGGGGATTAGGTGTTTGGGCTCTATGTGCTCTCACAGTCACAAACCAACGATACAGTAGATCTGGAGGCATCCAGGATTTAAGCCAGGTTTTGTGGAACTCTGGAGCTGTGGTGGTTCCGTGCCATCATGTATCCATACAAAGCACAAGTTGTTACACCAAGATCAGTTTTTGGCATCTTCCGCTCGGTGGTGGAGTTCTGCAGTGTGGAAGAAGATGTAGGAGACCTGAGATTTAGGGTGGTAACATTGTCTTCCACCGTGGACAAGCAGGTCTCGGTCTTGGTGATCTTGTGCAAGGCCCCATGCCAGTGCTTTTCTGTGTGTGGGTCCACAAGATATCTTGAACAGGTGTGTCCATCAAAAAAGGAGGTGGGAGCAGGGGCAATTCCTCAGAGCAGTCCTTACAAACATTGCGGCTGGGCCCCGGTCCTGCTACCCCAGCAGGACAGAAAATAGAGAAAGTTCTAGGTCCTTGGCATCATAGGAGTCCAGCCTCAGCTTGGGCAGAGTAGACACACAATGCCTAATAGGAGCAGCTGATGGGTGGTAAACACTCGCACCCCAGTGGTGGAAGTGCAGAGTCCTGAGCGAAATGGAGCCTCAAAGCTGCATGCATGAATGCCGCATGAAGACCCTAGCCATGGTGGCCCAGGGTAGTGAGGTGGATGCCACCACTGTAATACGCAGGGGCCCAAATAACCACCTTACTGGCCCCGGGGCAAGAGGGTGGCAAGAAGAGGCTCCCAGTCTGGGAGGCAGTCATCCCTCCCCCTCTGAGGCCCACCATGCCTCTTTCAGGTTTAGGCGATCCGTGAGGGCCTGCTCTGCATCAAGGGTGGGCCCCAGAGCAGAGGGCGGAGGGAGATCACAGGGTCAGTGAGTAATCCTTTGTGTGGACAATGACCGAATCTGTTCAGTGGCGGCCGTGCAGGAAAGGCAACGTGCAGGCTGCATATGTCACAGGGCTCCATGGCTCAAAAGCACTGGTCGCACATAGGCCGCCATGTTGGGGGAGGACAGGAGCACCTGTCTGCAGTGGCAGAGGGGGTCACAGGCATCGCTCCGATGACAGGCAAGGTGCAGAACAGTTCTAGGGGCATTACCCCATCTCATTAATAAATAAAGGGCACCATGGTGGCATGCAGATGAGGTTTATAGATATTTTAACTTCAATGTTTACAACATAGATATTTTAACATCGATACTACTTACCTCTAAAATCAATATTCTTGTCAAAAATATTCCTGCATCACAATATTTGTGGATCACAATATTTAAAACTCAATATTTCCGTATCTTGATATTTTAAATTGGATATTTTTTCCAAATACCAGTAGACGCTATACTAGCATGGGCAGTAGCAACATCTTCATGCACTGCTTTAATGAGATCTAATCTCTGGTCTTGGTTGGGGATCACATAATCACCCACCCCCGGAATTGTTGCAAAGGCAAAGTTTTGAGCACTTAAAGGGTAGAAATATTTTGCAGGATATGCTTTCGGTAAGGGCTTGCCATCAGTCAAAACTTTCACGGCAATCAATGATTCATCATCCATTCTCACCTAAGAACCAGTAATCGGAACAACATAAGCCATAGCAACTGCAGATTTGGCAGCTTCATCAGCCAAAGTGTTTCCTACAAGTTGAATTCCTACACATTGGTGACCCAATCTATGGTCTACTTGGGCCAATGGCAGCTTTTCATTTAAATCAGCTACCTTCCCCCACAAGAATTGATGTTTGATAGTGTTGTCCTTAGAATCTCTGAACCCATTGAGGTGCCAGTAATGTAAGTATTCATTGAAGGACTGGAGACAATAGTACAGATCACACACAATCAAAGTTGAAAGTTCAGGATCCGTGTGTTCCAGTGCCAAAATCAGAGCCTTAAACTCTGCAAGTTGTGCTGTGTAGTCCCCTAAGTTCTGTGTGTAGGTATGTAGAGGGTGGAACTCACCATCCCTCATTACTCCAATGACAGCTGCGCAATCCGCGGACTATTGGTGTTTGGTACTTACAGCTGGTTGTGCTGAACTATCAGTGTAAATGATTATTTGATATTAGTGGACATGGGGTACTCTAGTTCGTATTGAAGGAATTCTTGGGTCTGAAGATTTGGATCAAAAATATAATCTGTATTGGTGGCCTTCAGAGATGTTACCCATTGAATTCAACATAGATGTAATGCTTTTGGGTTTGAAATGCTAGCCTTGGGAACAGCCTCAAGGTGTGGTATTGGGGCAACAACAATTATGTGTTTCCCCTGGGCAAGTGGTCTCTCTTTTATGACAGCCATCTGGACAGCAGTCAGTATTTTTTCTGTGGGTGCAAAACGCTGTTAAGCTTTGGAGTACAAATGTGATTTGTATGCAATGGGTACAGTGTCACCCTCATAGAATTTGACATAGGTGAACCCTATGGCACAAGGAATTACCCTGATGGCCAAGTTTGTCGCGTGTGTGTAAGTGTTTTGCTTCAAGTATGTCTAGTTGTAATGCATTGAGAAAGCAAGTGTGTTCAAGTGTCTAGTGCTTGCTCAAGAAATTTGGACAAATTAAATTATAAGGAGGTTTTATGCATTGCGTGTATTCATGAATGTAAGCTGAAAAAGCCAAGTAATGGCTGTAGCTTTCTAATGGCATTTGTGTAGGAAAGTACCATCTTTCTTGGCATGTTACCCCCAATTTCTGCCTGTTTGTCAGTGTGTTTTTACTGTCTCACTGGGATCCTGCTTGTCAGGACCCCAGTGTTCATAGTTTGTGGCCTATATGTGTTGTTAGTATGCTTGACTGTGTCACTGGTGTTCTGCTAACCAGAACTCCAGTGCTTATGCTCTCCCTGTGTACCAAATTTGTCACTATAGTTTAGTGACTCCAAATACCAATTCTAATTGACACACTGGTCCCCTCTTATAAGTCTCTAGTACATGGTTCCTAGGTACCCTAGGCATTGGGGTTCCAGGAGATCCTATGGGCTGCATCACTTTTTTTGCCACCCATAAGGAGCTCATACAAACCTTTCTTCAGGACTGCCATTGCAGCCTGAGTTAAACAGTGCACACACTATTTCACAGCCATTTTCCACTGCACCCGGTTGCTTATAAGTGACCTATATGTCTAACCTTCAGTTACTGAAGGCTAGGTGCAAAGTTATTTTCTGTGAGGGCACCCTTGCACTAACAAAGGTGGCCCCACATTGTCCAGGCCCAATTCCCCAGGCTTCGTGAGTAGGGGGACACCATTATAAGCGTGCACTACATATATGTCAATACAAATATGTAGCTTCACAATGGTAACTCCGAATATGGCCATGTGAGGTGTCTAAGATCATGGAATTGACCCCCCAATCCAAATCTGGTATAGGGGGGACCAATCCCATTCTCCCTTGGGACTCCACCATGGACCCCCAGTACTGCCAAACAAGCTCTCTGAGGTTTCGACTGCAGGCCCAGCTGCTGCCACCTCACAGACAGGTTTCTGCCCTCGTGGGGATTGAGCAGCTCAATCCCAGGAAGGCAGAACAATGCATTTCCTTCAGGAGAGGGGTGTTACACCCTCTCCCATTGGAAATAGGTGTTACAGGCCTGGGACGGGTATGCTCCCAGAGCCTCTGGAAATGCTTTGAAGGGCACAAACAGTGCCCTCTTTGCAAAATCCAGTCTACACCAGTTCGGGGACCCGCAGTCCCTGCTCTGGCATGAAACTGGACAAAGGAAATCAATCAATCATCAATCATAGCATTTGTAATGCGCACTACTCACCTGTGAGGGTCTCAAGGCGCTCGGGGGGGGAGTTCCGCTACTACTCAAACAGCCAGGTCTTGCGGTGTCTCCTGAAGGTTAGCAGGTCCTGTGTCTGTCGCAGGTGGATAGGAAGAGAGTTCCATGTCTTGGCAGCGAGGTGGGAGAACGATCTGCCACCAGCGGTCGTTCTGTGGATGCGTGGAATGGTGGCGAGGGTAAGGTCAACGTAGCGAAGCTGGCAGGTCGGGGTGTAGAAGAAGAGTGGTCTGTTGAAGTATTCTGGTCTGGCGTTGTGCAGTGCTTTGTGAGCATGGATGAAGAGCTTGAATGTGATTCTCTTGTTGACGGGGAGCCAGTGGAGGTCTCTCAGGTGGGCTGTGATGTGGCTGTGGCGTGGGATGTCCAGGATGAGGCGTGCAGAGGCGTTCTGTATGCGTTACATTCTTTTCTGGAGCTTGGCCATGGTATCTGCATAGAGGGTGTTGCTGTAGTCCAGTCTGCTGCTTATGTGGGCTTGGGTGACCATCCTTCTGGTTCCGGTGGGGATCCATTTGTAGATCTTCCGAAGAATGCGGAGGGTGTTGAAGCAGGAGGAAGAGACTGCATTGACTTGCTAGGTCATTGATAGCGATGAGTCCAGGATGAACCCCAGGTTGCGTGCGTGGTCTGTGGGTGTCGGTGCGTTTCCCTGTGTGGCAGGCCACCAGGAGTAATCCCAGGCAGAGGGGGTGGAGCTGAGGGTGAGTACCACAGTCTTGTCAGAGTTCAGTTTCAGGCAGCTGTTCTTCATCCATTTGGCGATGGCCTTCATTCCTTTGTGGAGGTTGGTTTTAGCGGTGGCGGGGTCGTTGGTGAGGGAGGGGATCAGCTGAGTGTCATCAGCATATGAGACGATGTTGAGGTCATGTGATCGGACGATGTTTGTGAGCGGAGCCATGTAAACGTTAAAGAGGGTCGGGCTGAGGGACGACCCCTGGGGTACGCCGCAGATGATCTTCGTGGCTGCAGAGCGGAATTGAGGGAGGCGGACTCTCTGGGTTCTGCCGGTGAGGAAGGAGGTGATCCAGTCCAGGGCTCTGTCACGAATCCCTGCTTCGTTGAGGCGTGTGCGTAGGGTGTGATGGCAGATGGTGTTGAAGGCGGCCGAGAGGTCCAGGAGGATGAGGGCCGCAGGTGACCACTCCCTGTCCATCACCACCCAAGGGGTGATTGCCAGAGCTCCTCCAGAGTATCCCTGGCATTAGCCATCTTGCATTCCAAGGTGTGGGGACCCTCTGGGAGCATCTGAGTGGCCAGTGCCAGCAGGTGACGTCAGAGACCCCTCCAGATAGGTCCATACCTTGGTAGGTAGCCAATCCCCCTCTCAGGGCTATTTAGGGTCTCTCTTCTGGGTGTTTCCTCAGATTCGGTTTGCAAGACTCCTCCAGGACTTCCCTGCATACTCTGCTGCAGCTTCTCACCCTCTGATCTACTGCAGACTGCTCCAGGAACCGCTGTAACTGCAACAAAGTATCCAGGATGAATCATATGACCTGCAACTTCAGCTCCAGCCAGCAATTGCAACAGTTTCCAAGGTGTGCACACTCTGAGGACTGCCTGTCGGGGGACTGCCTGTCGGAGTCACTTCCCTGCTTCAGCAGGCACCACTCTGCGATGACAAACGGTACTCTGGGAATCCTCTCCTGTTGACAAGCTTGATCCCTGGAACACAGGTGGTAGCCTGAAGTGACCCTGACTGTCCAAAGGTCCAGCTGTCCAAATTTGGTGGAGGTAAAAGCTTGCCTCCCTGTGCACCGACAGTACCCCTGTGCACCGCATCTTCTGCAGCTCCTTGGGCTTCTGTGTACTTCTTCCAAAATTCCTCTGTACACAGCGTAACCCGGGTCCCCAGCACTCTATTCTGCAACGCTCAGCTCCCTGAGTTGTTCTCCGGCGGCATGGGACCCTTCTATGTAGTGCTGCAATTACTGCATTTTGCACCTCCTTTGTCCCCGTGTCCTGGGACTCACATGGGTGCTGCCTAGTCTTCTGAGGGCTCTTTAAAGTGCTGAGAGCCCCCTCTGTCTCCTCAGTCCAAGTTGAGACCCCCAGGTCCCTCCTGGGCCCGGGCAGCTCCTATTTGACGCAAACCGCGTACTTGCATGAACCAAGGCTTGTTGGTGGAATCCAGCAACACAAACTGCCTGCATCCAGCAACTTGACGTTGGACATCTCTTGCACCAAGCAGCAACCTACAGCTATCTTCTTTGATGCATTTCTGTACTTTTCTTCCAACCGGAGAATCCACTTCTGCATCTTCTTCCAGGTGGGCAACAGCTCCTGTTCTTACTGGGCTCTTCATAGACTTCTGAACTTGGTCTCCTCTCTCCACAGGTGTTCAGGTCCAGGAAACCATTGTTGTTTGCTTGCAGTCTTGCTTGGTTCTTGCATAGTTCTTCATCACGACTTGTAGTATATTCTTAGGAAACTTGCTGTACTTTACTCCTGATTTCCTGGCCTCTAGGATAAGGTACTTTACTTACTTTTGGTGTTTTCCTACACTCCCCCCAGTGCCCCTCTTCACACTACACTTGCCTAGGAGGGAATTCGACATTTGCATTCTACTATTTTAGTATATGGTTTGTGTTGCCCCTAGGCCTATTCCAATCTATTGTATTTCTCACTGTTTGCACTGTTCTATGACTGTTTACTTACCTGATTTTGGTTACTAGTGTATATATATTGTGTATAATACTTTCCTCCAGTAGGAGTACTGCCTCTAAGATATTTTTGGCCTTGTGTCAGTAAAATAAAGTACCTTTATTGTTGGTAACACTGAGTATTGTTGTTTATTGTGCATAAGTACTGTGTGACTATAGAGGTATTGCAAGAGCTTTGCATGTCTCCTAGTTCAGCCTTGGATGCTCTGCTACAGCTACCTCTAGGCAGCCTAAGATGCTAGACACTGCCTACATTTCACTAATAAAGGATAACTGGACCTGGTATAAGGTGTAAGTACCTTAGGTACCCACAACAAACCAGGCCAGCCTCCTACAATTTGTAGGTTGTAATTGTGCACATTTCTCTATAAAGTGGGGGCTAGGCTCTTGCCCTCATCAGATAATTTGTATATTAAAAATAGGACACGAAGAAGAGCAATTTTGTTTTTCCTGAAGTTGAATTTGTAGCCCTGGGTGGTGAATCCCAAAACAATGCAATTCACCCTGCCCAAATGTGTGTTGAGGTTATCTGTGACATGGAAGTCATCCACATAGGACAACATCTCGGAATCAATATTGTGTAATATTGATGTCACATGGGCAGGGGAACAATTCTGGACTGTTCTTATACCCCTGTGGCAAGCGGCAACATTTTCTATTAAAGCGAAGCGATGTGAAGATACTTAAGTCCCTGCTTTCAGGCGCTAGATTTTGGCAGAAAAAAAAACATTTGAAATATCCAAGGTTGTTTTGTACTTTTTGTGCACTATGTTATTAACAGGTGCTGTGCTGTGTGCATTTTGAATTGCAAATGTGCATGTTTGACTGTTTAAGTGTCTGTAATCTAACAGTATGAATGGTCAGGTTTTGCTAAGGGAAACAAAGGTTATTCATTGAAGAGACACAGGGTTCGATTACACCCTGGTTCTCTAGTTGAGAGTATTTCTCTCACTGGTGCTTTAGATTCATGTTTAATTGGATATTGAGGCTGAATCAGTGCTGTCACTCCTATTGGAACACCATGGTAGGGGGAGTCTCTATTTCACCATACATGGTTGCGGTACAGTGCCACTTGTGCCAATGCTCAATCTGTGGTGTAAACTTCTTTCACTGCCTATGGACCTAGGACTGAGGAAGAAAGCAAAATTACATCTTCTCCTTGTGGGAGAACGCAGACAAATTCAGGTGGCCAGTCCTTTTTAGCCAATAACATATCATAATTTACTGTTAGTCTCCTCCAGAGGATTACTTTAATAGTGCATTCTATGTCTCCCTCAATCTGTAGTCTTAATTTGTAGACCCTGTCGGGTGGGGAGACATGCCTGTCCACTGTTTCTACTTCAAAGAAGTTGTTAGTCTGTGTCACATCCAGAAGAGCTATAAGATTCTGGCAACATATCGTGACTGCTGCTGCTCTGTCTAGTAGAGTCACTGCCCTGTCCTGTTCTTCAGTAATGTTCTTGATGTTTTTGGCATGATTTGCCAAAATAGCTGCAGCATTTTTCTTTTTAAATTGGGGTTTTTGTTGTGGAAGTTTCTTTTCCTTTTTTGTAAAACTTTCTGAGGAAGGTTGTGAGTCCTTTTTCAGCTTCACGTTGTCCCTTTAGTGTTCTGACCACCCTCCGCGCTCACTCCATTTTTCTGGTGAGCCCTGGAAGGAATGAGATGGGCACATGTCAGTACATTGGTATCTATCAAGAGTTTTTAAAATGTCCTTATTTCTGAGATTGTATCTTTTTTCTGAGGACTCTGATTGGGGAGATTCTCCTCTTTGGCTTCTTCTATCTTTATTAGGTTTTTGATCATCCCTGCTTAGCACCTTCCTTACCAGAATTATGGGTTAGTTGGTCTGGCCCCCAGACTATCCTGACCTATGCAAGCATAGGTTTTGATGATAATCTTCTGCAGCTCGTGTTCCTGATCCCATTGAGGAACATCTCTAGTGTATTGCCAAAGTTGCTGCTTCCCCATTAATGTTCCTAAAAACTATTGAGAAGACTGTGTTAAAATTGCACATCAGTTTTATCCCCAGGTCCAAGGATGGGCCTGCCTCACATTCATTTTGAATTTGTTTTTACACTTTCAGAAGATTCACTAGTGTCAGTGTACTATGTGTTGTGGTATATATTACAGCAAAGACTGTGCCCCAAGTTGCACAATCCTCTATAGAGGGAACCATTCCAAAAGGCAAGCACATTGAGAGAATCCTATGTTTATATTGGGGTCCGTATGGGGAAACAATGCTTCCAGCTGGTTTGTTTTTTGTGCAACCTAGAACAAAATCTTTTCCCGCTCAGTGGGTTCTTTTCTCATTATTAAATGGAGAGTTTTGGATTTATTCCTGTAACAGCCAATTGATTTATAGCTAGAGCAGCCCTCGCTGGGGAAGTGTTTAAGGTCCACATTACAAGTTGTATTAAGCCTCTATATATTGGTACTATATCATTGTATAACGTACATAGCTTGTACATTGGGATGTGGTATGTATGTAGTCAATGTTAGCCATGTAGGTCCATCATTGCTTAAGGGACATAACCTAACTGGTTGTATTACATGTGGGAGGGCACCATTAAACCAATCATGGTGTTCTTGATAAGTTAGAGGTATCTCTAAGTATTGGTATGCTCTGTACTGTTGTGGTACATTCGCTACTCTGTATGTGTGAAATGTGTCTGAGTCTGCGTTGCAGGAAAAGAGACCCATGAGTAAAATATTTCTGTTCTGTACACATTGTGTGCTTCAACCATGAATGTAACTTCCCCACCTTATTGGTTATTCCATTACCTAAGAGAAACTACGTGATGGGTTGCTATAGTTTTCTGGTATATTCTCTGGTTGTACGTTAGCCAATTCTAAAGACAGGGATCAGATTTGGGAACACCAAAGGGGGAATACTTTTAAGTTTCAAGCTTAAAATCCTACTGCCTAATATAGGTACTTGTTGCTGTGGGCTACTGTCTTGACAACAGTACGCATGCATCAGAAAAAAAAGCTTATACAGGCTTATTTCCAGTTATCTATATACAGTATATTTAATTGCTTCTTCCTTTTTTTTCTCTATGTCGTTCTCTTAGAAAGTTGCCTATCTTCCTGAAGATTGTTCTTTCTCCTATTCTCTTTCAGTTTCGGCGTATATCTTTCTTCTCTAGTTTCTTGTAGGTACAGGAGGTGGACTGCCTGTTTTTCCCCGATAGACCAAGAAAGGAATAGTAAGTAGTCAGAGGTCAGGTAAGTGTATTTTACTTATCTGGGTGAACAAAAAGGGATAGTGCTTATGTACAGGGGGTTCAGAGGGTGCTCAAAAGAGCACGCTCTGGAGAAGCAGTAAAAGATAAGGCTTCTCAGGGGGAAGAGATCAATTATTCTGTCCCACCCTCAGTGCTCTCAGCATGCTGTCCTCCGCCCAGCAAACTGTGAGTGAACCCGATTCCAACCACACCGTCCCTCACACTTCCCGCCCCTTTAATTTGCTATATGTTTTGACGAAAGGCCGGAGCTTTTGAAGCCACGTCCCTCCACCTTCCTCACCTGGGGGTGTCGTTGCCTCGACTCACACTGGCGTTCTCCTCTTCTCTGTGCCCACATTCAGCTCTGCTGTGGCTTCTCCCCCCTCTGTCCTGAATCATCCCCTTTTGCTCAACTTTACCTGGAAGCTATTCGGTCTTTCAGACGTTGGCCATTCCAGTGTCCCCCTGGAGCACTGGTCTTTGAACACTGTTCTGCCGACAGTGTTGCCGATGTCAGGGATCACGATCCTGCAACAGTACTCCTTATTTAGCAGGGAGGATTTACCTTAACCCTACAGACCTCTCAGTGCAAGGTAATAAGGATACCTTTAGCATGTGCGAGAGAGAGATACTCAGGTGGCCTGTAAAATTAGTGCCTTACGAACATTTGTGGCACCATGTCATAGGACTCTTACCATGGAGGCAAGACTGCTTGTTTCAGATGGCAGCACCACTGCGTGTAGGTGACTGAGTCGATCCCACACCGTCCGGTAGCATCGCCTATCCCTTCCGGCTAGCAGCACCTCACCCACACCTAAACAGTAAAGGTGATTTTTGCAGCCTGACGCATGACACTCTGGCTCTTCAGGGAAGTTATGGTTTGAAGATCCTGCTCTTTCTCTCAATAGTACAAGTCTCACACAAGCACAGGCAGACAAAGAGATGCAGGACAGTTTTCAATTCATTTATTGAAAAGACTGCAATCTTTGATAAAATATATGAGCTGCGATTATTAGGAAGATGAAACATATCAGAGTTAGAATTATGGCCATGAGTGTGAAACAAATAAGCAATCACAGCATATGGGAATAAACACATGCCTACAAATCCCTACCTAGACTTCTAGCATCTTCATGAGGGCATAGCAGTGAAAGCCCTTCTCTGCCCGTGCTAGTCCATGGAAGGGACAACTGCCCCCATACCTGAAAAACAGCGGTCTGACTGCTGTCTCCTCGGTTGGCTGTAGAGACAGAACTGAGGTCAGCAAAGTGACAATGAGTGGCACACAGCATAGGGTGGCTCCTCTGGCTAGAATGACCCCTCTAACCTTTTTTTTTGCCTGCATGGTGTTTTTAAAACGAAATGTGTTGTGTTCTGTGAAACAAGCCTGACGTTGTAATGTGTCTAAGTGTCAGAGGCTGGCTCCGCACTCTTGTGGCGGTAATGCTAGATAGATTATCATGTACTGTCTTGAGCAGAGGTACATGGTGAAATGTTGTGCAAGGGAAGTAATAATAACACTTTTGTAAAATAGCAACTGATTAAAAAACATAAAACATTCCGCTAAAAGCAAGCCATGCTAAAATGATTTAAAATGAATACATTAAATGAATCATGTAACTAGGTAAAGGGGCGCAGGCCTAAGTTAAAATGAGTGTGTCCAAGCAAGGCTCTAAAATGAACCCAGAACAAGAGTAGAGAGGCATAGAGTGGAGTGGTATGTCATAGAGAGGTGTGTCACCGTGTAGAGCTGTGGACAGTATAGTGGCGTACAGTGCGGTGGTGTAGAGTGGTACAGAGTAGAGTGATGTATAGTTCTCTAGGGTACAGTGCAGTGGAGTAGAGTGGTGCAGAGTAGAGTGGTGTACACTGCAGTCGCATAGAGTAGAGTGGTGTAAAATGCAGTCGCATAGAGTGTAGTGGCCGAGACTAGAGTGGTGCAAGTATAGTTGCATAGAGTGCAGTGGCGTAGAGTAAACTGCAATGGCATACAGTGCAGTGGCGTACAGTAGAGAGGTACATAGAAGCGTGACAGAGTGCAGTAGCATAGAGTGCAGTGGCGTACAGTGCAGTGGCGCACAGTAGAATAGTGCAGAGTAGGAAGAGTGGCATAGAGTAAAGTGGCACAGAGTGCAGTGGTGTAGAATGAAGTGGGGTAGAGTGGATTGTGGTACAGTGAAGTGGGGTATAGTGGTGTAGAGTGAAATGGGGTAGGGTGAAATCAGGTAGAGTGAAGTAGGTTAGAATACACTGGCATACAGTAGAGAGGTATAGAGTAGAGTGGTGTAGAGTGCAGTGGCATGGAGTGGTGCAGAGTAGAGTGGAATGCATATAGTGCACTGGGGTACAGTGCAGTGGAGTAGAGTGGTGCAGAGTAGAATAGGGTGGCATAGACTGCAGTGGCATACAGTAGATTAGTGTACAGTACAGTGGCTTACAGTGCAGTGGCAGAGAACACAGTAGCCTAGAGTAGAGTGGTGCAAAGTAAAGTAGACTTCAGTAGAGTTCAGTGGTATACAGTAAAGTATAACAGCGTACAATTCAGTGGCGTAGAGTGCTACAAAATAGAGTGGTGCAGAGTAGAGAATCGTGGCATAGAGTGCAGTAACATACAGTAGAGTGGTGTATATACTATAGTAAAGTGGCATAGAGTGCAATGGCATAGAGTACAGTGGCGTAGCATGCAGGGGCATAGACTGTTGTGGAGTTGCATAGAGTGGCCGACAGTACAGTGGAGTAGAGAGGCATAGAGCGAGCTGTCATATACTAGAGTGAAGCACATTAGAGTTGAGTAGAGTGCCATAGAGTTGAGTGTTGTAGAGCAGTGGTTCCCAACCTTTTGACTTGTGTGGACCCCCACTTTATCATTAAGGAACCTGGGGACCCCCAATGAATCATTATTGGAATCCGGGGACCCCCCACTGAGTCATTACTAGAAGCTGGTCATGAAATCTGTTAATATTATTTCATTTTCTAAGCAGTCCCAGACCCCCTGAGTAGACTTCATAGACCCCCACGGGTCCCCCGACCACAGGTTAGGAACCACTGTTGTACAGTGTCATGAAGTAGACTGGCAAAGAGAGGAGTACAGAGTTGTCCAGTAGAGTGCTGTAGAGTTGAATAGATTGTCATAGATTGTGGTAGAGTGAAGTGGCATAGAGTGTTAGAGAGTGGAAAGGAGTAGAGTGGCATAGAGTTGAGTAGTGGAGTAGAGTGGAGTAAATTGCAGTAGTGTGTCATACAGTACAGTGGAGAAAACTGGCATGGAGTGGCATAGAGGGAGTTGTGTAGAATGATGGTATAGAGTCATACAGTGCCATAAAGTGCACTACAGTGTTGTAGAGTGAAGTTGCATAGAGTGTTGTGGCATAACTGGAGTGTCATAGAATGTCGTGTCATATAGTGTTGTGGCGTAAAGTGTCATGGTGTGGAGTAGTGCAGCATACAGTTTCATGGTGTACTGTCATGGCATAGAGTCTTATGGTGTAGGCTGGAGTGGCGTAGAATTGCATGGCATACATTGCAGTGGCATGTCTTAAGATACACTGGAGTGGCATACAGTGGAGTGGGGTGTCATAGAGTACAGTGGAGTGGAATGTTGTAGATTATAGTGGCATGTCGTAGAGAAGAGCGGTATGTTGTAAATAGGAGTTGTGTGTCAATGAATGGGGTTTGTCTTGTAGAGTGGTGTGGCGTGGCGTGTCATAAAGTGAAGTGGAGTAGCGGGTCGTAGAGTGTTATAGAAAGGAGTAGAGTGGTATACAGTGGAGAGGCTTGGAGTGAAGTAGAATGTTGTACCGAGGAGTGGCATACACTGAACTAGTATGCCATTCAGTAAAGTGGAATGTGTGTTACACAGTGTTATGTTGTACAGTACCTTAGAGTTGAGAGGCATAGATTGAAGTTGCATAGAGCGGAGTGGCATGTTATAGAGTGGAGTGGCATGTCATACAGTGCAGTGGAATGTCATACAGTATCAGTGAGTAGAGGGATGTAGAGTGGAGTGGTGTGTAGTAAAGTGCAGTGTTGTACACTGAAGTGGCGGGGAGTGTCATAGTGTGGCGTGGTAATTCGTAGAGCGGAGTGGCGTTGCAAATTTGGTTACTGGTTGAGCAGGTTGAAACTCTACTCCAGCAGCAACCACAATCTTTGTCAGGGTAAAACACAAGCACACCCCAAATTTGCCTGTGTGTAACCTCTAGAATTTAGGCACACAATCAGTCATGCTTAATTTAGAGGAACTGTATAAAGTATTGATGCAGCACTTCAAACAGCAATGAAGTGAAAGCACAACACAAGAAAAAATCCTTACCAATTTAGAAAAACAGAGTAAAATGTAATGAAATATTTGAAATCAAAACAAAAACATCCAATCAGTAGAACTGAAGAGATGCAATTTAAAAGTTTTGAAGGAAAACAGTGCTTAGAAGCACAAAGTTCCAACGGTGGTTATCTGGTCTTGCCAGATTGGGACCCAGTCACAAGTTCAGGCCCACTGCAATGGAGCGTGGGCCGGATACATGAACTCTGTTAGGCCCGCTGCACAGTTACCTTAAATCCTGGTTTGCAGAGTTTTGCAAGCTCCTGTGTCACGGTTATGTTGTGCTTCGGCAGTTCCAAGGAAACTGAGTGGCTTTGATGCAGACTCCTGCATTGTCATAAAGGATGCCATCAATTAAGAGCTTGCCATGCGAAGTCCTGCATCGAAGATGCCCAGCACACCAGAATGTTCTGAAGAAGCTGTGGGGTTGCAGTCCAGAGCCCTGTGGTGTCATCGTCAAGGAGACCTCTGACAAAGGACTTGTGATGCTAATGCCTGCGTCAAGGACGTGTCGCACAGCAGTGGTTCAGAGTAGACTGTGGGCTGTGATGTGAGATCTGGCATTGGAGTCGCATCGCACTGTGGTGGTTCCAATGTGGCTGCGAGAAGATGCATCAGGCTGCTTCATTTCTGCTCACAGGAACACATCTGGGCTGGCAGATCACCTTTAGGCCTATGTCCAAGGGTCCATGACTGGGGTGGCACCACTTGGGGGATAGAACTCACAGCAAGTTAAGTCAAGGGGCTGGGTTCAAGGTTGTTGAAGCCTTTTCTGTCCCTACGGCTCTAACCAGGAGCCCAGCCAACTAGCCCTTGGAGTCTTTCTGGTGGTTCTGGATTTAAGAGGCAGGTCCAGTCCTGTCACATGGGCAGCATAGTAGCAGTCCTGTTGCAGAACAACACAGTAATCCTTATGAGTCTTCCACAGGTCCAGAGGTGTATCGAAGAGTTGGGGCTGAGGGCCCAATATTTATACCGGGTGCTCACTTTGAAATAGGAGAAGGTCCTGGGTGTTTCCACCCCCCAGAGATGTCTGAAATTTCCTGTTTCCCTCCCTGGATCCAGCTTGTCTGGGTTTACAAAAAACTAGTGTCAAGCCCTTTTTGAGTGTTCTAAGGCACAGCCTATGTGATGTTCAAGTGTGGTATATGACAGCTGCCCTCCATTAAGTTGGAGATGGTCCATTCTGCCAACAGTGAATGCCCTTTGTTTCACTGTCTGAGAGCAATGCACACATACCATCTTCCAGCTACACCTAGTTATCTGATCCAAGATGCAGGCTGCAGGCACCAAATGGCTAGGACAAGAAAATGTCAACTTTCTAAAAGGGACATTTTCAGAGTTGTGACTTAAAAGCCAACTTCACCATTAAAGAGGGTTTTGAATTACAATTCTTTAGACACTGGACTTGACACTCCTATATGCTCACAACTAAAATGTATCCTTATTAAATGTAATAAGTTAACCCAATGTTATCCTACGGGAGAGTCAGGCCCTATTTCAGTGAAAAACAAATTTAGGAGTTTTTCAGTACAAAGGCATGTAAAAGTGCATATCCATCTTTTAAATACTCTGCTCCCCGCCCTCTACGCTATTTAGGGCCTACCCTATGGGTGTCTTATTGGAATTTAAAAGAAAGGTTTAGGACAAAAGGTTTAGTTTGCAAGGTCGAAATGGCAGTTTAAACTGTACACACACACTGCAATGGCAGATCTGAGACATGCTTGTGGAGCTACTTAAGTGGGTGGCACAATAGTGCTGCAGGTCCACTTAATTCAAAGGTACCGGGTAGATGTACTACCCCTTTATTAAGGACTTATAAGTAAATTACATGTGCCAATTGGGCATAAGCCAACTCTACCACGTTTTAGAGGGAGAGCACAAGCACTGTAGCACTGATTAGCAGTGCTAAAGAGCACAGAGTCCTAAAAGCCTCCCCAAAAAATAGGTTCAGATAAGAGAAAGGCGAAGGCAAAAATCCTGGAGAATAACCTGCAGAAAGGCCCAAGTCCAACATTGCCATATCATAGAGTGAACTGGCGTTTTTTAGAGGGGAGTGACATGTGGTAGAGTTGCATGTCATAAAGTGTGTTACAGTGAAGGTGTGCAGATTGGAGTGGCATATAGTGGAGTGGCATGTTATACAATGGAGTGTCATCTCATAGAGTAGAGTGGTGTGCTATAGAGTGCAGTGATGTGTCGTACACTGGAGTGATGTGGAATGACAGAGTGGAGTGGAGTGCGTAGAGTGGAGTGGCATATCGTAGAGTGAACTGGCGTGTTGTGGAGTCAAGAGGCATGGTGTAGAGTGGAGTGGTGTGTCGTTGAATGCTGTTGTAATTTTTTTTTGTGATCTCCATAGGTACTGCGGTACTTTCTAATAGTACTGCGGTACTCAGTAATCTATCAAATATAAACAACACAAAAAATAATTTCCCCTACCTATTTTGACTTTGTACAGTGCCTCAAATCTTTTTATAGATAGCAAAAATTGTAATAACCTAAATTTGACATAGACATCCAGAACACAGCCAAGGTGTGTTCTAAACAATATGGCTGCCTTTTAATTTTGTAATGGCTTGCATTAACCCTTAATATGGGTTTTTGTCATTTTTGTATACCAAAGCCCAATATATATGTTTTGTGCCTTATAACTTCAAAACCACTGAACTAATTCACAACTATTATCAAGAAGGAAACTTTCCACACCATATTCTATATTCCTGCCAAATGTCATTTAAATCCATTGAGCCATTTTGCTGCTATGTCTGATCAAAAGTCTTTGGAACATGCAATTAGGACAAAAGTGTTTTTGGGCCCACCTTTATTCTTTGCACCCCTTTAACTAATCACCTTAAATCTTTGCATCATCAGCCAATGTAGAAAAAAGAACAGGTCTGTAAAGTTTCATGGATATTTGTCAAACAGTGGAAAAGTTATTAGCAAGCAAAATTCTGAGGAATTCCTATCTCTTGGAATCATAACTATAACTACAGAGTGCCCCCCACTATGCACAGTGATAATTTTACTGTTAATGTTTCATTGATATTTTTAATGATTTTGTAAAAGTTGTCATGAGTATTGTAATACATGGGGTAATTAGCAGTGCATTGTGCGGGCGCGAGTTATAGTTTGGCCGTGCACCGGGGGGATTGTCCAGAGGGGTTGGACTGCGGCAGGCCTTGCAGCTTAACCCCCTATATTCACCCAAGCCTACGCCACGCACGGCCTTTAGCAAGGATGGAAACACCTCCATAAAAGATTTCAGATAACTTTTCACAGTGGAAGGGCAGAGAAAACCCACTTGATTTGCCTTGACCATGCACAATAAATTAGGATTATTAGGAGCCGGCATTGGTCCTGCATACAGGGAGCTGCTGCAAATGCAGCTTCCTGCATGAAGGAGCAATTTTTTCATCTCTCATCTCTTTCCCTGTCCGCATGTCTGCAAGGAAAGAGATGAAAACACTGCTCCTAGCAAGCGGGAACATTTTGACAGCTGCCACTTGCTGACCTCAGAGTATTTGATTTTGCTTGGTAGGCGCTGTGCAAAAACAAACACCTATTTCCCAAGGGTGGGTACCTTGAGAGATAGCAGGAGCGGGCCATGGGCTGTGGTGGTCCCCGGGGCCATACATGGCTCCAGGAGGGGGACTGCATGGTCCCTTTCCTCTGTTCTGCATGGGCATTATATGGCCCATGAGGGGGGGTGCGTGGCCCCCTCCTTTAAAAAAAATAATTGGCCGAGGGATTTGGTGGTCCCCAGTGTCTCGGGTGGGATCCGCACAGCCTCTCAAAATTTTTAATTCAAAGCCCTAGGAAGGTGGTGGTGCATGGAGGGGCCCACGCATCTCCTTGCATCATTTTTTAGGCATAGCCCCAGGGTGGTGGTGGTCCCCGGGGCCTGGTGGGGTCCACGTGGTCCTCCTGCATTTTATTACCTATAGACCTGGGTTGTTGGTGGACTCTGGGGCATTAATAAGCCCTTGGAGGGGGTCCTCGTGTGCCCCTCCATTTTTTTTAAATAAACATTTATTGCTTCTGGTACCTAGCCCACCTGGGGGACTAAAATTACAATAAACACAGGAGACCGAGCTTGTGTTTTTTTTTTTTTAATTCACCGCAAAATTTGCAAATATTCGCAAATTTTGCTGTGAATTCAAAAAATGCTTTTTTGCCATGGCAGGGTCCCAGGGGGATTCCATGATCAAGTCCGGAGGGTTTAGGATACTCCTTCCCTGCCCCCTTTTTTTGGGTTTCTTGGGAGTCAGCTGAACCTGGTTGCAGTGTTGGCAGCCAATCAAGTCTCTGCACAAGATCGGGACTATTCGTGAAGTATTTGTGCTGCTAGATACACAAATTTGGATTGTCTTTTTTATCTCGAAAACTAATGAACAGATTTACACCAAATAACAAAAAGAATGAGTTCTTGACTAACAGCTACCTTTCTGCGAAACTTGGTGTAATTCCATCCAGCGGTTTGGGCAGTACGCATGTTCATAATCCCTGTGGGAATTAATATGGGAAACACACTTTCTTTACCCCCCCCACCCCTCTTTTTCTCGGCCTATCTTGATGGATCACCCAGAAACTTTCCATGCACAACAAGCCCCAACTTCACACTTTTTTGGAAAATTTCGTGGCGATTCATCAAATGGTGCCAAAGATATAGCGAAGTCAGAAAATGCTTTTTCTATGTCACTAGATCCTAACTATAACTATCTACTGGCAAACACTAGTAGGTAAGACATACATATGTGAACGTATATATATACATATACATATATATATTCGTGGAAAAAACCGAAGGCTACAGGGACGTTATAGTTGGGTTCTGAATTTAATCGTACAAAACCATCGAAATTTAGCGGTTATAGTTAGAGTTCTTTTAAGTAACTATAACTCACACCCTAAGGTAACTATAACTTGTGCCCTTGCCATGAAGAACCTAACTATAACGTCCCTGTAAACTTTGTTTTTTTCTGTGAATTTCTATGGTTTTTTAATGTAAAGCAATTTTAATTACTATATATTATTCCAACCCAGCCAGGCCTTGCAGCAAAGCCTTTATAACCACCCAACCCCATGCATGTCCCTTGGCTGTGGGAAGTGCTGGTTGGCCACAGGGTCTCTGTCAGTGGATCTGTGAGTGGATGTGTGATTGTTTGAGTGGATCTGAAAGTGGGTGTGTGAGTCTGAGTGGATGTGAGGGGGTGCATAAGTGTCTGAGTGGGTGTGTGAGTGGATACATGAGTGTCTGAGTGTATGAGTGAGGGAATGAATTAGTTTTTGTACGACTCTGTGGTATTTCTTTCAAAATTTTCCATATTCATGAATAATTCGCAAAAATTTGTGAATTTTTGCAAATATCACGTACGGTGTCACAAACTTATTTTAAACTCATGATTTGCACCTAAAACACACCTATAACCCACCCCTGGAGTCTTTTGCCATTTGTACAGCAAAATCTCGGTAAGGATGGCACTGGGCCAATCCTATGCTTAAAAACTTTGCTAGAAAAACAGACATTGGATGTGAGCAAATCTAGAGTGTTGCTGGTGTTGCAGGGTGCACCTTACTCCACCTAAACTTGGGAACTACCCAAAGTTCTCTCTCTTGATTAAACATCACCTGAAAGGGTGTTGTTTTGACATATATATATATATATATATATATATATATATATATATATATATATATATATATATATATATATATATATATATATATCACTCTGGTGCTGTTCGGCAAATCTGTATGAACCTTTCCAAAAACAAATATTTCGTCCAACTCATCTTCTTCCTGGAAAGTCCTCCATTACAAAAAAAAGAATAGCTGAATGTAATAATGACAACCGTTTTGGTGAAATTGGAGAACTTTACTCACAAAGTGTGTTTTTGTGATCTGGTGTAAATTCATCAAGCCATTTTCGAGAAATGTGCATGTGTGAGAAAACTAGGTATATTGGGGTGGTTGGTTCCATGAAACTCCAACAAGAGTCCTGCTGAACCGCTCATTCAAAAAATAGAGCTCTCTGATTGACTGAGAAAACTTTTTCTCCTGTCAGCCCTTTCACTACCACGGAACCTGTACTGCTCCTGCTGTACCAAACATCCAGGTTGGGGACACCGTGACCCCTGGCACTTGATGGGAAGGGCCTGGAGAGACCGTCCAAGAGACAAAAATTATTATTTTTTAATGCTGAGGCCCTACAGTACTTCTATAGGCCCCAGTGCAACTCTCCAATTAGGCACCAGAGTACTTACTGGACCGACTGCACAAGCTTCACCTCCAGACCCTGCGACCATCGTTACTCTGCGCATGGCCTTCATCCATGCACTGTGGTGGGTTTTGGCCACCTGTGGTGCTGTTGAGGACCTGGATGGAGCTGAAGGCTGTGTACAGTTGGCAGGTTAGTTGCCCATAGGGGTTGGCTGAAGGATGAAAAACACCTGCTGCACTTGGGCAAAGGTTTTGCATAGTGGTGGGGGTTGGCCGCTTGTGGTGGGAATGTCAGAAAGTCTAGTGGCCTACTCCACACTGTGCATAACAGAAGGCTGTGCTCAGTGGTGTTTGGCTGCCTAAAGGGGGATGGCTTCAGGGTCTGGTCAAAAGCCAGCCCCTGGAGCCAAACCCCACCTGCTCACAGCCTTCGGCTATGCACAGTGGGGGGGTTGGCTGCCCGGTGCGGGGTTGCCCACAAGGTGGGGCCTTGGCACAGGTCCTGGTCAGAGTCCAGGCCTTGCCTGCCAGTCTATTGTGGAATAAGATCATAAAACTCCAGAAAGTCACTTAAAAACAAAGGTTAAAGCATCATTGGAGTTAGTTAGGTTATAAGATCTTCCCTTTTGTTAAACAAAAACTGAAATTCACTGAAAAGTCAAAGTGATGTTATCAATGGGTACGCTAATAAGATCTTTGCTTGCCTAAAAAAAGGCATAGAAATTCACTGTAAAAAAACAAAGTTTAAAAGTGAGACTATAGGTGGGTGCTGAAGATTTTGCACAGCTGGGGATTGGTTGTCCCACTGTGGGGCTGGGTGCAGGGTCTGGCTGCCTGCAGGGGAGTCAGTTGCTATCCTGTTGCCAATCCCATCAAGCAAACGGCAAAACAACATGCACAGCAGAGGACTGGCCAACCCAGACCCCCCCCCACTCGTGAGTTGGCTGTATATGACAAAAAAGAAGAGAAATATGATTATAAAACCCCACAAAGTTGTTTAAAAAACAAAGGTTAAAGTGACATTATATTTAGGTATGGTAATAAGATCTTCTGTTATGGTTAAAAAAAAAAACTAGAAATTCACTGGAAAAAAAATACAAAATTTAAAGTGCTATTATAGTTAGATATGGTTATAAGATCTTAGCTCATGTTAAATAAAATTTAGAAATTCATTATAAAATCCAAATCTTAAAATTATTTTATAATTGGGTGTTGAAATAATTTAAAAACGTATGCTTAAAAGAACTGAAATTCATCAGTTATTATTTATAGGGCAAACTAAAGCATGTACCCCTGTTGTGCACTGTTTATGACCTCACATATTAAATCACTCATGATGACATCATACAATCATTCTGACACACTTCTATAGGTCTTGAAGTAACAGGCTACACCGCTGGACAATTTTCTTTTCTCTTTAATGGAATTACCCTCTAAAAGACTTCACAGGACCCATCCATTTTAAGTAAAGAGGTTGATAGGTATATATTTGCCACTTAAAAGACACATCTTCTGTCAGGCCCTATGTACAATGCTCTATACTTTAATAAAATAAACTACACACATTCCTGAGATGGGTATAATGACATACAACCTTAGAGCTGTGCTTAGATTGCCAGTGTGTAATAATCCACCTGTAAGTGAGACACCGCTACATTCTATATTATTCAACAATGTGCAATGCCTCAAAACTGCAGCAAAGTTTTGGAAATTCACATCTACGTTCACTAAATGTCCTCGCTATATGGAATATCTCTATAACACTGTATTACAGCTATTTAAAATGGGTATGTGCCCATGTATCCACTGATGAACACGTTATTGTCAAGAGAAGCGTTGGGATAGGCTTTGACTTTAAGCCTCAACCTACTTCCAAACATACCTCTGCAACCAACATTAGGTGAGCTCAGATTAAGCTCAGCTTTTACCTTGTTTAACATGCAGTAATACTTGAACTTCAGCTTTAGTGACTTGTGCATGAATCGCCATATCATTTTCAAAAAGCACAATCATACTTGCCTCCAGTTTACTTTATTTCAGTGCTATGAACCCAGACATGTTCAATCAGTAACTCCTTGCTGCATACAACTGTGGTGTTATCAGTGATGCCTTCAGTGATGTCATCAATGATGTAATTTGATCAGTGACCAGTGATGTAATCAATTATGTAATTTAGCATGACATAAGTCATGTAATATCACTCACTAGCAGGTGCCAATCATAAATGTGTCAATCCAAGACTGAAACTGCTGCACTTCGTATCTGTGTTGGCATCGACTCCTCCCTATCCATGACCCGCCAGGTAAACTCAGTCACCTCCTCCTGCTGGCACACGCTCTGCAAACATCGGAAGATCTTCAGATGGATCCCAGCAGACTGTCACAGGACAATCACCCACGCATAAGTCACAAGCAAGCTCGACTACAGCAACGCCCTCTACGCCGGCACCTCAAATAGAAACATCAAAAAACTACAACTCATCTAGAACGCCACCGCCAGCTTCATTCTGGACCTTCCACGCTGAGAACACATCTCCCAACACCTGAGTACCCTCCACTGGCTACTGGTCGAGAAGCAAATCACCTTCAAGCTACTCACCCACACGTGTTAGGTCATACACAACGCAGGACCAGCCTATCTGAACCATCATGTCTCCTTCCACACCCCCACCAGATCCCTCCGCTCCACCCAGATGGCCCTGGCTACCACCCGCTGCATCCGCAAAACCACCGGCGGAGGACGATCCTTCTTTTACATTGCAGCAAAGAGCTTGAACAATCTCCCCCTGCACCTCAGACAAAGCCTGTCACTCACCATCTTCAGGTAGAACCTCAAGACGTGGCTCTTCAGATGAGGCCCCTCCGCCACAGTGCCTTGTGACCCTCATGAGTGAATAACACCGCTTCACAAAAACTGATTGATTGATTGATGCGAGGAGGTTAAATCTCCTTCCAGTTAAAGTCAAAGTACAGAAAGATCTCCAAGGATCATAAGGCTGATGCCCTGGGTGGCTACTGGAACAGAAAAAAGCTGAAGATAACTTTTCTGTGGAGAATCTCAGCTGTCCAGTAGCATTTGTACTTGGACTAGACTTTGCTGTTACCCTCTTTCTGACACCTCAAGAGTCTTTATGTGCTCCTTGTGAGATCCTGGGAGGGCCTTAAAAGTATACTGATGTGGTTGCTTGAGCACCAGAGGTAGTTTGGGAACCCTTCGAAACTTTTGTTCCAGAGCTTCAAGGAGACTAACCACAAAAAGTATTGACTGGGAGTTTCACAGTGTCAGACTTAAGGCCTGATTACTGGTTTGGTGGTCAGACCGCCAGACCGCCATATTGGCGGCCGCCAAAAGACCGGCATGTTAGTGGTCATACAGACTGCCATCCTACCAGTTGCACATGCAGGACCCACAAAAGCCAGCCAAAAAATCAACACCAACAACACTTCGGAGGGCGGGAAATAGGTGGTGCGACCACCAACAATGACAGCCCGTCAACCAACCACCGAACATATTACAAGTACAAACTCCCAGTGGCGGATCAATCATGGCAGTCTTCTAATGGCGGTCCAAACCATGACGTTTAACGGTCACCACAGTAATACACAACACCACATTGGATAGTTTTGAAAACAATGCGGCTGACACACATTCCCACACTTGATACACCTACAAAACACACTGTAAAACACACCCCTTCACACACCACAATCCTTTGCATCTACAACGCAACACACAGCAAGACAGAGCGCAATTAACAAATCAGATAATCCCATAGAATAGACACTCCGCCAACTTTCACTAACCACATATCCCACAACCTCAACACACTCCTATCAAATCCATTTGCACCTCACTACTTCATTTACTCCCCATCACCTGTTCATTTCCCAGCACCCACCAATTTATTTTCATCACCACCATGTCACCCCCAGAACAATCCCCGTTTCACTGAAGATGAGTTAAGAGTCATGGTGGATGAAATCACTAGAATAGAGCTACATTTATTTGGAGCTCAGGTCCAGCACACTACTATCACAAGGAAAATGGAAATGTGGCAAAGGGTAGTCGACAGAGTGAATTCTGTAGGCCCCACCCTGTACACACGGGACAACATCAGGAAGAGCTCAAATGACCTTAGGGGGAAGT